>NC_135153.1:16154801-16463394 GCF_050948215.1 Halictus rubicundus | reverse complement strand
CCGACAGGTTACTTCCAGCAACCGCAGCGGATCGAGGAAGCAGTTCAACTGGAGCCATCGGTGATCAACAGTTCCCTGGAAACCGAACCGCTAGACATAGATTGGCGAAGCCTGTACCAGCTGATCTACAAAGAGGACCTCGAAGCTCTGGCTCCGGAAATAGACAAGCTGCTCAACGTGAAACAAAACCGTTTGAAACGGGACGCGGAGACTCCGTGCAAACAGGACCGGGAGCACTGCAAGACAGTCATGGAATCCATGTGGAAGATCGTGAACATAGTGAACAGCAGTATGCCGTATCTGCAGTCATTGTTGACGAAAGGCAACGAGCCGAAGTCTGAGCTGATCGAGCTGGTCGAGTGTTTGCAGTGCAAGAACGACTCGTTCGTTTTCATCGACGAGTCCGGCCCTGAAAGTGTCCTTGATGACTACAGAGGCGTCTATCATCACCCGGGCCAGGCCCAGATCGAGCACAATGTCGACGTTGTGACAAACTTGTTGAACGACGAAACCCCTAATCCCAGCAATCACGTAAATCAGAAAGTCGTCAGGCCGTCCGAGGTTTCGATTTTTTACGTGGATGACGGCCCGGTAATGAAGTCGCTGCTGGGTCCAGCAACCGATAAAATTGAAGTGGCGAAGCCGGCACAGGAAACGGGGCCGGTCAATGCTGTCGCGATACAGTCGGCTAACAACAAGACGAAAGAAGACGCTACAAGCGGAATCGATAATGTGGAGCAGACCGCGGACGTGACCAACGCATCAGACTTCGGGGACGTGATGGAAATCGTGAATGAATTGGTGCATCCTTCGGTGCATCCTTCGGACCAAGGTCACGCGGAACCGAACGACAACGGACAGGAAGCTGGAAGCGGTAGATGCATTATTTATTACTGGCGAAAGTGTCTGCACTCGACCTCCGTTACGATTTCAGCGATGGTAGCACGCGCGCATTTATTCAAACCCCGGCGAAGTCACTGGTGGACCTTCGTGCGAAGTTTTCTGCATTGCGGGGAATTGGGGATTCCGAGGATAGTCATGACAAAAGTGGGTTGGTGCAATTTAAAACGGGAGAAAAATTTAAATAATTGCAGAGTAACGACACACTGTTTTCAGTGGTTAAAATGATTAAAGAATTCAGCGTGTACTGTGCGTGCCGCACAAGAAGTCCCGTGAAAGGAACGCGGGGCTGATTGGTCAGAGTGGATGGGACACGCCTCTAGCTGCTCTATTGGCTAAAGCGGTCGCACATACTATATAGCGCGTGACGTCAAAGCCTAAGCATTGGACTACGGTGGGGATAGGGGGGGCCCCTTTGCCCTTGTGCCGTTCCGCGGGACTTCTTGTGAGGCACGGACAATATCTGATCCTCATCTGTCGTTGCAGAAAGTTCTTACTTCGCACAAGGGTCCACTGATCCCATTAACGTAATTTCGGCACAGATCATAGCACTCAATATTTTTCCTGTGCTCCAGTTCATTGCTGTCGAGGTAGAGAATTTGATGTGCCTAAATAATGAATCATCTTCCCAAGACCTAACGCAAGTACCGTCTCTTCCAGCAGCAAAAGGTCCTCAATTGCCATACGGCCGAGAATCGAACCAGGCCAGGATCGTCAGCAACGACAGGTTCCAAGCAAAAGGTAGCCAGGACTACCCCCCAGGGATCATGCCCACAGCGGAGACAATGAAATCCACGCAACAGTTACAATTGACACCGACAATGTCGTGGATGCCGTACCAGGTGTGCTTCTATGGGCCACCGCCCAATGGTGGACCTGGAAAACCGTTCACACCTGGTCAGATAATGTACCCGGCAACAGCCCCAGGGAGTCCTTACCCAATGACTATGCCACAGCAACGGATGGGACCCCAGAGTTCTGGCCAGGCGCCGAATGTCGTGCAGGTACAGGCCCATTCGGTGCAGTTCATGCAACCGGGCACTGGAAATCAGAGAATGGGTCCCACCGGGCCTGCTATGCCGAATTTCCCGATGTTCCCTGGTCAGGTGACACCTAGCGGTGCAGCCAGAGGGGCTGATAAATCCCCTTATTATTGCACTTACATCCCTGCGCCCACTTTCCAGTTTCCCGCGATTCCTGGTGTCTCCGAGTACCAGAGGTCCTCTGATGGCTATGGGAAGGATAATGTGAACGGTGATGGTGTGGAGCATGGGGTTGATGGGCAGAGATCATTAATACCTGGTAAGAATTATCTTGTGTTTGTTCTTTGAAACAATTGCTACTCTGACTGAGAATAGTATGACAATTTTTAGAGGTGTTGTATATTTTTATCACTAATTGATAATAATTTTCAAAATCCGGACTTTCTGGATCTTTGCATCCTGGTGTTCAGTTCTTGTCTGCAAAGAGTTCAAGTTGATTTTGTAGATCGGGTTGGTTTGTGATTTGGAATTTTCTGGTGGTAGATTACCCTACAATGTGTCCATTCAACACTCTCCGGTGCAAGGATGGAAGAAGATGCATTATGAGGTCGGAATGGTGCGATGGACAGGTGGATTGCAACGATGCTAGCGACGAGATTTCGTGCTCCTGTAGAGATCGGATTTCTAAGGAGAGGCTTTGTGATGGCTACTTCGATTGTCCACATGGAGAGGATGAATTGGGATGCTTGGGTGAGTATAGAATATTTTAATGGTAGCTAGACTAAATTATCGTTACCTAAAATTGTGTAATAAGAGGTTTATATAGGAATTGGATCTGTTCAGAAAATAATATTTTAGAATTTGAAACACCAATCTCGAATTTTTTAATGTCGATGCATGTTCGATACAGAGAAATTGTATAAGCTTAGAATTTGAATTTTTGAGAATCCTAAATTTCTGCAACATTTGACAATAGTAACGAAGATGTATTGTAACAAAATTTTACCACATTTGTAATAGCGATTTCGAATGTAGTATCTTGAAGATAATGCTGGCACGTCTGATGAAATTCTACATTATCGACCGAGTTGTGGTTCACAACTTCGACAGAGCAGATTATAATAAAAAATACAACTGTGATAAAACATTACAAGCGAACATTTGCAATGTAAATAATTTTTAATGCGCAAGAAAAAGTATGGAATACAATTAATTTATAGTTTACAATGCATCGAGACTGCACGCGGTTTATGAAAGATGGCACCACTTTGCGTCCTAGTTGAGAGCTGTCTTACCTACCGAACAGTTACCTTGCCAAGGAAAATTTATATATATTTCATCGGTTATTATTTATTTTCCAGGTTGCTCAAAAACGTCGTTCAGTTGCAACGATTGGAGATCGCGGTACAGTCCCGAAAATTGCGTTCCTCTTTCTCAACGTTGCGATGGCATTAAACAATGTCCTAATGGGAAGGACGAAATTGACTGTAACATCCTCACACCCTCATTTACAGAAGGGAAAAATGTAATTGATCTATTTGAAAAATTGCCCACGGGTACACTAGAATTATTATTAACTCAATGATAAATTGTTAGATGTTCACAATCGGCTACACCGAAGGATATCTTCACAAGAATTATATGGGCCAATGGTATCCTGTCTGCACACCCCAAGATTCTTGGACAAAGGATGCCTGCAGCTCCGAGATTGGATCGGAAGTGACGTATGTTCATTTGCAACTATAGATCATTACACGATTATTTAAATGCTTGAAAATATGACAATCGATTTTTCATTGCAGCGAAACGCCAAAAATACAGATGCAATCCATACAACCAAACGCATATCGAGGTCCATACGTTGTTGAAGTGAACGGCGAAATAAAGCTGATTCCATCATGCATGAACAGCGCAATTTATGTTCGTTGTCCACAGTTTCCCTGTGGTACCAGAGTCCCATCGACTCAGGATTTATTACCGCAGATCCTCGACAACGAGGACCAAAGTATTTCCCAAACGCTTAACAATATCATAGACTATAATTTTAGAAGTAAATCCAAAGCTCAAATGGAAGTAGATAACGATGACGAAAACAAGATATTAGGTTCGCAATTGCGCGTTGTTGGTGGACGAGCGAGCCGTCCTAACGCGTGGCCATTTTTGGTGGCCATTTACAAGGACGGCCATTTTTACTGCGGTGGTGTGATATTGAACGAACTGTGGATCCTCACTGCTGCTCACTGCCTTGAAGGGTGAGAACTCCAAAAAGGGCCATTTACATTACCATTACCATTATTTTTAGATTTTGTTGATTTTGCTGTTCGACATTTTTGTTCAAATTTTTCGATTAGCCATTAACGTAGAAGATAATTATGAGAATTTTGAAATGCAGATATCCTGGACACTATTTCGAGATCCAAGCAGGCCTGCTCCGTCAATTTTCGTTCGCCCCAATGGCACAATCGAGGAAAGCTAGATACATCGTCTTGCACCCGTCGTATAATGAGCTAGATATGAGTAACGACATCGCCATGATCAAGCTGGACGATCCTCTGAGGTTCAATCGATGGGTGAGACCTGTCTGTTTGCCCGACAAAGACCTTCTGGGTGCCATGTGGAGACGGAAACCGGAAGTCAATACAACTTGCATTGCTACTGGCTGGGGAGCTACCCAGGAACATGGACCGGACCGTGAGATGATTTTTTATTTTCATAATAGTACTAAGAACGCCATCCTAGAAACCACAATATAGAAGAACTAAAATATTTATTCACAGATATAGCCAACAATATATGTTCCATTCTGCTCTATTATTTTCTGCCACTTTTGAAACCTATGAATAAGTATCTTAATTTTATTTTTAAAACGCTACGAATTTTCGTCCCAATATATTAATTATCTATAATATTCGATTTCTTATCAACGAAATTTTCCAAAATTCAAGACAAAGCTAGAAAATGTCAATACTGAAAGCTAAAATTGAAATCGTTTGTTTCGCAGCTGACCATTTGAGAGAAGTCGAGGTGCCCATAATGAAGAGTTGCAAGTATGAAATTGACCTGAATGAAAATGTGATTTGCGCTGGGTATCCTCAAGGAGGACGTGACGCCTGCCAAGGAGACAGTGGAGGTCCTCTAATGTGCAAGTGAGAATTTTTATTTAGTATTCATAAGTGTCTAATCTCCGAGTGAAACATTCAACGAATTTTCGATCGATGAACACTACTAACCCAAAGTTTGATTTCTGTACAGGGTGATTCAATATTAATTTATCAACTTCAATATTAATATTAATTTATTATCGTGCAGAAATCCGTACGTGGAATCGCAGTGGTACGTGGCAGGCATAGTCAGTCATGGCGAAGGCTGTGCTCGACCAGATGAGCCAGGTGTTTACACTAGAGTTAGCCACTACCGGAACTGGATCCGAGAAACCTCCAGTGAGTCATCGAAAGCTTCGTATTTTCATTTCAAAAGCGATCAGAAATTACAGGTGGAGACGTGAAAGTTGTTTTCGTAAAAATTATGTTATAATAAAATGTTTGGATGAAGCCTTTCCTCCTGTGTCATAGTTCAGGACTGTTCTTTTTCTTCATCTTAGGTGATCAAGGTTTGCCACCTCTCGCGCGATCGCCTTTAACGAAATGTCCAGGATTCAGCTGTAATGGAGGTCTAGGCAGATGTTTGCCTATAGAGGCACGTTGCAATGGTCTGGTGGATTGCTTAGACGGCGAAGATGAGCAACTGTGTCGTGGGAAAATGGCATATTCTCCACACGGACAGCTAAGTGATCCTGCAAAGGACAATCAATTTGCTGAGCATGCGAAAGCCATCACTTCTGAGGGGACCACTACTTCTGAGGAGACCACTACTTCTGAGGAGACCACTACTTCTGAGGAGACCACTTCTTCTGAAACAACCTCGTCAACTATTGGTGCGAAAATATTACAAATTTTGACATCAGTGAATTCACAATCTGAACGAGTCAAATTCCAATATTGCAAATACAGTAGTTATTCTACTTGAAAGAACCTACTGAAGGTCCCAATAAATTACCATTTCCGTTTTAGTGTCTCAGGTTACCGATGCAACCACTCAAACATCCACCGAGGACCAAACTACCGATCCGGAACCCCCGACATCAACGACAGAATATTTCAATTATGCCAATACCGAATCATCTACAACTTCTGCACTACCCCCAACAACTTTCACGTGCTCGAAGTAAGGAACGCATTTCGCCACAGTTGGACTTAAAAATGTTCGTATCAAACTTCTAATACCGTGCTTTCTTTCGTGGCGCGTTAGGCTGCTACAAACAATTACGATCGGTAAAAGATGCGACAGAGTAGCGGACTGCGAGGACAGTACGGATGAACTGAATTGCACTTGCAAAGATTTTCTGGTGAAAATAAAACCGTCCGCCATTTGCGACGGCTACGTCGACTGTGACGACAAAAGTGACGAGAGGGATTGTGGTAAGTGGAGATAATAAATGAAATTTCGAAAGCGCCACAAATCGCTTAATTCGTTTAATATTGATTTTCATCGAATTTATAAGTCGAAATAAGTGAGACGATGACAGCGCTAACAAACAATCAACATTTCACAGAAATTTGTTCCCAAGACGAATTCTACTGCAGAGTGACGAAAAAGTGCATAAGCGGTGCTAAAAAATGCGACGGAAAATTCGATTGTCCGTTTATGGAGGACGAGCAAGACTGCTGTAAGTTGTAAATAAATTGATGAAATTTGAAACAGTAATTTATTCTCGATTTGTCAAAATTGTTAAAGCAAAATAGAAATTTCTATACGGTTCCTGTTCTTTTTTTTTATATCTAATTGATACTGAACATTTTCATTGGAGATTCACAACCTATAGATTGTGAACCACTATAGTGGCGAATCAGGTGTGAAACTGATTAAAGGAATGCGTGAAACCTGTTCCGTTTTGTTCACAGTTACACTGTCTAATGGACATCGCGTGTACTTGGACGCGGACGAGCGGCCATCTTTACACATGCACGGGATTTTGACTCGGAATGTTAATGGGAGATGGAGACCCGCGTGCCACAGCCCTAGAATGCACCAGAATCAATCCACTGTTATGCTTATCGCTAGAAACATGTGCCGAGTCTTCGGGTTCGCGTAAGTGATCGTTGTCTTCACTCGACGACAACATCCTGCCCTTTGATAAACAATTTCGTGTTCGCTTCCTCCATTTCTATCTCCTTCTATGGCAGATCACAAACATATTAACAACATACATTATCGCGCATACGTAACAAATTTGTAACTCGTTTTATTTATTCTCTCCTATTCTTATTTTATTGCCATTTATCAACTGCAAAAATCGGTATCCTGGAAGTAAATACAGACATTCTTGTGGACCATTTTTAGTAAAATTATCAAAATCTTTCAATCAAAATGATTCAAACGTGTCTTATAATTAGACTGTGAATGTCAATTTAAAAAAAAAATTATTTTATGTATGCTCCTTTACTGATGCTAATAAGCGTAAGAAAAATTTAATTATCATAATGGAGAAAGAGATCGTTAACGTCAGAAGTTGTTTGCCTTGTTCAGTTATCTGGAGTCATCGGAGGCAGTGAGCGTGAGGGACTCCGAGCTGGAAACAATAAGCTGGAACAAGAAGAACTTCGCTTCCCAAGAGAGTCCATCAGCGTCCTCTCTGAGCGACGACGACAAAACCTGTCCGGGCATTAAAATCCGCTGCAGACCGGTTCTGCACGCCGGCGAGAGCACATACCTGATCCCCGATGCGGGAACCGGAAGTCGTGGCTACCTGTGGCCGTGGGTCGCCGCCATCTTTGTCGACGGTAGCTACCGTTGCTCTGCCATCTTATTGGACGACAGCTGGCTGCTATCTGCCTCGAAATGCACCGAAAATGTCAGGCAAGTGGAACTATTCTCAAGATCATCACAACACAGCTAAAGATCCGTACAGATGTGGTTTACAATACCGGGTGGACCTAAAATAATTAAAAAATTTCTGCTGTAAATCATTAAATTGCTTGCAAGCATTTCTTCCATAAATATTTTCAATTTTGTTTTATTCGTACAGTGGGGTTTGTATTAAATGGTTTATTCGTACGAATTTCAGATTGGACACCAATTATACGACTGCAGTGCTCGGTTACGGTCCATTCTTCCGCTACGTGGACGGTCCTCATCAACAGGTGACGGTTATCGACGAGCTGCAACATGTAAATGACTCAGTATCAGTGTTGCTGCACTTGAAACGTCCCGTCAAATTCAATCGTTACGTTCGACCGCTGTTCGTTGAGAAAACGTAGGTATACTACATACTGAACGTAAGTGTAGTTTTATATGCGACGTAAAAATATGTGATAATTAATTAATCGATTGATTTGTAGGATATACCTGCCTGGATCGAACGACACTTGCAGGGCGGTTGGAACAAACAAGGATCATGAGACTAAATCAATTTCTTTGCGACCGGTGCTGAAGAATTGCCAGAACTGCCAGCGATGCTTCGTTAATGCGTCCATTAATCAGTGCTCGGTAATTTGTTGTTCGAATAATCTCAATTTTATGTTCTAACGATGCCTCAGAGTCGTGCAATATTTTATGTATTATACGTGCATATTTGATCTATTGGAAACGAACTTCGCAATCTTCTTTTAGGTAACAGTCCCAAAAGAAGTGATTATACTTTATTGCTCGGTTAAAATTGCTGTTATCATTAAAATATTTACTGAAATATGTCCTCAGCTGTGAACTGTGTGTTTTTAAAAAGTATTCAACAATCACAGGTTTTTTGATAATTCAATTTTGGGCACAGGAGAAAATGGTACCTATGGTACCTGTCGTTTAATTAATTTTTTAAAATAGTCGTGAATTTCTATGACTCTTTTTAAGGAAAATGGAACATCCGAATGGAGTGGAACGATTTTCTGCCATGGGAAAAAGGGATGGTATCCAGCGGCAGCCTTCGAAGACAATGGCCCCTGCGACTTCCGGAATACGCAGACGCTGACGAGCATCGATCATATAAATCCCTATTTGACGGAAGCTTTGGGTAACATTTTGCAAAATTGGAAAACAACGAATCGAAAATAATTGTACACTTTTCAGACCGAATATTATATTAATTGTTATAGATAACGCTAGGCTGTCCACTGAGGCCTCCTGTGATGGCTTCCGGTGCAGTCTTGGCCAATGCATCCCTGAGAGTCGAGTTTGTGACGGTATTCCGGATTGTAGAGATCAAGCTGACGAGGATCCGGAATATTGTGGAAAAATTCGTGAAAATTGCGATAACAACATAGACGGTTGCCGTGAGTAATTTGATAATTTAGTATAACATTGATTTCAAAGCGACTGTATTATTTTTCGATTAAAATATCTGTCTATTAACCAAGAGTCGAACCATTTCAATATTTCATGTAATTTTAAATGCCGAAGTAAAGTAACTGCTAGATTAGCCTAATGAATAAATTCCTGAATGTTCATGTAGATTGCTTGAAGTCCGAGCTGCGCTGCAGAAACGGCAAATGCGTCGACAAAAGTGCATTCTGCGACGGAGTCGTGGACTGCGAGGACAGATCGGACGAGCCTAACATTTGTACCTGTGCAGAATATCTGAGATTAACCAATCCCGAAAGACTATGCGACGGTGTCCGCCATTGTCTGGATAAAACTGACGAGTTACCGGAAATATGCCCTTGCACGGATAGTAGCTTCCAGTGCATGACGTAAGAAATAGAAAAATGCATAATATCTGTCGAAGAAAAATTAATTAAAATAGCAGGTAATCAATGTGATATTACCTGTATGTTAACTTCAGAATTCTTTCTTTGTAGATCAAGTGGCAGCGACACTTGCATCCCTCAAGACTTTGTCTGCGATGGTGATGCAGATTGCATCAGTGCCGAGGACGAATCAAAGTGCAAGAGGTTTGCAACCTCTCCAAGCAACAGGTAAGTCTTACACGTTATACAGCGGTTACTCGATATATGTCCAAAACACGGGTCTAGCCAGGGACATGTATCGGATAGGAGATACTATTCATCGTTCATTACACAAGTAAATATCATGGGAATTATATCATATTTGGTATCATTTTCATTAGAAAAATACCACGAATATGTTGGCGAAAGTCCCGTCAAAAAATAATGAAAAATGAAGAAGTTTTGTTAATGGATTAGTAGTGGTATCCTGGTTTCACACCGATGTACCCGACCCGTGTTATGTTTTCACTCCTCGGCGGCAGTGGGGATAGTTCTGGGACTTTTATCTGTTAGGCTTTTGGGACATGTATAGAGTAACCACCGTACTGACTGAAAATAGAACTACCCAACTTTAAAAGTACAGTACCTAGAATATTTTATAAAAATTTCAAGACAATTGAGAAATACTTGAAATGTATTATACAAATTTCAACATTCCATTCTTGTTAATATTCTGAATAATCATGAAATAGAGAATTTTAAAGTTCTTGGCTATTAGACAATTTTTTAATAGTCTCGTTGTGTAATTTTCAGTTCCAGCGAGATAATTCATCGAAGCTACGGTGTATGGCACACAGCGTGTTTCGAAGATCAAGTCGCGTCGCACGAGGAGGCAAACGATTTATGCAAAAGCTTAGGCTACTCGTACGGAGACATTAAAAACGACACTATGCCAACCGACAAGCCCATGATTCCTCACCGCGACAGCTTTTACATGGTAAAACTGAACGATTTCACGTGGATGACTTTGAGAGACGACAAACCTTTGGTCACTTTAGTCGAAGCTGACGAAAATTGCAGTCGTGCTTTCGTTACCTGTGTCTGATTGTGTTAATTAAAATCGCGAATGAATCTAATTTATGTGTATATTATGTACTATTTATTGGAATGTTGTACGGTGGATATGATCGAATAAATATCCCCTAAAAATTCTCATAAATCTTTTCGTTCGTTTCGGGACCATTTGCACTCCAATAGAATTTTCTATTTCTGCAACTGGCTCGTCTTATGTATTGTGCAAAAAAGGAACTAGATCTGAAAAACGATAGACTTTAACACCGAATCGTTTCATCATAACTGCAGAAGCATCTGATCCAAACAACAGTAGTCATTGACTATTCATCGGCCAGGTTTACCATTAAATGGCACTTTCAATTTTAAATACATTCTAGTGGAATTTTTATATTTATCTTCTATTGGAAAGATTTTCTGATTACTGTGGTTCCATAGACTGATTCGTGGTTCATTTCATAGACTCATTTTCCAGGCTAATAAATGCCACGAATAATTCCCAAACTCCCTACTGACTTCAATTCTTTTTTTTACTTGTGAAATTTTACTCGACAAATTATTAAAATACCTAATTCGTAATTCGAAAAACCTGAGAAGCAACAACTGTTAGCCTGACAACAAATTCACTTTGGTCGCTATAATTTTCATTCATTTCACAATTCCTCGTGGCTAGTTTATTCTGGGCAACTACTTCAACATACTTCTCGATGCTTGCACACAGTGTTCAAGTGACATTATAAGCCATGGCAACATAGCCATTCACAATTTCGAAAATTTGATTCGCACCAACTGCGTGTACCAGGCGAGAGCGCGGGCTAATTGATTAATTATCAACGGAGGAATTCTCGGCGATAGTTACCGGCGACGATAGCCTGAATGTCCCTTTCCTTAGTATTCCGATCGGCCGGATTAGTCACACGGAGAATGTGAATGGGCAAGCGTTTTCCGTCGATCCGTCCGAAGGCAGCTCGCCAGGAGGAGCAGGGCGCAGTCGTTTACCTTCAACGGCTGCGACCCCATTTGTAACATTCTTCTGCCCCACCTCCTATGGGCCCCCACGGCCTCTACGCTCCTCTCGAAAGTGTCCCGCGACCATACGCTCATGCTACTTTTGCTTCCACGCAACGTTCCGCCGATCTCCCTGTCTCTTCCTTTTTTATTGGCTTGTCGAAGACACGCGCTACGCCATACTGTTGCGCAACCGGGGCCACCTTTTCGTCTTGAACCGTTCGACATGCCACCTCGAGGAATCAAAGGGTTGCCAAATAAATAATAATAAAGGTTATCAAATAATTGGAATTCAACCGGAGTGACCTACCATAAACATAATTTGTATTAGACGAAGAAATAACATTTATTATGCCCTCTTCGTGGTGACATTTACGCAGTAATTGTATTGCGAGCTCACAGAAGTCTCCCTAAAGAGATCTATTTTTTTTTATAACCAACAATTTGTAACCATCTCTGTATACACGTTATAAACCATTTTATAACCAACTAGTTTTCGAGAACGATCATTTTCGAGAAGTCAGAAAAAAAGTTAGAAAAGTTGAAAGATGGGGAAAGGTCACAGGAAGGTCAATACTTTGATGATTGAACATAAACGTGAGTACGTTAACTTTCTCGTCGAAAAATAGATTAAAAAATTACATTACTACATGAGCTAATCGGTTACTGTGCTACCATTGGAAACCATTTTGTTTGCCTGAAGAACTTGATGGGGGCTTTTGTGATTTTATTGCATGTTTCAAAGCTCGAGGAAGTTTTCCGATTTTCTTAGGCGATGTCTAATTAATCAGTCGCCTACATAATTTCTCGTTTTCTTCTCCTACATATTTATGGTCGTCTGAAAACGAAACGCGCAAGATCAAGATAGTAGAAAGGCCATTTACCCTAACTTTCATCCAGTCTAGAAATAATAAATCTCCTCGTTGTTTTATTAATTTGATTTAAAGCAGCTTTGATTGATAGCAATTTGTTCTTCAAAAGAGATATTATTGAAAAAAAAAGAATTTTTCTACGGAACAACACAAAATTTATTTACTTCTTAAAAATTTCTCTATCACATTCCAAAAATCATGTCTACCGAAGGCATGATAAAACGGAGTTATTACATATATTATACAAGTATAAAATTTCATTCTATATTTTTAGTATGAACAAAGTTATTGATTTCACATTGATTAACTTCGTTTCCCGAAAAAAGGCAACCGAAGAACGGAGGCAATGGCCTCGGGTAATTTTACTTAGGGAAAGTCTACCTTGCTTGCCTCTATCGTTTTTCAATAAAACACATTACAAAAAGTGATAATACGCACGTAGATAATAGTAAGTGTCGAAGAAAGTTTACCTTGATTATCTCTATTCTTTTTTAAAAAGAGGCACCGCAAAAAGAATGGTACCAGACGGAAATAACGTTGTTCAGAGTCGAAGAAAATCTATCATAGTTAACTCTATCATTTTTCAAAAAAAGATGCCTGGAATGAAAAACGATAATGCTTTCAAATTCTTTGGTCACTCTCGAAGAAAGTGTACCTCAATGAACTCCATCCACCTTTAAAAAAAGGCACCAGAAAATAAATGGCAACACTCTCAAATAATTTAGCTTAGTCTCAAAAAAATCTACCTTCGTGAACTCCATCATTTTCCCAAAAATGGAATCAGAAAGAAAATGGTAACGCTCTCAAATAATTGTGTTCAGTCTAAAAAAAAAAGTCCACCTTAACGACCTCCATCATTTCTCAAAAATGTCACCAAGCGAAAAAATGGTAATGCTCTCAAATAATTTAATCTGAAAGAGAGCCAATCTCGCTGGGAAGCCGAAGTCCATCATTTTTCCAAAAATGGCACCAGAAAGAAAATGGTAACGCTCTCAAATAATTTAATTTCGAAGAAAGCCAATTTCGATGGGAAGCCGAAATCCATCATTGGCCCAAAAATGGCACCAGAAAGAAAATGGTAACGCTCTCAAATAATTTAATCACAAGGAGAGCAGATCTCGACGGCAAGCCCAATTCCATAATTGTCCCAAAAATGGCACCAGAAAGAATGGTAACGCTCTCAAATAATTTAATCTCAAAGAGAGCCGATCTCGATGGAAAGCCCAAGTTCGTCATTGTCCCAAAAATGGCACCAGAGGAAAATGGCAACGGCCCCAGACAATTCTCCTCGGCCCGAAGAGAAGCGTGTTTAAGTCCGCTCTGTAATTGAACTTGGACAAAACTCGGGTTCAGGCAGCAGGAAGATTTTCCTTCTAGAAGAATGCTTACTAATTATTGTCTTTATTTTTCTCCCATGGCTCCCCCGTGGCTCTAGAAGAGAGAGAGAGAGAGACGCCTCGCTGTCTTTTCAGGGACGCTGCGGAAGGCAACGAAGTACCTTAGGCGGTGAAGCGTACAGTCAACGGTACTTCTTGGAACGAAATTACACGTACTCATAGTACGCCGCGTTGATTGCATAATCGCCGGTGTTGCACGGAGCCATCGGCAGAAGAAGAAGAAGAAAGGTTCTGTACCGATGATCGTTCCGCCGGCGATGGCCGGCGGCCATCTTCGCGGTTAGGGTCGTGGACGTGTCCGATGGATTTCTTTTTTTACTATGCCCGACGTCGTTTTCGCGTAATCGCTGCTCGGCGAGCATGTAATGCGATTCGAGATCACTGCACTTCGGATTACTTCTCTAGCCGCATCGAAAAATCTGTAACTGCAGTTGGATGCACTTTTCCGTCCGCGATTCATTTTTCAAATTTCGCGCGAGAAACTCTCCGAACCTTCTATATTATTCGAGATGCGTCGAGCACCTAGCTGCTCCAAATGCAGTTGCATTTTTGTATAGAGTGTTAATTGAACTCTGCAGTAATCTCTAAATTAAAGTTTGATTTTTAAAGTTTGATTTGAAGTTATTACGCAATAGTTCTCTCCGCAAATGAATCAGTGTTGTATTTTACTATGGATGTAACTCCGACGAGTATCTCTCAACTGCCAGCCTAATTGCAATGTAGATGATTTTTACTTTGATTTAATCTGCAGCGTTCTCAGTCTACGCTAACAAAAGTGGCAAGCTGTTTCCCACCTTATTAGAAGGTTCCGCAATCGATTAACTGTAGTCAACGAGACAAATTAGAATTGTTGCAGCGATACGACTTTCTTCCACTTGAATGCATTGCTCAACTGTGTGTCTCGTCTCGCGTCGGTCGTGTAATTTCGTTTTCTATGGGAAACGAACGTTCACAGTTCGAAGAAGTGGTTGTCGCGTTGCGCGCATGAAATTATTGTTAACACGCGATACTGCATTTTCTTGTCCTGTTACGACAACTGTGTTCCGCAGTTGAAGTCGTTGACAGTTTCACTCGACGAGCGATCTGCTAGGCGAACTTTTAGCTGCGTTATCAAATCTAATTTCTTCTTCAACTTGTACCTGCTTGAAGAGCATTCGATGGATGCAAATGTTGACGATTAGACTGCGGATATTTTATGCACTTATGACGAACGTGAATGTTCAAATCAAATTTAGAATTCGTCTGTATTCAGTTCGAGGGCGCTACAAGGATCCACATCCTTGACGAAACGAAGACTATGATAGGTTTCTTCGAGTACTCGTTCGGCTATAATTTAACTATACTAAGTGGGTGTAAATTGCTGAAAACAGGAGCTAAAAGACAGATGCAGCACTTGAAGGATTCCGAGAAGCCACGTTTGCTTTTAAGAGCATATTCTTCGAAACGGAAGAGTCCTTGAACGGATCAATTAACCTACTTCGGCAACGCATGTTCCTCGTTCACTAGCTGGTGATCATCATTCTATAGGAGCTGGTAACAACTGCTACGAAATATGTTCGCCGCGTTTCTTCATTCTTGAACGATCATTACACTCTGGTCTAACTATAGCCAGAGTTTTAAGAGTTCAATGTACGATTTTATACTGGTAGAATAATTGTCGTTGCATTAGGGAAACGTAATTGATGGTCCTCGATCCTTACATCAGGCTTCACTTCGAAAGGACGATGTGTCCTTGATAGATTCTCGTTTAACTATCAATTTATCATCTTCCACGCAGTGAACATTTTATATTTAGTTGATTAAAACGAAGTGTGTTCGATTAGTTAAAATTCTCTAAATTTTACACACTAATCTTTCTAGGGAAGTGTGCAAACAAATTCCACGGCTGAAAACAATCCAACTTTCTTGCATCTTACAGATCCTAATCAAATTTGGTAGAATTAATATATTAACGTAAAAACTTATTTCAAAACCTGGACAAATAATTCCGTCACCCACATATGGTTGACATGGCATTCAACGTGTTAATCGAAACTGAATTTGTGGACGTTTTGCAGTTGTAAATAGTGATTGTAATAAAATGGCGGCGTCCGTACCTTTCGAGGATCATATTCGTCATTGCATACTTTTTCATTTTCATGCGGGATTTAATGCAACGGTAGCAACAAAGAAAATTTGCGATGTTGATTTGCGATGCAGATTTCGTAGAGATCCATTTCTTAGCAGAATCGCTACCGGAGATGAAAAATGGATTCTTTCAAACCGCAATATCAACCCCTAAACCTAGCTTATCACTTAGAAAGGTGCTACTGTGCATTTGGTGGGACTGTCGTGGCATAATTCACTTTGAGTTGTTGAAACCTGGAGAAACAGTTACTGCTGAGTTGTATTGTCAGCAATCACAACAGCTGTATTCAGAAGTATTGAAAAAGGGGGCATCTTTAGTCCACAGAAAAGGTGTAATACTGCAAATTGACTCACTCAGGACAAAATCAAAGAATTGCAATGGGAAGTTTGACCGCACCCCCGGTGCTCACCGGATATTGCTCTCTCTAACTATCTTTTCAGATCTCTGGAGCATTATTTAAGAAATGAAACATTCACTTCCGTAGAAGATGCAAGGAGGCACCTTGAGTCATACTTTGCTTCACGAACCCTGAATTTCTATAACAGGGGGATTGAAAATTTACAGGAAAGGTGGCAAAGTGTCCTTGATAATGATGGAGATTATACAATAAATTAAGAAATAAAAACCTAAATTTACTACAAAGTTTGCTTTAGACTTCAAAATAATTGATCACTTATGATTCCCCCTAATATATTTCTCGGCCGGACCATAACTTCGGCCGTCATCGTTCCCGAAGTGTGCCGTTCTAGGAAGGTTCGTTAGCGGTTCACGATCAAGATCATGAACTCCCGCGATCCATATGAAGTGAGCCGCGTCAAGAATTCCACGGACGATGGTCAGGCATGCATCGAGCATTCGTGATTCGTCCGGTCGACGAGATTACGGTATACCCCGGCCCGTGGATCGTGTCCGAGCGAGCGAGTCGGCGCGCACAGCTCGCGAGTAGGTGACAATGACGATACCGAAACGGCGCTATAAGTATGCAGAAAAGAGGCGAACAGCGAGCCCGATGGAGGCCGTATATACTCGGACACCACCGGCAGGAAGCTGCCAAGTGTAACGGTATCGGAGCCCGACTACTCGCAGCCAATGCGCCGGAGCCTTCACGCGTCGTCAACGATTTCACGTTTGCCGATGAATATAGGTAAGACGGCTTTCCATCGGCAGCTTTTTTACACCCCACGACGAAAGCCGATCGCTTGCGCGAGCTTGCGACTACCCTGATCGAGCGGGAACTTCAAACGCGCCGCGCCGGAAGTCTTTTGTTCCGCGTTTTAACCCTTTGGCAATTTTTGAGTTGCGACACGAACTTACGAGTTGCTTTACTTGTTTGAAAAACAATGCAGTAAAGTAGGAATTCACCCTCACATCCATAAATTTAAAGCTTCCTTCGATCTTATGAAGAAAATTAATTTAGACCCAGCAGAGAAACTCCTTTTTGCAAGATTGAAAATAAAAACGGAAATGAGGAAAAATAAGAAATGATATTATGAAAAATATAATGAAAAAATTTGCAAAATATTCTGTCCGTACTGTAATTTAACTTGCAGATATTTTGTAATTAATTATTCTTGGACACTTCCCAGCGCCCAAAAAAGAAGTAACGCTACGAAAAACGTGCACACGCAATCGTAAATTCAGATTCTCAATCTTATTTATAAAAAATTTGATTTATAAAATATTTCAGGCTTTCGAAGTATCATGATTAATTGCAGTAGTCGTCCACGAGTATTTCCGAAGAAACTAACATTACTCGAACGAATAATAAAGTCCACGAACGTGTATAGCACTCTTCGGCTGTCGTTTAGGGACGTCACAAGAACATCGGTTCTTTTGATAAACCGTTTGCACGACTGCCAACTAATTAGTAATTACGACTGCTGGAAGAAATCTCGTCGAGCATTCGCTATGCAGGAATGAAGTATCCGCGTGACGTCAGCCGGCTCGGAAACAAGGAGTAATCACTATAATTCGTAAGCTAACGCCCGCTAGGCGATGGTATGCGAAGTTTTTACTTTTCTCGAAACGCGTGCCTCTGAGTTAATCGAGACCAATCGCACGCGGAAATGAAGCGGAATTCACTTCAAGGGAAATCCATCGTTTCCGCCATTTTAACCCCCGTACGTTCCTCGGGGTGACACCATTGACAAATTCGCCACTTCTCTTTATTTAAATATTTTTAAATGTTGGATTCCCTTCTGTTCGCGTTGTGAATCAAAAAAGTGGCGGTGTAAATGAAATATAAATTAATACTTTATTTTGGAAGCCTGTATCAATTTTTGCAATTTTGAAGAATACTTTGACACATGGCACCAAAATAAAAAAGCTTGTCCAATAGCAATCTTGAAGACACGAATAACAGCTAATCATTTTAATTTTAATAATCTACACAAAATATACAGGAGATTTTTTATAACTGGGAAATTTTGAACCTTTTTTTTTCAACTTTTCGCGAAGGACTTGATAACGAAAGTTCTACGAATAAAATATAGAAACGAGGTTCCAACTTTGTTAATGAATTTTTTGAAACTTTCTAAGATATTTTCCAATGAAATAGACTCAGGAGACTCCACCTGCTAGCAAAATGAATCGACTAAGGGACAATCAAAATTCTCTATATGCTAAAAACATGTCCCAATTTTGTTCCTTAATTATTTGGAAAGATTCTAAGGAAGGTATAACATAAATTTTATATCTTTCGTAAACACGTGTACCTAACAGCATGAATTGATTCAAAGACTCGACAGTAAAAATTCTAACGGTTATACACCAAAAACAAGTTTCCATTTCGTTCCCTAATTTTTTCGAAATTTTCTAGAGAAGTTGAACAATTAATTTTAAACCTCCACCTGTCGATCTTGGCAGCCTGAATTGATTGATTGGACAATAAAAATTCTAACGGTTGTACGTCAAAACCATGTTTCGATTTCGTTCATTTTTTGGGAAACTTTCTAGAGAAGACGAAGAGTAAATTTCGAATCTTTCGTAACAGAACGGACACGAGGTGCTCCACCTGTTGGATCCGGTAATGCGAACCGATTAAAAGTCCGATCAGTGAAAATTCCATGAGTGAAATGACGGAAAAAGGTTCGGATTTCATTCGTCCGGCATTCCACGGGCAGAAAGAGTCGCTCGTGTGCCCGGGAATAAAGAGGTCAACGTAAATGCCCCGACGTTAATTTGCCAGGAGTTTTGTAGGACACGGACGCAAGGTGAGACGACGGAAGAGACAGTCGGAGAGGAGCGGCTCTCCCATACAAGCCTGTTGTGTACACACCGACGTATACACCGAGGTAGCAACCACGTTACACCACGACAGGTACACCTGTGCGCCGGAGAACAAGCGTCGAACGGTTTCTCGCGCGGGTCGACGTCCTGCCAAAACTGCCTAATCGTGTCGCTCCACGGAGACCTAACGCCGCTCACAATTTCGTGACTTGTCTTCGAACCTTCCTCTTGGCTTATCCGGGCCCAACTATCACATTGTTCATAATAACAACAAATAATTCCCCCGATTTAACCGAGGGAAACTATTCTCTACATTTATTTTCAATTATTCTTCCTCGAGTTATTTCTGGTTATTTGCGATCTGTTTTTCTATTTGAGAAAAATTCTGCTTGGTTATTTTATCGATTTTGAAATAAGATGAATTTCTTTTTTTTTTCATCTAATAAAAGAAAATATACGCTGTTGTCGTTATTCTTTTTAATGAGATTCAGGTATTTAAATTTTGGTAGGACAGGGAGATCAAATTTATTTGGAAGATATTTTATAAAATTACGAAGATGAGATTATGCTCGTTTCAACTAATAAGGGAGAATCCAAAAGTCTATGAAAATCAATTAATTAAATACAGCACAAGATTATACTGCATTAAATATTGTTTATGCATTCGCTTAAATGCTAAATTAATAATAAGAAGAAGGACATGATTGATCGAGGATCAAGACGAAAAAAGTGGTGCGAATCATTATGGAACATTGTGATCATGTGGACCACCGCATTATTTCCGCAAAACGGTGCTCCCTCGCACTACTTGTGAACTACTTATGGCAACCAAACAGAAACTGTAACACCATCTTCGTTTTTCTTTTGTTTTCTTTTCTAGATTCTTGCAACGTTCTGGTCAAGTGGTCCAATTTTTCAGTATCGTTCAGCGTGAAACTAGATGCAGTGTTATATTTATATAGCATAACTGTTCATTAAAACTTTCAGCTACAGTGTAATTGGGTCAAGCCTAAACAAGTTAATTAGATTGAGAATCTCTTAGCCGGCACAGACTTATTTCTAACACTGTTGGATTCTAACGCACAAATTTGCAGACATTGGCACAGCTGTGCATAAATAAAAATAAAATATTGCGGTAGAAAAAGGTAAAGATGCAAATCAGTAGGAACTCTTTAAAAAATTGTTAACAAGTTCAGAAAAAGTAGAAAAGTACAAGAAATGATAGAAATACATTGACAAAGTATAATAATTGTGATTCCACGTCGAATCGGATGTTAAATGGAGCCGGCATCCTCCGGCAGGTCAATGTCCCCAAAAATTACTGATTGTAACTCATTACGTCTTCTAACCTCGCCTTTCTTGCCTAACGCTCCTAATATAACGCCAGACGTAGCAATGAATTATTAATGCCGCTATAATGAAACACAATTACTAGGAAAAAAGGAACTTGTTGCGAATAAAATACCGAAGGAAAACGCAACTAGCCTGGAAAATATATCGTTGAAAATAAAGCACCGGCCACGTAAAATTCATTGAAACCGTGCATAAATACCGTATCGAACAAAAACTACATATTTCTCAACTCTTTATTCTCTTTCATTTCCTCCGTCCCAGCAACATCTTCCACGAGCCTGGAATTCAAATACCTATTAATTTCCATTTACGTTCAAAGCACTGCAAATATGTATACTAAAACATATAAGTTTCTTCTGTTTTTAAATGTTTTATAGAAAGATATATTACTGTTAAATGAATTTTATGATAACAAGAAGTGTGTTAGGAATAAAACCAGCCAGGAGGTAAAATTCATTGGAACCGTGCATAAACAGCATGTCGAACTAAAACTACCGTCCATTAATTGCTGTACACTATTACTTAATAATCCTCTTCTATTTCCTTAATTGCAGTGATACTCGTAAACGTGGATTTATATGGTCCGATTAATTCCTATTTACATTTGAAGAGCAATAGCTGTGTTTTAAGGCATTCAACCATCAATTCCTTCCATTAAAATTTGAAATAAAAATATTTTACTGTCCATTCTTCATTTTTTTTTTATTTCCTTCATTTTAGGAATGTTCGTAAACGTGGATTAATATTGCCTGATTAATTCCTATTTACATTTAAAGAGCAGTAGCTGTGTTTTAAGGCGTTCAACCATCAATTCCTTCCATTGAAATTTGAAATGAAAATATCTTACTGTCCCACAAATATTTTGAAATGAGCCCATTGTAAATGAGAATTCTTTTAATTCGTTGAAAAAGCGATTAACGCGACCGATCGCAAGGGATATCCGTCGTGGGAAGGTTCTGCGCTGACGAATGAAAATGTGCATCGGAATCGCAACACTTTCCAAAGCTGTCGGAGGACTTGCACCACCGATTTGCACGGTTTTTAGGAAACGCTCGGCGAAATCCCGGCGCACGTCCCGAAGCGATGATAATTACGTTTGTCCCGTACGTAGCGAAACGTTCAATGATTTAGAAAGTGTAACGAGATTTGTCTTCAATTACCCGGAGGAATAGAAATCACAGAAAAGGCGAACGGCTTTTTCTAATTACCATAAGCGCTCCGTGATACAGTTGCCAACGACCACGGTTTTCCCTCGGGGAATCGGCCGATTCGGCTGAAAGTTCTGGTCAGGCGTTTGAAAAACCGCTATGAAAATGGCGGAGCAGGTCGACGACCCGGCGAAGGTGCTTAACTTTGACCTTGCGACCACGGTCAGCTGTCATACCTAATGATTTTCATGATCGTTCAGTTTTCTGGACACGTGGAGCGCTCGCCTTGAAGCTTATGACAACTGTGACGGACATACATAGTGTTTCGTGAAAATTAGCCGTTGAACGGTAGAATTAAATGTTCTGAGGAAAATGGATGAATGTCGGTCTTCAATTGGGTCACCCGGTATGCTTGCCTTGGAGGTGATAATAATTCCGACGAAAATACAGTGTTTAGTAAAATTTTATATTGAGTGCTAAACTGAAGTGTTTTGAAGAAAATAAATGTATTTGAATATATTCATTTAGGTCACCTAGCATACCACGAAATAATCCACGTAATAATGGTAATGGAAGAATCGCATAATGGAAACGATAAAACGATTAAGTTCGGCTGTGTTCGTGTGGTACGCTTTCGAGTTATCTGAATAGGAAACGGATTGTTTCCGCCTCTGTCGTTGATAATTATGCGCGAGCGTTGAAATTAAAGGTGAGCAAATACCTTGATAACTGTTACGACTCGCTTCTTTATCCGTTTACTTCATACCGGATGTCTTGATCATGGCGTCGAAGAGCCGGAGAAAAGGATGGCACGTGAGTCATGAAGCTTTCATGGGCTCTTCTGGAACGTGACGTAATGGAACGAGCCGTGATCATTTTTCTGGCCGCATCATCGCTCTGCAATTATTTTTTAAAAAGAGTGTTAGGTTTCCTGAGAAATACTGGACATGCATTCATATTTATTTATGCGACGCAACTTTTCCCCGAGCAAGATTAAACGGTTCTGCATCGATTGAAAGACACGGGAGCCGTTAGAATAAAAGTTACTTTCTTTAACAATTCTGAAAAGTTGGGAATAATTTACGTCGACATTCTCAAAGAATGTTAGTCTTATTACAAACTGCTTTTGTTCTTTTTTGTCAGAAAAATTTTGTGGCAGCATCCCTACTCTGCAATTATTCTTAAAAATTTTGTTAGGTTATGTTCGAAATTCTACGCATATATATGTAATTTTGATTCGTGCGAAATAAAAATGTTTGATTGCCAGACGCAGGAGCTAGTTTCTTCCTTTTTTAAACAATTCATATAAGTTGGAAATGTGTATAGATATTTTTCTATAATTTCAGTTTGTTTGACTAAGAGTTTATGAATGCATCTAGCAATGGCAATGCTGATTTTTATTACGAAACGACAAGTAATCTCCAGTAACATAACAATCTCTATTGAAATTACTATTTGCAGATTTTTCAATCCATCTTTTATGTAACACGGTCATCGAGAAGCCTAATGGATTTCCGGTAAGTAGAATATGATTACATAAAATAATGAATAGAAAGGGATGAAAGGAAATCAGTTTCAGGTGCTTTGAATTTTAATGAAATTTAGTTTGGTTCGGTTGTTGGTTATCGATAATCGCAACAGCCATCGATACCGGTGAAGAAAGTCGGGAAAGTGGATAACTGACGCATGTAGGAGTACTTTGCTATCCGGATGGACGCAGTGATGCAAAACGAGAGCTCTTTTCAATTTGCAAGCGGTGCTCCTTTCCGGAAATGAAAATCCTGAGCGGTCAAGCTTTTCCTGCCGGAAGGAAGTCACAATTGCCATAAACGCTTGATATCGTAACAATACAATGGAAAACTGATCGATACTTCATCAAAGGCTACAACTTCATTCTTTCAGTAATATAAATTGTGCAAAATAATTTTATAGCTGAACATTGTTCAAGGATTTAAAATATTAGCCCTTAATACCCACATTTTCATAAATAATGTAGTCATCAACTACATAAGCGTCCTTTTCTACGTTCGGCACGGTGTACGCGGTCACGAGAAAATAATAGCCCTACACGATCTATGTCACAGCATGAGCCCGAGGATTGGACTTAGATCAAGACTTTTCCTATAACTTTATTTTCTCAAACATTTTGTCAGCTTTTGCAATACTGAAGTAGATACAACAATTTTGTATCAAAAACATATAAGTGTCCAGTTTAATTAGGCAACCTAGGAGCCTAACTAAATTCACAATAGAGCATTATCAAGAATTAATAAGCGGATGACCAACGCCATTAGAAATCCTAATTGAGTCACTGAAACATACCGAACAGCTTCCACATCGCGTGAGATACGGATCTTCAATAAACATCTGCGTCAATCAGCTTTACACTATTAATTAATAACACAAGCTGTATAAATAATACCGTGTTTAATACTCGAGTACACCAATAAATTTTTGCACCACGGAACGTTCCAAGCGATTTATTAATTAAATACTAATGTACAGGATGAATGCCGTTAAGTGTTAATAATATATCGCTAGCGTACTATTGAAATGCTAATTAGAATTTCAGAAAGGCATACAAATACGGGACTAGAAACACCGTCGAGGTTCGCTTCGACTATTCTCCTACACGTTCCAATTACAACAGTGTAACACTTTCTGCCCCAGGTGTTCGGTTATGCAAGAGGATCGTTTCGAAGCCGTGCAAATCATAGCAAACATGATTTATTTATTTATTACAGTAGCGCAAAGTTAAAGATAGCCCGGCGGACGAAGCTACGCGCCTTGAGAAAGATTATTTTTAACCAATTAAACCTAGAACCTACGCAGATCCTATACCTTGCAATTAATGACAATTTTTATTTTGCATAAAAATCTGCACTCTTATCATTACACAGCGGATTTTATGCATTCATAACAAAAAGAAGTAGTTTAAAACAGTAAAAATATCATAAGAATTTTAAATTATTATTTTCAACCTATTAAACGTATATTTAGAAAGAAAATAAATTTATACTTCAGTTTGTTGCACATTCAGGTAGAAAATTTTTATTTTGTATAAAGACCCACTGTCTACTATAGCAAGGTTGTACCGATTATTTAAATGCAACAAACAATGTAACAAACATTTCCAAGTTTCTGTCGTCTAAATTAAATTATTGTTTCTCAAGATTTTGAAAGTTGCTGATAAAAAAATGATCGAAGTTCTAAGGGTTAACTGCATGTTCCAGTACGATGTAAATTTAACCGTGCACTGTTGGGTACATTTAAAGGGTACGTGTTGTTGGGTCATGTTGCATCGAACATTAAGGAAGTTGGACAATTCTGCGACAAAATGGCCGTCTGCAAAGTGCATTCCGTTAGCAGCTTATCGGGTCTGTTGCACTCGGAGGCGTTCAACCCGGCAACTCGTTGCACGCACGCGAGCCCGACGAATCTCGGGGCTGTTTATAAATAAAACGGAACAGCTCGTTCAGCTGCGCTGGAAACGTGGAAATTGAATCGTGTTCCCTTTTGCAAGAGTTTTCGTCTCTCGTTTTCACTTCGCCAACATTCGCGCGAACACCTGTCCGCGAACGACCCTTCTGCCCCAACAGAAAGGTGACGCGCAGGTAACATACCTGGACGAACAGACTTCCGTTCGCTAAACTGTGCTGGAAATAAATAATCCTCTTGCGGCTTCGCACAAAAAATGTATTCGAACGTATCTGCTCCGTTTAACTTTTTAATTGAGAATCTTGAATTAATTCGTCGTTCGCATTTTTATCACCTGTCTAAAAATCCTCCTTAATTCAAGAAATAATTCTTGCACTTTATTGTGTGATAATAAAATTTTTATTTTACTAATAAAATTGTCACACAATATTTAAAAAATTAAAAATTGGTCTTGAATTGGTATTGGTTGAATTTTGTTTGGAATGCTACCCTCGGGAGCATCTTTAAAATAGTATTTTAAATATTTTAGAATCTATATAAGAAAGACTCCATGGAACCAAGTTGTGTCAGAACGTTCGTTCAGTTTCGCGTAAGTGTTGGATAGTTATGGATTATGGTGGATGTGCTTATGAATATACTCGTCACGCCGCAGGCCAGCCGGGCAACTTTAACCCGACCGATTAATTTCTGGCCTAACTGGATAGCTGGCTGTTAGTGCTCGAATATCCGGAGATCCCCGAGATACACCTAGGCCACGACTAATTGCATAACGGGTGGAGCGTTTTTTTCAGAGCGAATAATCGATGTTACGCGGTGCTTGCCGCTGACTATGCCACGCGACTATGCTTGTTGCCCTGCCTCTCCTTGTGTGTAACCGTGTGTCACACTTTCGCGATCGAAGATTAGCCCGGTTCTTTGTTTCTCGAACGGTTTTTTGCACGGTCTAGATCGATCGGGAATTTTGCAACCATTTTTAATGATATTTAATCCTGATTGTATTGAAGTTCGTGGTCCAATAAAGCTCTCAGATGATTGCGAAAGTTCCGATTCGGAGATAAAACGCAAGCGGTTACGTTTTAACATAATAGTAACAAACAAAATAATAACGACAAGGTAGCAATTAGTAGAAAGTGAGACTTGAAAATTTCTTGAATACGGTTACGTAACAATAATTAAATAGAAAACGTTCTTATACAATCGTAGCGACCAAGAGACGTCACAAAAGAATTAACGACGGCTAATTAAATAGATTAAATGTCATTAGTAGACTGCGGATCTTTGTGCAAAATAAAAATTGTCCAAGTTAATTGTAGGAAACGGTAGTCGAATAAAAGTGTACTTAAATGAAATTTATTTTGCCTGAGGTACCATATATCCCTTTGAAAAAAAATGTTAACTAAATATTCTCAGTTTAATCATTATTAGAATTAACTCGTATCATGTAACCAGATGACTTTTCGCAAAATAAAAATTGTGCAAGTAACACAACTGCAAGAAACTGCAATAATCTCAATCAGTTGAAAATAATCTGAAACCATTACTGAATTCATTTAAATGTCTTCACAATTTTATATTTGACCTTAAACTATTTATGTTACAATTGCATAAAATCTCCAGTCCACATGTAACACACAATTTCAGCTATATTAGTCATTCTTATCTCGTAGCAAACAAAATAAATTCAGTCTCATTACGTCAAAATGAGCTAAAATAATCCGCGAACATTAACGAACGATAAAATCATAATTCATTAATGAATATATGCAGGAGCAGAAAATAAAATGATCAGAGTGCCAAACTGGTTTAACACGTGTTAAGGAAACTTCTTCGCCGAGTTCGAGCCAGCAACGCAGCCACAGTGCACTCCCGGCGATGCATCCCGCGGGGATCGCGATTCGCATGATCGGGGGCACTGGCGAAACTATAACGCAGCCGTGGAACGCCGCTCGATCGCAACTTTCATTCAGGTTCCCCGGGGAAAAAAAAAGATCCGATCCGGCGTTAATCGCGCGCTACACGCTCGGCGACCTTTCTTATGCGTGCGTCGATGTCTCCGGCGAACTATAGCAAACCGCTCGCAGCCGGCCAGCAGAGCCGCCTAGATAATGCCGCGTTAATATTTTATTGGAATTCCTGCGTGCCACGGCTTTGCACGGCTGGTTTGCTCGGGAAATGTTCGACATAGTTCGATTTTCGTTTAGGCTTAGGAGGAATTCCAACCGGAGCTGCTTCTGAACCAGATACGGGAACAGTGTGGTCGAATATGTTTGCGATCACCGGATGTTCGCGATATAGCGTGTCCGGTTGCTTGGAGTCAGTGGAGCAAATGTTTATGAAGGATTGACATGACTCCTAATAATCTTGCGTACTTTTGGAGCTGTATGTTTAGTCATTTCGTTGTTCAAGTCTGATTTCCTTTCTCTCTAAAGATTTATTTATTTATTATGTCTTTTCAAATGTATTTCTTTTTCCTGCTTTATTTTATTTGAATTTTATTTCAGCAACTAAAATCAACATCCTCCAACATCCTAATAGAACTCCAAACAAAAACACATCCCAATCCTCATTCAACGTTAACAACATTCCCAACATTTTCTGAACTCGACTACATAAAAAACCCTATCAATTACTTCTGAAGACAGCCGACATTGCTATAACTAGAATCCATTCCCAAGGTCAAGTATTATACAATTCAAGTTAAGCATTGTCAGTAGACTGTGGATATTTATGCAAAATAAATATATTCCAAGTCAACAGTGAGCAGCAGAAATGCAATAAGAATGTACTTTCCCTTTTAATAATTTTAATAATCCCAAAATGGCGTCCTAGTGCTCCCTTATTTTTCTTCAATGTCTTCGCAAGTTGACATTTTACCAATTAAATTTTGTCACGAACGTTTAAAATCCGCAGTCTAATTATGAGGCTGCGCGACAGCTCGACCCAAACCAGAAACAAGCAACAAACCCGCGACCATGTATCAACACCACCGAACATCCGAACAAAACTCGAAACCGAGACTGATTCCAATCATCATCCCGCATCAGCAGCGTTCCTAAAATTCCACGGCTGAACTCGGTAAAAAGCGAATCAATTAGTGCTGAATACAGGCAACATTGCTATACCTAGAAGCCATTCCCGGGGTCTAGTATAGTCCAAGTCGAGCGTTATCGGGTTGCAAAGCAGTTTCCCCCTTTTTCCACGGATCGAAGAATGCAGCCAACCGTCAGGAGAAAATCCTGAGCGGCCTGCAACATGTCCGATGCAACTCTGTCGGCGCGATAAACAAACAAGGAGTCGAGTGAGCTCGGGCGTCTTCGTTGACGGCCCCGACGGTGTCCGATCGTTCTCCTCCACCTTCTCGAGGCTCACGGATCGCCTACGTTCACGTCTGCCTCCTTCGCTCTCTCTCTCTCTCTCTCTCTCTCTCTCTCTCTCTCTCGCACCTCCTCCTACCTTCGCGGAAGGTAGCAGGCGACTCAGGTAACTCAGGTAACTCGCGCCGTTCACCCGGAGAGAGAGAGAACCGGGTCTTCAGTCTCGAACCGGTGGGCCGGAGGGAAGGAGCTCCGTGACCCTGAATAGATCTGTTTTACAATCGTTCATCTTGTCGCCACACGTCTCTCTGCGCTCGTTCCTTCGACCCCTGCTCGATCGGTGATCGATTCGAGATCTACCGTGGATCCCGTCGAATCTCAGTGCGGTTGCTGAAGAGTATCCGGGCATCGTTTGTGCAGTGAATTGTCGTCGAGTCGCGAAGACCTTCTGTGGTGTACATGTACCCGGGACAAGGATCACGACGCGGAACGTAGGAGCAACAAACAGAGTAAGTCTAATCCGAGATTCGAGGCTTTCGCGGCCCCCGGGGAATGGAGCTCGCTCTTCAGGCTCCGCACCTTGTCACGGGGGAATTGTTATATTTTTACAACGGTCCGCGAGGCTTCGTCAGAAGATATGTCGATGCGCTACCGCGAACGAACCACTTCCGGACGACTAGGAGCCGAGACACTCTCCTGAAAAACACCTGCGTGCCTCTCGATCAGGGATCGATTTGCCACCTGGTTCGAAAGTATCGATTGGTACTCTCGAATTCGTGGTACCGTTCGTTCGAGCCGGCAGAGTCAGTCGGAGAATCGAGAAACCACTTCCGGCCAACCATAAGCTCAGAAACTCTCCCGAAACACCTGTCTGGATTAGGCTCTTGATCAGAATCGAGTTTTCTACCCGGGAGCAGGAGGTTCAGAATGAGAATTCGTGGTATTGTGTGCGTGTATGTGTATGTGTGTGTGTGTGTTTGAGCTGGTCGGAGAATTGGGAAAAATGGGCTGTCGTGAAAGGTTGCTGGCTGAGAGAGAGAGAGAGGGATAGGTGGTTGTATAGTGAGTGTACAGGCCCGATAGTCACCTTAGTAACCTGGAGAAGCCAGCCTGTTAGGCTTCAAATGCTAATTGGATTGTCTGTACTATGGTGATTGTTAATATTCATAAACTGTGAGACAATAGGTTGTTGGAGGATGTGTGGAAACTTGTGGATGTTGATTTGAATTGAGAGGATGGTTTTCGTTGTTTCTCGTTGAGCAAGAATTGTAATTTGTTTAGTAGATTTTGCAACGATGCTTTCTGAAATGAAAACACTGGGGAAATTTGAGATACGTGTGCCTGTTGCAAACGGGATTGTTTATCGTGCTTGGAAAATATTAATTAGCTTTTGGTTCCGATTTCGTAATAAATAATTGTATAGTCGGCGTTTTTGTTACAGTTGTTTGTAAATGTTTTATAGAAAAGACTGCAAACAATTCAGCAATTCTCAACGAATGCACAACGCGCATTAACACTAAACATCTGTCACCGTAAAACACAGCTTCGACGACTGCAGTCATTTCTCTGTTGAACCGAAAAAACAATACAATCGCAATTACCGGGTATAGTTATCATTTCCTTTCGTTCTATTCCGAGCGACGCTAAACGGTACTTTGTTCCCTTCGGCTTCTCCTGACCGCAGAATTTATGCGATTTTCGTTCTGCTCACTGAGCTGTCGCATACATTCACGCGTGCAATGCGTAACCGTGATTTCAGCCCAAGAAATTCATCCTAAGAACACGAAACCGAGTTCAGTTCTATTAAACAATTGCAAAAGTCCGTGTCTGACTTGAAAATGAAATACAACCAGCTGCAATTTGAAAACTACAGTTTTAGTCATCAACAATCGATTTTATACACTTACCCACATTTTAAACGAAAATTATTTTGTCAATTGTCTTCTAACATTTTACCAACTTTTGCGTTAAAATTATATGAATTCTCTTCAAACGAGATCTTGAGGTCTCTAAATCTTTTCAATCGTCCAATAGTTATTAATAGACTGCGGACGTTTATGCAAAACAAAAATTGTCTGCATTAATTACAGAACACAGGAGCTAGGTGGACATTTATTTCTTTTCTTAATAATGTTAGTGGGTTGAAATGAATGCGACAGTACTTTTAAATACTTTAAATGTTTTGCATTCGATCTAGCCGCTGACTAGTTATTAAATTTCGTATGGCGGACGATTTTGGCGATTTCGCGAATGTTAAATTTCTTTTATATATTTTTGAATCCACGAAAACTTGAAATTGTTAAATTTTATGGAATTGTGGAGGAAATTTCTGTTTGACTGCAGTGACCCGCAATTTTTCCGACGGAATTTTGTTTACTGCGTGGAAGGGGAGGTTTTTTTTAATTTTTTGTAGTTGAAGAACAGTTTTCCGGTTGAAACTACACTTTCGCTTTCGACCGGCGAAGCTTCGAAGTGCTTTTATTAGGATAGAAACACCGTGAAACCCGCGACACACCGGGGCATGTAAGAATGGCGGCGCAGAATTTATGGAAGAGAAAGCTCGTTCCTCGAATAACGAAATCCACGGTGCCCACGGCGATCTGCGTTCCGTGGCCACGTGAACCGGTAATGGGCTATGAAAAGCCGAGAAAATTGCACACGCCGATCGCGAAAACCGTCCCGTCCCGTACATTGTTCCATTTACGTGCCAATTTATTGTTTCCTCGGCGGCCGATCGTTCCTTCGCCTCCGGTCGCCAATCGGTTGCTTTTCTGTTCGACACGATACACACGTTCCTTATCTCACAATAATTTCCAAATAGTACTCCGTGGAAACAGTTACAGTTTATTTACTTTTCGTAGTTTACTTGCACAATCATTTTCGGAATTGGAGAGTATTGAGGAATTTGTTAAAAAGTGTTCTGTGTCCTGAATATATTTAAAAACACTACTTCCTATTTTTAAAAGGCACAGGAAATAGTTAAATTACAGATACCCTTACATTCTTTATGGTAATGTTTTTTAACTAGTGCTTAACACTTGGGGTTCACAGAATCTTATACTGTTCATGAAGTAGATTAAATTAATATTTTCATCCTAAATAAAAAATACTATAGCTTGTTGAATTTTTGTAAAATCAGCTCACAATTCATATCCACGAAAATGATTAATTATTTCAATGATACAATTTTTGTTAAGAGACCTGCTCCACAAAATGAATAATTTAGAATAAAAGAACCAAAAGGATTTTATTAAAATTTATGTGTATCTTCCTAAAATTAAACAATACACAAACATGTATTCTTTAGGACCACGTCTTTTTAAACAGCCGGAAATTTAAGCAAACAGACCATAAAATCACAGCAGAATTTTATTTTACAAATTAAATGAATCCTTTCAAATAAACTTGAAGCTTCCTGGAAGCTTTGCGAAAGATTTGCACGATGGTCGCTCGCATTAGACGGGAAGAAACTGCGACGATGCAAAATATGAATAATTTAGAACCGAGCGAGAGTGCATAAATTATTTATCGAGCCGGAGGATCTAATAATAGAAGAAGGTTCATAACCTCCCGGCGTTGTCAAAGAAATTAGCCTTGGAGATTCAAGGGAACGTTAAAAGCTCGAACGAAATCGTAATAAATGGGATCAAGACCTTCGCCACGCTTCTTCGTAGATGCTCGCGTCGCTGGTCCACCTACACACTATAGTTCTCTCTCTCTATCTGGTTCGCTGTCTGCCTACCTACCCATCAACCTAACCTAAAACCTGCATAATCCTATCTTTCTTGTTACCGGTTGCCCGTAATGATACCCCGGTGCCCACGTCTGACCCGAGTTAAACCAGAACTATCGTTTGTTGTATCGGCCCGTAGAATTCCGCGCAATTTATGTGCTCGATCGCTGGCCTCGATCCTGCTGGTCCATTTTGCACGAAAAATTTGAGTTCGATACGTTCAGCTTCTATTTGATCTTGATTTCCTATTTTTGACTTTCTAAACACGATCTTTCAGCGTTGAAAGACAATCTCCATCTTTAATTATGCGGCCTTACAGAGACATTTTGTAGCATCGTAAAACCGGGTGTTACATTAAGGCTTCTTTTATTATTTTCTAAATAAAATTACTTATTTATCCTGGCACAACAGAAATCATTTTTATCAACCCTTTGCACTCGAGTGTTGACTCGGAAGCAGCACTAGAAATTGTTGTGGCATTATTTCAAAGAAATGACAGAAAATATTACAAAATATTTGTTACATTACAAAATTTGTATCTAATAGATTACTAAACATTTAAATATTATATGTGGAAATCAGTTTTGTATGAATAAAATCAAAATATTCCAAGACGGAAGGAAAATTTAGTTTTAGAATGAAAACAGCGCCGAGTGCAATTGTGTATGCAAACGTAACATGCACTTACTATACTTTGTAAAGATGTGCCAGATGTACGGTTTGTTTCATGAAGCTCTCCATCATTCAACGACTACACGAAGAAATTGGCAAACAGGTTCGACAATCTAAAATGACTAAAGTGCTTAAAATATTATTTAAAAAAATTTTTTTTTTACATATCTCGCACTGCATGACCGGCACGAATGTTTACAAACACTATAGCGGTCATTCGGCGGCCGATATTTTGCTCGAATCATCTCTCGTGTCCGCGACCGTTCGATTTCCGTGCCGTTCCGGTTTTCACGGTGGGAAAAAAATCGCCGGGCGATTAGATATCGTGGAATCGCGAGGGATCGTGACTTAACAACGGTCTCGAGCGCGAATCAAGGCGTAAACTTGATTCGAGTACCGTTAGTCGCCGACGAGTCCTAAGAAATTCCGATCGCGTAACAAATTTCGTTGGCCGCGTTCGTTCCACCGTTTTCTTACGTCTGTACGGTGACTCGCCGCAGGTAAATGTGGATCATCGAGGCGATTTTATGGTCTTTACCATAGCGCACGATTTCGCGGAGAGCAAATACTCAAAACGAGAGTTCACGCGAGCCGAGTACAATTACGGCCTCGACGTTTCTCGCCCGTAGGGAAAATAGCTGTTCCGTGGAACCGTGACCACACCCTGAACGCTACCGAGCAGATATTCAGGCTATTTATTAGATACGACCGCGATTGTGGTATCTGGGAACCCGAGGAGCATGGTGGACTGTTATTGAATCCGTCAAATCATTTTTCCGCAGCGAACACTGATTGTTTTAACCCTCGGACAGAGAAATGGGTCGGGAATTTTTATTTTTATCGCGAACAGCTTCGAACAATTCGAGGTAAAACGTGGATGTTAATCAGTAGGGACTGTAATAAGTAGCTCAGAATTTTGAGACTCATTTAAAAACTTTAAGAAATTGAGATATGTGTACGGAATCGACGATAATATTTCTTCGGCAATTTATAAGATTACGCAATCCAAATTTTAATATCAGAGATTGTTGGTTAATATGCAGAAATAAGATTTGTATTAATAACGGAAATGGTTTCCGTGCAATAAATTTGTAAATGCCTCCAGGCAGCGTGACGCTGATTTCCATGCGCGATGAAAACGATGCTCGGTGATTTCAACGCGTGGCGGTAGCATCGCGTCTGTTCATCATTGACAATGAGCTTGTCACTAAAAGTCGATACTTAGTAACATAAAGAAACATCCATTCTCGGAAATTATCTAAACACTTCTAAGTGCTCTGCGGATTTTTATTTGTCTATTGCTTTTGCAGGTATTCATTTTTATAAAATCCGTAGTTTACGTGTAGAATTGAAATTTTTCTGTTTGATGTCTCCGAACGATCAAAATACCAGCAGGACCGGACAGATGTGTATCTAAAACAATTACAGTGTTTACTCGATATTTGTCCAAGACACGGGTCTAGCTAGTGACATATATCGGCCAGGAGATACTAGTTACGGGGTATACCTCGCAGCAGTGGGGACAGTTCTGAGACTTCTATCGACTAGGGATTTGCGACATATATACAGTAAACACTGTATTCGAATAAAATCTTGTTCAAAAGAAATTGTGCCCAACACCGGGAGCGGGACATGTTAATTAGGATCAAGATCAACGGAGACTCGTCGAGATACGGCTCGGATAGTAGATAAAAACCGCGAATGCCTCCGCAGTTACGAAATCTACTCGCGAAAGATAAAAGTGCAATGCGGTCAGACCGCATCGCGACGCAATCCGGACACACCCTGTGCAATATGCACGGCATTCGCCTAGTCCGCGCTCGCTCCTCTCGCGTTTTCTGCGTCCCGTTGTCCTCCGGCTGCCGACGCGACGCGACGGCTTTCTTCGGTGTCCACGTGGCCGCCGTGCCAGCCGCCGGTTTATCGGTCGACGAACCACGAGAAATGTGAAACTCGATGGGCCGCGGATACCACGTTGTTGTAAAAGTGTCCGGGAAACGCGAAGCTGTCGCTGCAGAAGCGTGCAACGCTGCAACGGGTCGCCGATCCTGATGGATTACACACTCGAATGCACTCTAGACTCGGAGCCTCTATCCACGGATCGATTTGGCCTCGCTTCACCCGACGGCTGATTTTTCCGCGATCTCCACCTGTTATGCTGTCGGCGAACCTTCATAGCAAACTAATTATCTGGGCAGCAACCTCCGTGCCTAACCCTCATGATGCTACGCCGGAGTCATTCGCCACCCGTCGCGGTGAGGATAAGCTCGTGGCACGGTCAATATGTACTATTTTATTCCCATATAAGACACAAAGCTTCCTATTTCGAAATAAGGAAATCACTATCCCTCTTCTTTCTTCTCCATCCGAAACAAGACGAAAACCGGTCCCGTGCCGTCGCCTTCTATCGAATGAAAACTGTAAATATCGGCGTGGGTCAGAAATGACTCCGGCATAGGCCTAGAACTCGCCGGAGTCCGAGGGTTAATGACTGAGGATTTTTATGAAAAATAAAAAGGACTGTATACAGGGACTTGATTTACTTTCTTAATCATTATGAATGGGGTGGAAATGGTAAAATATTTTTAGATGGCTTAAATATTTTTGCAATATGGGACTACATTTTCTTAAGCATTTTAGTGGGGTGGAAATAGTAGAATATTTTTAGATGGCTTAAATATTTTCATTTCGGTGCAAATGCATAAAATCCGCGATCTAGAGTATGGGTGACCAAGCTTATTTTTTTAAGAATTTCGGGATTGTTATTCGAAGAAAATGAAAATTGAAAAGAAAGTAAGAGACGTTCCTCGTTGAACAGGAAGGCGAACTTTCCTTCAGCCGTCATTTCATTGACGACACGTGGCAGTCAATGTGCCAAAAGCGTTTCATTTTCAGAGAAGTAGGGCGGCCCGCGGGGGGAAACATGAGCGGCGGTCTGACAGAGAAAAATATGATATTTTTTCGCGGTGATCGTGGGAAACCGGTAGCGAGGGAAGGCGAACGAACAGGTCACCGTATGGGAACGAGTGACACATGTTTCAAACCTCGACCCTGAATCTCTTCCTAGCTGCTATCTGTTCCTCGCGCCATACGCGATCGACGTTCATGAGCGCACGAAAATTCCTTTAACAGTCGTAAAACTGTGGAACGCCGGAAAATATTATTTTTTGGTTTAATTGTTCTCCTCGGGAGCTCGTTCAAACATACAGTACTAGTTGTCCCACTATCAAAGAAATATTTATATTTTTATTCGTACTCGTATTATTATTCCTGCATTTTTATTCAGGGGCAAAAACGGTTCCAAAATCTTCCTGAAAAATTGTATTCGTATTAAAGCACCCATTCTAACCGTCACTTTATAGTTACTGAATAATGAACATTTAATAAGGAAAATGGCCCCGGAAGCCTCATGATGGAAGAAATTAATTTCTAATTTCGTAAGCCATGTCCAATTTAAATTTAATTTCGAAATCCATTGGGACAGATATTAACGAATAATCGTCCAAATTAGAATAAAAAACAAATTGAACGAAGAGTAATTAACTTTCATCGGCAACGTCGCGTAGTTCTAGCTCCGATAATTACTCGCCGGTATCCAGCGAGAATTTATCTGTCACATCGCTCCGTAATTACCTAATTAACTCGGCTAGTATGAGCCGCTGTTAAGCGAGATGCGTGCGCATTCGCGATCCTAGAACCATCTAATTACCACCTTCTAATTGTTGCTGCTCGGTGAATAAAAGCTGATCGATCTGATTCGCTATTGGCGGAAAAGACTGATACGCGATCGACCAAAAAATAAAAAAACAGATTCAGTACACGCGCTTGCGTAATTTCTGCGACTGTTCCGGCAATAAAAGAATTTAGGAATGTTTGGTTTTAATTGTTAATTGTTTCCGCTGCGCGTTAATGCTATCCAGCGGATGGTAATTAAGAAGTTAACCGACGAAATAAATGGAGCACTTTTTCATTATTTTATTGAGACGGGTTTGTCGTAGAAAACAGGTAATTCAAGTCTCGTAAAATTGAACTAGTTTCTTCTAAGAAGCAAAAAGACACTTACGCTCATGCAGATATGCAAAGTACCGCAAGTGTGTACGATATTAACATTTATAATTTATTGCCATAAACAGTCGAGCAAGCTTATCTTATCTTCTAATCTTGGCCATAAAAGGTTGATACGCTCAAGATGTTATATAGACACAGAAGTTAATTTATAAATCTGAACAAATGGACAAAATTGCACAAAAATTTATGAAACACGTCTACTCGACATACAGTTAAATTATTCAAAATTGTGTTTTATGAGACAAAAGAATACATTTCGAGGAAACTAAAATTGTTCCTTCAAAAAATATTCTTGCTTACAAAAAGTTTTGTTAAAGGGAAGAATAAACGTTGAGGACCCGAACGATTTGAAAGCGAGGGGAACGTATTATTTTCGAAAATGTCACGTATTAAAATGGAATTATTATTTAAAGAATACACTTGCTTCCATTGTGATTATTGTGGTGGAATCTCCTCAACGAGGAAGTCCCCGGCAAGTGCAGGTTTACTTTGTGCACACACCGACCCCAAACTGAAATTAAATGCACGCGAGTCGTGAAGGCTGGGTGCATTGTCGTATGCAAGCTGCTGTTAGCAGCGTCGCAATGCACCACTACACAAAACAACGTCTTTTCAAACTTCCTTTTCCTTTGAAAACTGAGTTCTCCCTACACGAAACGCTACACGAAACATAGCGAGGAAACGCTACACAAAATACGAACAATCATGAACAATTTTTATTTCAATATTCTACAAAAGACAATCGAATTAGTATCATTATTAAGCTGTTATTAAACTGCGAGCTGTACAATTCAAAGCAACCTCACACCAGTGTCACCATATCAGGGGAATTGACTCGAATTGAGGGGAATACAGTTACCCTCTCTCCCTGCCATTACCGGGTTAGTCACGACGCAGGCGTAGACGCACCGCGAATTGGGTGCGCGTGTCATGTCACGTGACCGATCCGATGCTAGCCGCCGGAAAGAGGGGGAATAGCGTCGTAGAGGGGGAAGGGTAGAGTGGGGGACAAGTCTTAATCTCGGGACACTGAGATGAAGACTCGATTAGACTTAAACTAACAAGGAATCGTCCCGAGCTAGGAAATTCAAAAAATTATGAAACTTGGTGGATATTTAGTCAATGTATGGGTATATATTACGCGATTTTTTTCACCCCCAAATTCACATTAAGGAGGTGAAATGAGTCCTCGAAAATTCTGCTATTTTTCGATTTTGCGAGATAACTCATCAACTATAAGAGATAGGAAAAAAGTTTTCAGACAAAAGCTGCTCTTTTTAATTAGGACTGCGGTAAAATATTAATAGTGGTTTATATAATTAGAAGAGAATTTAAAAATAGCCGAATCTAATTACCGTAATATGTGCCTACGTATGCACTAGATATCAATCAAGTTTCATAATTTTTTGAATGTCCGGATTGGGAGATAAAATAAATTCGACAAGAAATCAGCCGGTTAACCCATAAATCATCTGACTAAAAAGGCAATAATCAACCGATCGCCGGTTGCTCCAGAGACCCACAGCGGAGATCGTCGAGGATCTCGCAAGGATCGATCGCCTTGAAAAATGTATCGTACAGGTTCGAGCGGAAACGGGTAACTGCGTTTCCACGTGGTCCCATAAACCTTGCGGTGTGGAGATCGGCATTCTAATCGAGGGAACGACGCTCTCGCGCAAGCGTGTCATTAACACGGCCACGTTTTTGCCAACGATAATCGGAGGTGGCGTCCCGTTAGGCGGGCAAGAACACGTCAAACGAACCGATCGGCTACGGACCGATGATAACCGGAAATTAGATCACCACCTGTGACGCAGGGGAAGCCACTTACGAGGATCCGCGAGCACGTTACGCGGTATTACGGTAACACCGTACGGTAATTAGGCCAGGTCGTCCTCCCATTCATGGAAAGAAACGCGAATCCTCACAATGAGCCATATTCAAATGATCCGGTAGATCTTCAATTAGCATGTCACGTGGTAATATCGGGGTTACGATCCCATGGTTGCACGGTGATTATATTCCCGGATCAAATGATACTGTTCTAATGTCAACATCGTTCGCGGATTACGCGGGCCTTAATTATTAACTCGCTTTTCGAATTGAATTTCTTCGCGGTGGCAAAATCACCGGGGCGATTTGCTTTTCGTGGGACAGTTTCTTAGGCTGATTATGCCGCGTTCTATTGTTTAGATTGCGAGGATGCCGGTTTGTATGGTGATTATAGTGACGTTTACTCGCGGTGGATCTTCTTAATTGCACGCTGTTTGACGGCGACGATTAATGGGCGAACGCTCGCGAGGTTCTTCACTTTCGTGCAACGTTTTGGAAGATTGCTGCTCCGTGTGAGAAACATTATTTTGCCATAGTTTATTTGGTCACCGTTGGAACCCCCTCGCTGGCACGCAGTGAGTTTCCATTAAAATTTGAACAACTGTATTGTTTTATGAGCATTATTAGACATCAGACGACACATAGGCGGTCACAAGGAAACAGTAGCCCTACACGATCTATGTCACAGCACGGACCCAAAGGGTAGATCAATACTTTACTTTGGTCACATTTTGTATTATTGCTCCTATAAAGGTTCTAAAAATAAAATGTTCAATTTTTTCGTAAAATGGCGGGCGAGGGATACTTCCTCGCTGGCACGCAGTGGGTTTCCATTAAAATTTGAACAACTGTATTGTTTTATGAGCATTATTAGACATCAGACGACACATAGGCGGTCACAAGGAAACAGTAGCCCTACACGATCTATGTCACAGCACGGACCCAAAGGGTAGATCAATACTTTACTTTGGTCACATTTTGTATTATTGCTCCTATAAAGGTTCTAAAAATAAAATGTTCAATTTTTTCGTAAAATGGCGGGCGAGGGATACTTCCTCGCTGGCACGCAGTGGGTTTCCATTAAAATTTGAACAACTGTATTGTTTTATGAGCATTATTAGACAGTAGACGACACATAGGCGGTCACAAGGAAACAGTAGGCCTACACGATCTATGTCACAGCACGGACCCAAAGGGTAGATCAATACTTTACTTTGGTCACATTTTGTATTATTGCTCCTATAAAGGTTCTAAAAATAAAATGTTCAATTTTTTCGTAAAATGGCGGGCGAGGGATACTTCCTCGCTGGCACGCAGTGGGTTTCCATTAAAATTTGAACAACTGTATTGTTTTATGAGCATTATTAGACAGTAGACGACACATAGGCGGTCACAAGGAAACAGTAGGCCTACACGATCTATGTCACAGCACGGACCCAAAGGGTAGATCAATACTTTACTTTGGTCACATTTTGTATTATTGCTCCTATAAAGGTTCTAAAAATAAAATGTTCAATTTTTTCGTAAAATGGCGGGCGAGGGATACTTCCTCGCTGGCACGCAGTGGGTTTCCATTAAAATTTGAACAACTGTATTGTTTTATGAGCATTATTAGACATCAGACGACACATAGGCGGTCACAAGGAAACAGTAGCCCTACACGATCTATGTCACAGCACGGACCCAAAGGGTAGATCAATACTTTACTTTGGTCACATTTTGTATTATTGCTCCTATAAAGGTTCTAAAAATAAAATGTTCAATTTTTTCGTAAAATGGCGGGCGAGGGATACTTCCTCGCTGGCACGCAGTGGGTTTCCATTAAAATTTGAACAACTGTATTGTTTTATGAGCATTATTAGACAGTAGACGACACATAGGCGGTCACAAGGAAACAGTAGCCCTACACGATCTATGTCACAGTACGGACCCAAGGGTTAGATCAATACTTTACTTTGGTCACATTTTGTATTATTGCTCCTATAAAAGTTCTAAACATAAAATGTTCAATTTTTTCGTAAAATGGCGGGCGAGGAATATCTCGCGGAGTAAACAATGTACCTCTGGCGTCACGTTACACTGCACAACTGCGATTATTTTTGCGGCGAGCTGCGAAATCGATCCGCGGACGGATGTGTGCGCCGATCGTGTTCGCCAATATCCGCAACGAAAGTGAAGGAAACGTCTTCCTTTTGTCGGTTGTTCATTCAACCGTGGGAGAATGAAATTAAGATCCATTCACGGTTGTGCAACTTGTCTCTAAGTGGCCGCACCTTGCGGCTAAAGGGGTTTACAGTAATTAGAAGACTGCAACGAGAAAATTGCTCGGCTTCGAATCGAATGTTTGCGATATCCAGTAAAATTCTGTATCAACGTAAGAAAAACTCGTGAATAACGTACAGCAGTATCGATTGAAAAGCAAGTAATTACCGTCGAGATATTAATCATTTAAGAGTTCCGAGGGTGAGATAGAATCGCTGCAATTTGGCCCGGCTTTCATCTTGATTATGATTGAAACTCACTCTTACTCGAAACTTGTACGAAGGCAGACACGGACTGATTATCACTGAGGGATCGAGAAAATTACTGGAGACATTTTTTAGAAATCCGCGGATCACTATTATTAAACCCGAGGATTAATTCCACAAGCTATTGTTCTCAACGAGAGTAAACAAGTCGAGAAAACCAAGCTTTTCTTTTATATTTGTGTTGTAGAGTGAAAAATTTTAATTGATCTACACGTCACAGTTAAACTGTACAGTGGAATATATTATTGTCAAGTTAGTGAAATTATTAGCTCAAAAAGTAAATTTCTGTTTATTCTTAATGGTGTTCTATTTATTTCCACCAATATATAAAATCCTCGTTACTTGTCCCACTAGAATTAATTAATTCATTACCAAGAATTATCAATAGAAGAATTGATCGAAGGGAAGATCTTCGGCGTAAACGAATACGCAATCGTTGCGTAAAAGATTAGTTTGTTAGCGTTGTAACAAAATAGGGTGCAGCTCATTTAATGATTTAATTGAAAGCTTGGCAGTGCGGTTCGCCGTCCGTAAGAAGTTACGTAGCCACGGCTGCGTGCCTCGAATCACTATAACCGGCATCGAGCGGTCATTGTGTATCGATTACCAATTTCGTCTAGAAGCGGAAGCCATGGGAGTCCATCTATGGCACCGGAAACCATCGGCGGACAATACTAACCGGTACAGCGTTCCGCGATAACCGTATCCGTCCAAGTTCGACGACATTTCAGTGTCACAGGCACAAAGGCAATCCAGAAGAACCAGAGGAATTTTATCTCTAGCATTATCTCACTTAAAACGTTTGTTCCGAGAAATAAAAGTGCCATTGTTGCACAGAATCGGTCGAGAAGATCCTCCAGAAATTTTAATAATTTTCTGATAAAGGTTACCCAAACAAAACGATGGTAGCGAGTGTGTCAGTGACACTATCTTTTGTCACACTCTTTTAAGATTATTTTCCAATAATAAATAAAATAAAAATAAAACTGGAATCCAATTAAATACAATTCGCAGGATACCACTAATTCAGCAAAAATGTCACGTTTCTCCATATAAATATTTTCCAAAAATCCCGACCGGGTATTCTGTGTCAAATAAAATCGCGGAGTTTCCGTCGTGCACTGCAAAACGCCGCAAATTGCAGAATCGTTCGCGAATAATTATCGGCCCGATTCAGGAGCTGCACCCGAGGAAAACAGTGGGAACCGCCGTTGCATTCCTGCAGATATCTCCGGTCATGTTTTTCTAAACAGCAGGATACCGCGTCGGGGCGTGCAGCTTGCATTTATCGATTCAACGCAGCTCGCAGCGTATCGTATCTGCATCCTGCGGGGAAATTTATCTTCCCTAGACACTGTGCCAAATAACGGTCCCAACGTAACCAGGAAGTGCCGGTAAAACGGTAATTACGATGATACTGGAAACATACTTTCTAACTGGGATCCCCGGGCGATATCATTTTGAACAGCTGTTGCATCTCTGGTACCACTGATTACACGCTATTAGACGCTCCGGAAAAAAATAATTAACGTCCCCGTTTCCTCGATACCGGAAACCGCGTTCGAACGAATTTTTCCGCGGCGTCGAATAAGTATATGGGACGACATCGTGTCCCGGATAATCGTCCCACCCAATTGTGAAAGTGTAACGATCGAACAACTTAATCAAATTAATTGCTGGCACTAAGGGTCGCTCTCCTTGCACACTTTCCCTCCATTATGCTCTTTCCGTCGTTTCATGCAGGATAGTATATTACCATCGACGCCATCGGGTTTCACTATCTTCCGACATGAAACACCGGAAGCCGGGGCTGTGCTTTGCGTACGCATTACGCCCTGAGACACTAATCTCGTCGACGAGATAGGATTTATGGCTGGGACTATTTTTCATTGTCACTGAAACTGTCCACTGGTTCGAGGCTGTGGATTTTTGTGCAAAATAAAACGTTTATGCGTTAAGGACTATTGTGAGAAATATTACGATATAGAATAATGCGTATGGAGATTAAACTTCACATTGGCAACCCAGGAATTTTTAACTTTTTAAAATATGTTCTTGTAGACTTCGACGAGAAAATGCCAGAAATCCAGGTTTTGATGTTAGGAATTCATTGGTTGAAAAGTTATGCGTGTTCAAGTTATGGTGGGAGATTGTAAGCGTTTTTGACTGGTGTGGCCGTCATGTTTACAATTTGCTGATTCATGATACTTTTAGACTGGTGTAGACTCTGCTAATTGTGAATGGCACATTGTAGCTAGATAAGAGCCGCTAACGAGCACAGGAATGGCATACAGGGGTCCTGTGGTCAATTACATCCACGGAATTAGAGGCTATCCATTACCCGCTGAAATTATAAGGCAATAAATCTTTGAAGTTAGAGCGAATTTCTGTGTTTCATTAAATTTTCACAGAGTTTAGGGTCGAGTACATTTAACGCTCAACACGCGGCAGCTCCGCGAAGCTACGCCATTACCACGCATTGAAGTCACGACGCGCCGCCGCTGCAGGCATTAAAATCACCGAGAGTCATTCTTATTGGCCTTCTGCTCCGTTACTGTTCCACGTCATTTATTATACTGTTTCGATTCTGCAAAAGTTGACGAATCAATTTCAGAGACAGCTCGCACGTACCACTATCCGGTCACGGATCAATGCACTTTCTCTGTTTCCATCAACCTAACTCGGGTTCGAAGATCATTTCTTTTGTGACTCCTATAATAATAATAATTTAATTTAATTTTACAGATCAAACGAAATTATTTCTGCAGAGAAATTCGAAAAAGAAGAGCACATAATTTCTACGAATGACATTTATATTTTGCACTGCGTCGCTGCATCTGCGTAGAAATTTACAAAATTCCTCACAAGCATATGAAATAAATAATAATAAAAATATGAACAGATTCAAGCTAAAACGAAGCAAGTCAACGAAGGAGATAGGAAAACGAGTAAACGGACATCTGGAATTTTCTCTTCTCGGAGAAAAGTCCCAATTGCTGATAACCGCGCAAACGCTGAAAGCGTAAGGTGCGAACTATTAAAATGAAAATGCAATTCGAGTGGCACCGTTAATCGCGGCCGGTCATAAAGATTGGACAATCCGCCAGTGGGTTTTCTTTCGGCCATTAAGCGCGATCCGCAGGCGTTTCGAGCGTGTTCTTGCAGACGTTCGTACGAATCGTTTCCGCGAATCCGATGAAGCAACAATCGTCCGCAATTCGGTGCGTTTTCACGGCGGCCATGTTGAATCGCTGGGAGTCGTTGGTCGGTTTTTGCGCGGTTCGTTTCGTGCCGGCGAGGCGGCCAGGAAATCCGAATACTTTCTAGTACTGACCTACAGCTCGCGATTTCCTTCTACGTGTCTTCCTCGCGAATAAAACACCATCGTCGTGGCCCATTAAGGGACTACGTCGGAACGGTTGCAAAATAAGAAAAATTCAACAATTCGCTTTACGCGCAACTTTGTGTCGTAATTGAAGTTCGCGCTCGCTAATCGTATCGTTAGGTCGTCCGCCGATTTTAATGGCCATCATGCAAATCGTCGAGGATAGAAAGAGTGTGCCCCATAGCAACAGACTTAATTTGATCTACTCTAATTACCGGTCCGCGCGCGATAACCGCGTTCCACTATGCTTTTCTAGCCCAAAAACTGTCTGTTTGCTCCATGTTTCTTCTTCTTCATTTTGTTAATCTTATAAAAATTGTAATGATTACATTGTTTTTTCTCGCCCTGAAAGTAAATTAAAAATTCTATTACCTGTTTGTTTTTTTTTTTAATTCACATACCTGTTTGTATGTTCCCTAACAGAGTGTCGTTCGTGTAAAAATGTAGCAGTTTAGCTACATTTGTTACGGTGATAGGTTATTATGTGGAAACGATTGTTGGGGGAAGTGTATTTTTAATTAAGCGTTCTTCAAACTTTTCCTTTTTATTCCCCGCATAATTGGAAATTTGCATAAGTATACGTAGTTTGCTAATCATTATTTTGTTGTGCAACATTATTATTCGTTGCGCTGCGGAAGTTTACGCAAACTTACACTTTTATGAGCAAATCTCCAACGACTGAAATTTTATGAAAATACTCTTTGTTCGTTAGTGCTTTTATTAGAAAGATGCCACGAATGTGTTGGTGAAAGTCCCATAAACAAAGCAATGAAAAATTAAAAAGTTTTGTTAGTGGTCTCACACCAATACACTCGAGCTTCGCTGTCTTTTTCTACGATCGACAGTGTATCAAAGAATAGTATCTTCCACCCGATATATGTCCTTGGCCAGACCCGTGTTTTCGACATACATCGTGTAGACATGTATGTTTACAGTCCTCGATGATCGAGGCCACACGAGCTTCACTGTACTTCTCTATATTCGGCAGTGTGCCAAAGAATAACATCTTCCATCCGATATATTTCCTTGGCCAGACCCGTGTTTTGGACATACATCGTGTAGACATGTATGTTTACAGTCCTCGATGATCGAGGCCACACGAGCTTCACTGTACTTCTCTATATTCGGCAGTGTACCGAAGAATAACATCTTCCATCCGATATATGTCCTTGGCCAGACCCGTGTTTTGGACATACATCGTGTAGACATGTATGTTTACAGTCCTCGATGATCGAGGCCACACGAGCTTCACTGTACTTCTCTATATTCGGCAGTGTACCAAAGAATAACATCTTCCATCCGATATATGTCCCTGGCCAGACCCGTGTTTTGGACATAGATCGTGTAGACATTGTATTTCGAAGGAAACAAGAATTGAATTAGGGAAGGAACGCGATTTAATTAGTACACCTGCTGGCAAGCTGTGCAGAAATCGAAGTAGCATAATCCCAGACTGAAATCAAGAAGAGAAGTGTCAGGGCGTTGAAAAACCGGCGATTAAAAGTGCGATTAGGATGCGTGTCGCGTGCGGATCGTCGATCAGCGACTTTTAAGAACGCTGGGGAACAAGTTGTTGCGCAAGCTGTGCCGGCAGCCGGTCCCGATCGAGAAATCCTGGAGAATCCACGATCGATCGTATTGCATGTGCATCGGGCCAGATATGTATACGTGTGTACGCACGTTCGCGACTCGCGGCTAATTACCACGGAGAGAGATACAGGTGACGCAACTCCGCGCGTCTCCTTGTGCATCGGACGAGCGAACTCGTGGGAAATGCATCGTGGTGCACCCACGAGTCTCATGAGCTGCGTCCCCAGCGACGCGGCGCGACGCGACGCGACGCGACGCAGGATCGCGAAAGTTGTATTTGTACTCCTCGCGACAAGGAGAGTTCATCGCCGTTATGCGCTCGTCTTTATGCAACGCTCCATTGTTCTGCATCTGCCGCGCATGGCTGCGCCGCGGAACGCCTAATCGGCCATTTTGTTCCGTCGATCCGATCTGATGAAAATTTTGCGCGCCAAACACCTTCTTGCTTTACCAACGCTTCCCCTCGAGTCGCGCATAATTTTAGTATAGCGTTCGCTTAAGGGTCCGGTCTTGGTAGATTCGCGATAAGGTAGAGTGACTACATTACCGTAAAAAAATGGTTTCACGTGCCTCATGCTTTCGTCTTTATATAAGAATATTTTGTCGCTGGTAAAGGGCTCATGCGAAAGAGGAAGGTTCAATCTAGTGCACTCTGGTCAGGAGCATAAGACACATAACCCAGTGGTATTGTTTAAAATACTATACACGTTTATACTAAATGCTTATATTTCGATGAAACAAGCCAGAATTCCTTCCTACGCACGCCAGGTGCAAGACTATCTCCCATTATGCATAATTATTGTTAAATGGCAAGAAAAAAAGAAAATCCTGAAACATGTGTCCCCTATTTTGGATCAAAGATCACGCGCCCAAGTTTACATTAAAATGAACTAACAATAAATAAAAGAAACTGCACAAAATTTTAATATATTGTTTAAACAAAAAACTTTTGTTAAAATTTTCTTGCGCGACTACATTTCCCATTGAAAAACACACAATTTAAAAAAAAACTCAAATTTTTTCGACCTCTTGTTTCCGAGATATCTCAAAAAATACGGTTTTGACCCCCAACTTTGAGGGCTGTTTTCACCCCTTCAAAGTGGATGTTTGCCGATAAAAAATAACACGTGTCAAATATTTTTCAAAGAACTATAAGCTCCCATAAGTTTCATCAAAATCGGATTTTCGCATCTGAATATGTTCCCTTGTCAGTTAACCTAACGAGGGCTGTTGAAATGTCGATAGATCGATCCGACTGTCAGAAACGCGACGGAATAATTGCAGAAAGTGAAATCGTCTGAACGACAGTTTCGCAATCCGGGAGAGCGTTTCGCGAACGTACGAGTGAATGAATAATAAAACGCGCCAAGAGATCGGTTGTTGTTCGTGCGTAAGAGTCGGTGGCCGGGAGACGGAGAGACAGAGAGGGACTGCTTTTCGTTAGAGAGATGAAAAAGCACGCGGAAGGTAACGTTCTACTCTGTATAGGAGGTGTACACACCGGTTCCCATAAAATTCCTTACGGTTTCTGCGGCTGAATTGTGGCACACCGGCTGCATACCTTGCCGCGTAACCGAGAGCCGTGATAAATCTCCGTAGACAGCGAGTTATTATTTAATGATGTTGCGCCGCGCCGGGACTCGTCGATAAAACGGGGTTAATCTCCCCGATCGTGCCATAAGTAATCCTAATTTCCTTCGGCAAACAACGCGAGCCTTTGACCTTAATCTACCCCTCTTTTTTTCCTTCGCTTCATCAACCTTTTCATTCAATTTTTTTCCTTTATCATCCGACTGTGAATTCTCGCGTTATTTGTCGCACGTGATTGCCAGGATTCCGTTAACACGTTCGCTACCGGCATGTCGTTCGGTCCTCACCTTTATTATTAAATGCAACGTTCCTCTTTTATAATAATAAATAGTTATGATAAATTCTTTATTGTCGGACTCACAGCCTAGGAAAGGACTGCCTACGGTCACTATACTAACTTGACCCACTCGTTCTGTTCATTCGCCTAATCGTTACACCTGTCACTCGGTATCAGTCTCTCCCAGCGACCTCCAACCAAGTCCAAGTCCAAGTCCTCCACCTTTTTCATAAAATACTGAAATTAAACATAGGAAAGGCAAAGAATCTCGAAATATTATGCTATCCACTATGACTTTAGATAACAAAGTGCATGTAAAATTGACTTGACTAACTTGAAGCAAATTCGGAGATCGCGGCAGTCACATATCTGTGGTAAAGCTAGCAGGCGTATTGGTTCGAGCAACAATTCAGTTTGAGTTGGGCACACTCACCGGCAAACAGAATTTGTGATAAAATTGGAGATCTTATCATGCATCCTAATAAATTAAAATCTGATTTTCTCGAAATTCACTAAATTGTTGCTTAACATTGTTCGTCCACTGAGCTCTTCAATTGTTACGGAAAAAAGGAACCTGCTGGTAAATAAGCACCTCGCTGCCCTTTTGAACAAGCAGAGGAAAAACAGTATCATTTGGCACAGAAAGACACTATCATTTTGTGCAGGAGTGTGCGTAAGTGGTTCATCACCGCCACCATTGACCAGCGTCATCGAAACTACCGTTCCGAATGTTATCGAAATAAACGCAGCGGAAGGACAATGACTTCTGTTCGCTGCCTCGATCGAGACCGCCTATAAACAGCGAAGCGTACGAACGATCCAGGCAAGGAGGAGGATCGTTGGAAGGAGATCCTCGTGGGGAACCGTTATGCCAGCTCCGTTCGATTATCGACAGTCACCCGGCGAAGGTGGTGACGCGTATCCGTGGCCTCAACTCGGCCAGCCACAGTAGTGCTCACTCGAATTTGACTAAATCTGTAACAATTAAATTTGGACGGCCAGTCCCCTCTCTCTTCCCCACCACTCGCTGCCTCGAGCTCAACGGAGCCTTATCTCGGTAGATAAAGAAAGAGAATGAAGCTTCAGCAAACAAACATCAAAGAGTTGCCGCGAAAGTAAAAAGTAATCATTAGACCGCGGATCTTTATGAAGAATAAACATTTTCTGTATTAACTGCAGGAGATAGAAATCCAATGAAAAATGCTCTCCTCTATTAATCTTAAAAGACTGAAGATGAAATTCGCTGTCCAGGAATCATTCAACAAACAAAATTTCAAATTCGGTAATAATTGTTTTATCCTTTCGAACATTGCACCGGTGGATTCCTGAGATTCTTCCGATTAAAACGAGTCCAAACACGACGCGAATCGGACTAGTTTTATACTTAATGTACATAACAAAGTTAATGTAAAACAAAAATAAAAGTGGACCGATTTATGTCGTGTTTGGACTCGTTTTAATCGGAAGAACCTGAGCAATCCAATCGAACCAGATTTGAAAAGGTTAGGCAAAAATTAATGAATTTGAAATTTTTTCTTTATTGCATATTTAGTTTATCGCGACATCCTTTTGAAATATTAATCCTTGGCCATAAATGTTAGATGGGGTCTAACTCGCTTTCGATAGAGACTTCAAAAGAATTTGACTTCTAAACTTCGCAAATCGAAGTGAGCACTATACTGTACTCAAGCATAATCGTAATCTCGGCGTGGCTAGCTTAGACGATGCTTACTTCCTGTCGATTGCGGCTAACGGGTCTTCCGGACCCGGTCGAGCGATCGTCACGTACATATAGTCGTTCGTTGAATGACTATACGCACCCGTTCGATGCTACTATGCACGTTGCACGGCTCGAGGATCGACGAATCCACGGGGCCCAATCGATGGATAGAAGAATGACCTAATTGCACGTCTCGCACGAGGATCGACCGGTACCGTTACACATTAACGAGCACTCGACACTTCGTCGCTTTCGATTTGCGCTGGCGAACAGTGCATTACCTGCACGTCTAATTCGCCATAACGTTTCGAACATGGTGGGCTGGAACAAGGAGCTATCACGTTGTTATGTGAATCGGCTCGGTTGGTGACAGTTCCTGAGTCTGGGGGGAGGATGCTTCCGATGATCTTTATGGGAGACGTAACTGGATTCGCTTAAATTTTTGCGTGCCAATTTTCCTCGATTTTTGGAGTTAATTGTTTGATATTGGAAAACTAAAGATTAACAGGATAGATATAAAATATTCCTTGTTGCAGTGTCTACTCGATATATGTCCAAAACACAGGTCTGGCCAGGGACATGCTAGAATCTAGATTCCAGTTAAGTAAAGAAGTTCTGAGACTTTTATCGGCTAGATATTTCGGACATATATCGAGTGAAGACTGCATTAAGTTCTTGAGAACCTTTTAAAAAATTGTGAAATAATCGTTGTTAAATAATGTGTTAAAATGATGTTTCTCTTTCTGTTGCAGTAATATGCTGATAAGAGAATTGGCGACCGCGTTGGTCGCCGTCCTCTTGTGCCATCTTCAGCTAACGGAGTCTCAGGTGAGCGTTCGATTATGATCCGGCCATACTGATCGCATCGTGGACGGTCGCGCGAGAACCACGACACTAAACTCGAACATTTCACGCTGGTTTCACTTCGCGGTTCGATATGCATACCACTCTAATTTTTATCTAACCTCCGAGAACTCTGCTGGGAATTCGCGCGTACTTTCTGAAGCTTATGGCGGAAGAGAATTCTGATGGCCTTGTGCAACACGGTCGCTTACGCGAGTGCTGAAACATTTCAATGCTGAATATTTTTTTCAACCGGGAGAGCATGGAAATTGAGTAAATGCTGCACATTCTAGAAACATTCTTTACATCATTTTATTATTAAGCACCACAACAGGCATTCTACTTCGATAATGTAATGACTCAAAAGATCTGCATAGTTGAGAAATGTGCGTTTCTTGATTGGATTTAAATATTGTAGTGTATTCTTGTCTCGAATTAGCATGAAGCCCCGCTACTCGCTCATCATATTCATCGCCCATCATAAAGCCAAGATGGCGCGCAAAATGACATTTCCTCCGCTCGAATTCCGCTTCCTTGTTTGCCCACAACAATCGATTGTTACCGACTCGATAATTCTGCGCAAGTCCCGTAGATCATCAGTTTCCTAGATCGCGAACGATACAGTGCATACACACATTTCGTGTATCCAAGAAATTTTCTCTTGAACTTTGCTGGCGAGCCTTTCGCCGCGCGTCGAACATTTCCTATACACTAAATGTTGCAACTGTGCACACACGTAACATTGTTCGCGCGTATCGTCGCAGGGAACACGCGTGCACCGCGCAGAAATTCACTTTCACCTCGCGCGAACTGCATCGCGCTGTACCGGCGCGGCGCGGCGCGGCGCGGCGGCGTTGCATTGCACTGCAACGGGGTGCACACGGCGGCTTTGCTGACTCTGCCAGTGGCAACTCCATCGCGGGGACTACGTGCCAATTACTTCATAATCCCCGGTTCAATTTCTCAAGAATTCTAGGCAAGCTGTTATCTCGATTCCGCGAGAATTCCCGATGCAGTTTATTGCATTCGCGATCCGCTCGCAATTGCCGTTGCGTGATGCACCGCGCGCTCGCACGATGCAACCAGCCGCTGTTTATGCGATTTTCTTTCTCGCCCGGGGGTTAACAGTATCGAAGTGCTCGCCGGCGTCGTTTGTTTTGCTAATTATCCATCCTGTTAGTGGATTTTGTTGACCCTTGAACGGTGTTGTACTTGCGATTGGCAATTTAGGAGTCGGTGGGGAGAGCTCGGTTGTTTTTGTTCGAATTTTGCGTTGGCTGGTGCAACGTCTGCATTCCTGTGCAGCTAATGGTGCATCGTGTGCTGGAAATAAGGCTTGGGGAGATTAGTCGTTTGTTTTTGCTGTCTTTGATCATTTAATGGCAGAATTGATTTAATGTTTCAATGCTTCAATGCTCTGGTCAATTTTTCACACTTTAACACATTTTAGTCTTGCCATGAACTAATCTTCCCTAATGACTGGATTTTTATTTTATGATTATGGAAATTATCGAAAAATCTGTAGGGAAATTAATTGAATCAATATCATTATACAAGTATATATTATGTAAGAATTTAAATAAATTTGATCTTCATATTTTTTTTAATTGTGTTTGGGGTAGGTTTAGTGTCAAATTTAGTGTAAAATGTGTCTCCTAATTTTGCGACATCTGGAAGCAGGAAATCGAGGAACATATCAGAACAATGTAAACTATAGCATTTTCATAAAAGTATTTCTAAGTACGCTATGCTTTATAACTTTTAATGATTATACGCGTAAAAATAACTCGTTTCATTACGTAAAATATTTCCATACCTTGAGATATATATCGTAATTACGCTACGCTTAATAATTTTTAACGATTGAGCGCGTAAAAATCGCTCGAGTTTCCTTACGTAAAATATTGAAGCGAGATGAAGTTTATAAACAATACGCTATGCTGTACGATTTCGAACAATTACGTGTGCAAAAATTACTTGAATCGTATAAATTTATTAGCTCGGTCGAGTTTAGAGAATTGATGTATACTGTTTTACACTTGTGCCACAGCATAACGCAATACAGTTTCTTTTACTGCAAGCTGAGCCGAAGTAGTCAGCCGAAGGTCCCACCGTATTATTTTCACCAGTCACACGAGATTAAGTTAGCGCGAGACGTCTGGATTACTTGCGCAACAACGGGCTTTTAATTAACGCCTTGTGTAATGTTACTAATGATATAACAGATTTTATAATTAATAACAGTTCAGCCGGTATTATTATCCGTCTGCGAACTACAAGATTCAGCAACAAAATCAATACTTTTCATCAAAGAACAAAGATATGTCGAAATGTTCATTGTTAAATGGCAGGGAGCTTGTCAAACAGGGTCACAACAATAATTTGTTAAAATAAAAATGTTCACCTTGTTCCGCAGCAGTAAGATCTTAGACTGCGGATCTTCATGCAAAACCAAAATTTTTCGCGCTTGTTGCAAGAAACTATTTTTTTAGATTTAACCATTTCAATCAGACATCACAATTTCAATTTCATTTCAATTTAGGTCTAAAATTTTTTAAATATTACTGCCGGCAATTTTCCATCGCATTGAAGCTCGCGCTTGCAGAAAGGGGCAGATCATTATGACGATTATTTTACGGTTTCGGTGATTTTGTATTTCGTAATTTCCTAAAAAAAAGTAGAAAATCTATATGTACTGTCTGTATGTTCTTCTTCAATAGCTGTACATTAAAAACGCCAAAATAGAATTTTATTTCGGATTGAAGGAAATTAATAACATACATATCTGTTAGACTCTGTTCAGGATTTTCATCACGAGTATGACTCGCTATTGTAAGGCAAAGGGTTAATCAGTTCTTCTACGAAGTTCGTTGACATTTTATAATGGGAAATCTCCTAGGAAACGGTGAACGTTCGCACGAGGAGCGCACGAAGGTTACGGATAGGCGTATCTCTCGAATTGTCACAGGTTCACCGGTGAACACCGTTGCCGTTGCCGGCAGGCGTTCGTCGGGTACTCGCACCTCCCTCAGGAATGCAGTCACCGTTATGTCACTGATATTCCGGTACTCGTACCCGCGGACACGGGTGAAAAGGAGTCGAGAACCCGTCGCCGGTTTCCACGTATGAATCGCGCGAGCCGCTTTCCGTCGAAGATGGGCGCAAAACCGAGATCCGCCGGCAGATTGCCGGCCTTCTTCACTTTCTCCGCCCCGGGAGGAATAAACAATGCGCGGGCGTTCGGCCTCTGGACGCCATACTGCTCTGCGAAACGACCTCTCATACCCGAAACTCATGCAACATCAATTTTAGCTTCAATTCTTCCAAATATATTACATTTCCCATAGAAAATTACAATCAACATTTTGCATTCCCACGTAGAACGTTACTCGACATTAATTTCATTCATAGAAATTTTATCGACGACTCGACGCTTTTAACCAGTCAACTGTTTCGACCTCTTTGAAAAATGTCTACCTAAATTGAGCCGTAAAAATGAACCGTATCGCTGTTTCGACGAGTATACTCGTCGTAACACAAAATATTGCCATTTCTTCATGACGCGTACACTCGACAAAAACAGCTAACTGGTTAAATTGCCAGTTTAAATACCTTTCATAGCTGAAAATTGAATCCTACATCTTCGAACACAATTCTACTACAATTTTTAAAAACATATTTCCTCTGGGAAATAACAATCCTCAACGCTCCGCACTTCTGCGACTCGATGTTAATTTCATTCACAAATCAAATGCTTAAAATGCAACGTTGGGGACATAATTGAACAGTACAGTGTTTACTCGATACATGTCCAAAACACGGGTCTAGCCAGTGACATGTATCGGACAGGAGATACTATAGACCCACGCCGAACGTAGAAAAAGACAGCGAAGCTTTAGTATACTGCACAGCAAAACAAGGGTCTAGCCAGTGACATATATCGACGAGGAGATGCTATCTCTGGGACTTTTATCGCCTAGACGTTTGTGACATATATAGAGTAAACACTGTAATTCAGACTGCGAAGGATTAAACAAGTTGTTTGTAAAATGACCATAATACATGTAGACTAGTCTCCTGTATGGATCACCATCTGGCAACCTAACCTAACCGCCATTGAAACGCTCTCGTTCATTTTCAAGAAAAAAGACGCAGACTCCACTTTCTTTTTCGCGGCTCGCCACGATTCGAACGCGTCCTCCGTTTACGTAACACGGCACAGCAGCCATAACTCGCCGGTTTCCCGCGATCCTTCCGGCTACAGTTTCATCTAATTTCCCACGCGATTATGTCACCGTGCCAGGATTTCGACGTTTCGTCACCGACTAATTGCGAGCCCGGGCTAATTGCTCGCAGCCGCGTGGAAATCGTCGCGATTTAGGGGAGAAATCTGTGCCGTGAATCGGCACGCGAGATTCTCGCGGTCTCATGCGCGAAACGGGTCTCGTGAACTCGCCTAATTATGCTGGGATGGAGTGGCAAGTGGCGCGCACGTACCCGGCCGATTTTACGTGTAATCACGATCCATCCACTCCATAAATTCGTTTTCTAAAAGAAAATGTCTCGGGGTCCAGTTTCTCTGGTAAAATGTCTGGATTTCGTTAGAAAGTTGCCACGTTAAGGGTGCAATAAGTAAAATTATGGTCGGAGAACACGAGGGGAAGCTTTCCTGGTTCGTGGAACTTGCTGAGGAAAGCAGGAAGAAATTAAACTGGTCTGCAATTATGCTAAATTGATCTTTTCGAATTTTTCTCGAGAAAAAATGTATATTAATAGGTCAACGTGTTGGTGATATTTATGTGGCAATGCTTTGTAAGTAACCAGATTTATTTGAATAAAAATTATGTGCAGAACACGAAACCAAAGAGTGCAACACGGGAAGCAATACAAAAATGAGGAGCAAAGTACAAAAAATAAATCCTGGTACTGAATGAACGAGGGGTGGACTTATAGTCTTCTTAAAATTCTCTCAATATTTGAACACTGACCAGACGCAAGAAAATTGCAAATTTATTGCACCAAGTCGACAATAAATCATCCCGGAAGTGTCTCGTGCGGCAAAACTTCTTTAAGCCGTTTCCAATGCAATGGTTCTTCTCTTTGTTGCAGGTTCCTGCCACGAATGTCTTCACCTGTCCGAACGGTGAGTAACGTCGAAAATCTCTCTGATTTTCTATAGGAACCGGGCCAGGTACCAGCTCAGGTGAAACATTCGGTTGCCTTGAAAAGGTCGCAGCCGGTGGTCGTCCTATACCTGGCCAGGTAGACTGGCGAACATGTGGACCGAGGTCAGGCGTTGCCTCGGCTTAAGCCTGTTTCACATTGTGCAAAGGTCCATCTGCTCCTCGAGAGGCAGGCTCTCACAAAAACATGAAAAAACCTCCAAAATTAAACTTTTAAAGATCGTACAGAAGTCGGAAATATTTAAATTGAATATTCTCATTCGTTTTGCAATTTTCAATGCAGAAATGTGGTTAAAAGCAATGACCGACGACGTCATTTATCTCATGTATGGAATTCGAGTTATTCGACTCGATATGCAATACTATAATATTGCTGCTAAACAATTAAGATTTAAATGGAATCCTTACAACTCTGGGTCAAAATGGACCCCACTCCTGCCACTCAAGGGTTGAAAATGGAGTCAACTTAATTCACGCTTACAAAAACTCAGATATTAGTTTAAAAACATTCCCAATTAAAATGCAGTTCACTTGTTTATTTCTGTCGCCATTTGCTTCAAGATTGTTCCAATATTTATATTTGTCCCGATATAAACCATAAAATTTTGCATATAGAATTTAATAAATACTAAACGGAACTATGAAAAACGCTGTACAATTACTATAATTTCATTCCGACCTGAATGAAGGTACTCCGCTAAAAAAAAATGGCGGCTATTGCTCTCCTATTGCTTCCGAGCGCACGAGGATCCCTCGATGATTAATTGCCGACTTCCGCCACGGTTATGAATTAAGCGTTCGCATCATCGTTGTATAGTACTCTCGAGGCGAGACACGTACGGCAAATAAATCACGCGAGGGACAATGAGGATAAGAGTTCGGCCATTCGTAACGTTGCTCCACTTTTCCTCGTTACGGCCGGTGCAATTAAGTAGGCTGCGCGTATCAGTATGAAGCTCCTTCATTCTCGGCCGTGTTCTGCCTTCGAGACAATTCGAGTTCGATCGGTATAAGAGAAGGAAGAGCAGGGAGTCGCTGATTGCGGGATTATGGCAGGAGAGATTGTTCGATTCTTTTTACACCGGCGGCAGACGAAAACAACTTTATTTGAATCGGCCGCTTTTGGTCGCGCAGGCCTTGGCGATGTTTTGTTCCGCTTTTGATCTGCGAAGGTCTCGGCGGCCGAGATGTAGAAAGCATAATGATATCGTGAACCCGTTTAATTTGCCGTATCGACGCGCGCGATTCTTGCGGAATGATGTTATTAAAGCTGCGATCCATTTTTGCAGCGACAATAAATACACTTGGTTTCGGTGTAATCGATGCTGGTTGTTTGGAAAAGCATCCTTTTCGGGGTTTACAAATTTTGGCGATTGCGAACTACTGTGTTAACGGTTACTGAATTCGTTCCATATTATATGTATTGTATATTCGGATTTTTCTTCCAGGAAAATTGCTCAAAGCGAAATTGACTTAGTTTCGGTGTAATCGATGCTGGTTGTTTGGGAAAGCATCCTTTTCGGGGTTTACAAATTTTGGCGATTGCGAACTACTGTGTTAACGGTTACTGAATTCGTTCCATATTATGTATATTGTATATTCGAATTTTTCTTCCAGGAAAATTGTTCAGAGTGAAATTGACGAGCACAGAATGACGCATTGAATAAAAATTGAATTAAATTGCAGAATCAAGGGCATCGGTAATTCGCGAGGAGGGTTACGGTACAGCGTGTTGGGGTATTCCTAAAGTTGAATACACCCAGTATAGACAATAAAATATCCCAAGCGGTACATTAACGCGCATTCGGTTCCGCGAACGGTACTTTAACACACGCGTTGAAATCTCCTCGATGCTTCGTCCCGCGTTAAAATCCCTGAAGCCTTTCTTCGCCACGCATCGAAATCACCGCGAGCAAGCTCGGCTTAAATTATCAACCCCTTACACACAACTTTAACCATACACTGCAAACTATCCGACTCTAACGTTCGGAATGGTGAATATTTTATCTTCTTATAGCAATAAAATTATTCACCGTTGTCGGTGTAATTTTCAAATCTCCCGATACTTTCACCATTTCGTGTTTCGCCTACGATCCTCTGCCATAAAGACATAAAATCGGCACTCTAATTACGAAATATTAAACACACGGTTCCTGAGCAGCACTTTCCAACAAATACAGTGCAACAACGAATTGTGCTCAACGGACGCTCGATTCTTTCCACGATAATTTATTGCTCCTAAAAAATTAGCATTCACAGTTATCTCTACAGTACTTCTTTACCACACCTTCTTCATCAACGATTCAAGATCAAGATTCCACGATTAGCCACGTCTGCATCAACAACCGCGCGGCGTCTAATTTTTTGCCAAGGCTTTTCCCGGCCGTGCAGCATCTGGCTCTAGAAAGTAGCCTCCGAGTGTGAAATCCATTCGCCATGGTTGTCCATTAGCGGCCTAGAATCTAGAATTTATTTGTCCGTGGAGGGATCTGTGGGCCCCCCCACCTTTGCCGACGGTCTCCACCCCCGAAAACCCATCTCCACCCCCGAGAACCGGGCGAACGACGGACCGGTCAGGTGAACGCGGCCCGAAATTCTCGACCTGCTGCACACAATAATGGCATACCGATGCCAAGAGATCACGCAGGTAGGTTGCACCGGGAGGAAAAGGGGAGGAGAGGAAGGCCAAGAAACGAGACGGCATTCCTAAACCGTGAATCCTTCTCCTTCACCCTCGCATCTCGGTCGTCGTGCTTGCGTCGCGTCGGAGACGTCCTGCGGGAGAACGATTCTTAAAAATACACCTCGCGAATTCGCGTCACGTTCGGCCACGTTGCACGATGGGGGAGGTAGGGGGAGGAGGGGAGAGGAATCCGCGGAAAATCGCGAGCGTGCATCGCCGTGCAATAGTTTCGGTAAGCGAGCGCTGCTCGAGTGCCATTAAGTCTGCACGCGAAATGGCGGACTCGAGTTGTGAATGAGAGCTGTTAATTAGCGGCGTTAGTAGACTGCGAAGCCTTGCTGTTAGGGCAGACGTAGGAGAGCTCAATTTGACTAATATATCGGATAGTTTGGTAGCCGGATTGCTGGGCGAGCAATTTCTAAAGTTTCGTACAATTTAGACCTTTGTCAATAATTGCAACTGTTGACGCTTTTATGTCCAGGTAATCCTCCTACTCATTTCTGTCATGGATCCATAAACTCATATTGTTATGTAATAATATATATTGCACGCTAATTGGTGTCTATAGATTGAGGTTTCAATATTTATTCCGAGGGGGACGGCAATCGGACACTTAAACACTGCGACAATCTGTTACATTGAAAGCTCAGTGAATATTTTGGTATACCGTAATTTTCGTTAATTTTCAAAGTAGTATTTCAGATTTATACACTGCCACACTAAACGTAGAAATGTTTAACACTATGAAATAAAGATTTCTCGTAACGACGTTTGAATGATAAATTATAACACCGACGCGAGCAATAACTTGAGACATTCGCATAGAAAGTATAAGACGGCAACCGGTTTCTGTAAAGTGTATTTCGTAAACTCGACCTTTCGCGAGCCCACGGAATGTCATAGATTCCGGAATTCGTGGTTGCGGTGATCAAGGAATTTCGGTAAAACTTGGTTAACAAAGTACAGCTAAAACTCGAAACACACGGAGATGACTGTACAGCGTTTGGCGACCTGTATACCCAAACTTTTGAACGGTACTGTGTGCATTTACATATGTACATACTTTGCTGGAACGGGATTCCAAAAAGTGGAGCATACGGAACGTTCTCGCGACAGATCGTCCGTTGTGTCGTATCTGAGATCCTGTCAGCTTGTTTGCGTTGGACTGTAATGCTGTGTTTATACAGGGTGTTCCTGAAGTATACGGACAGACCTTGGAGACTGTTTTCTTCGTTTCGGAACTGAGAAAAAACTCGTAAAATTTTAAACAAAATTCCTGACCATTATAATATCTGAATTGCAATTTTTATGCAAAGTAAAAAATGTTTGCATGAATCACAGCAGACTGAGTCAAACAGAAATTTCTTTCTGTTGTTTCATGGCTCGAGTATATTTAAATATTCGCAATGAATAATCTGAAGGACGCACAGCATCAAAATACCTTCCTCGTGTGGTGGAGATGATTATACACATTTTTCTAATTACAAGCCAGCGATGATATTCAGATTAAAAGTCGTCAGAGGCGTGTTAGTGTCGGCACAGAATATTCCGCGTTCTTCTCGGACAGGAAAGAAATAAACGCGAGACGAACAGCGTGCGTGGTACCAACATGGCCGTTTGACCTTTTAAAAGAAAGGAAGGCCGCCGAGGTCTTTCGCGGTGAGGCCAACTGAAATTGCATTGAGGAGTCATTGAGTAATCGTACATTAATTCACCTGATCGTACCTATACTGTGTTCGAAGAAACACTGAACTGTTGACTTCAGACTCTACTCGAATGCCCAAGCTTTGGATCATTCGAAGGGCCAATGGAGACTTCAAACTCATACTGAAACTTCTGCTATCAATTTCGTGCATTGTAATATTTCTAATGTACTGGCAAGGTGTACAAGGTTGCAAAAGGTCAATAGTTCATTGTTATATTGAAGTGTGAATATCTTTTTCATGTGTATTAACGTGCAAGACCGATTCGCTGTAACCTACTGTCCGCATAAATAGCAAGATAGTCAAGCTTCCGCAAAAAGAATCACGGTTATCCGCGGCACTTTTGATTTCCGAGGCGTCATCCTGTTGAGGAGTCGCAGAACAAGTAGGATAGCCGACGATCTCTCATGACACCAATCGATTTCTCGGTAGACAGACTCAGGTACTAGTTTCCTAGATACCTGTGTGTCACATAGACGCTACCTGCGTTCCCATTTTTTAAAATTTTACTGATCAACTCCAGTTTCCAAATTTTATCAGACGAACTCTAGCTTTCAATTTTATTAAATGATCTCTAGCCTCCAATTTTACTAAATGAACTCTAGCTTCCAATTTTACTAAACGAACTCTAGCTTCCAATTTTACTAAATGAACTCCAGCTTCCAATTTTACTAATGAATTCCAGCTACCCATTGTACTAAATGAACTCTAGCTTCCAATTTTACTAAATGAACTCCAGCTTCCAATTTTACTAACTGAACTCTAGCATCCAATTGTACTAGACGAACTCTAGCTTACAATTTTACTAAACGAACTCTAGTTTCCAATTTTACAAAATGAACTCCAGCTTCCAATTTTACTAATGAATTCCAGCTACCCATTGTACTAAATGAACTCTAGCTTCGAATTTTACTAAATGGACTGTAGCTTCCAATTTTACTAAATGAACTCTAGCTTCCAATTTTACTAAATGAACTCTAGCTTTCGATTGTACTAAATGAACTCTAGCTTCCAATTTTACTAAATGAACTCGAGCTTCCAAGTTTATTTGATGAAGTCTAGCTACCAATTTTACTAAATGAACTCTAACTTCCAATTTTACTAACCGAACTCTAGCATCCAATTGTACTAGACGAACTATAGCTTACAATTTTACTAAATGAACTCCAGCTTCCAATTTTACTAATGAATTCCAGCTTCCAATTGCACTAAATGAACTCTAGCTTCCAAGTTTATTTAATGAACTCTAGCTTCCAATTTTGCTAAATGAACCCTAGCTTCCATACTTATTCGATGAACTCTACTAAATGGACTCTAGCTTCCATACTTATTCGATGAATTCTACTAAATGGACTCTAGCTTCCAATGTTGCTAAATGAACTCTAGCTTCCAATGTTGCTAAATGAACTCTAGCTTCCAATGTTGCTAAATGAACTCTAGCTTCCATACTTATTCGATGAACTCTACTAAATGGAATCTAGCTTCCATACTTATTCGATGAACTCTACTAAATGGACTCTAGCTTCCAAGTTTATTTGGTGAACTCTAGCTTCCAATTTTACTAAATGAACTCTATCTTCAAATTGTACTAGACGAACTCTAGCTTCCAAACTTATCCAATGAACTCTAGCACCCAATTTTACTAAATGAACTCTAGCTTCTAAGTTAATTTGATGAACTCTTGTTTCCAATTTTACTAACGCCAAAAATGTAGGTAACTGAAAAGCGAAGCAGACACTTTCATTCGAAGCACACGTCAACTGTGCTCTTCCCCGCAGAAAGTTGCAGAAAGTTCCCGGTTCGGAATGCAAAAATTCTATTTGCACGGTGGAACCAGTCCCCAGACTTCTCAATTCGAACGGTCAACAAAGCGAGCACGCGAGGACGTTTCACTCGGCGGCGGATTCTCTTTTACAATGTTACCCGTTTACCCACCGACCTACCTTTGACTCGCATACGGTGCGTCGCACTAAAAACGATCGAGGTCGTTCTGTCCGTCACTGTCTGTACAGGTCACCGGTTAACCGCGTTTCCTGCCACCTCGAAGGCTTCGCCCGTTGCGAATTGATCTACCACGCCACGTAACTGGTTCCCCATGGGGACGACCGTCCCATGGAGTCCGTGGAACTCTTCGAGACGGAACCCCAGAAACCCTCTATCCCCCCACTACAATTCTCGTAATTCTACCGCAATAATTCCATAAATATTATAAATAATTAAAAATAGGGACCGAAATAATTAGGAATCTTTGTAACAGACTATATTAACATATTACAATTTTCTGTGCTCATTCTGAAGGGCGTAGCCTCCACTTTCGTACCTTTGAACTTAATTTTTTCACAGACCCTTTAATCTTACAAAACGAAGTACTAGTTTTTTCTTAATAGTTCAGTTTGAACTAGTAATTGAAGAGTCTACGTCGTTAAAAAAAAATTGTTGCATGTTTGTTCGGATATGCTATTTGGAATGAGCATTTAAAAATTGGCCTGCGATTTGTTTCTTGTGATTTTATTGTACTTTGAAGGGAAAGTGCACCCGGTTAGATTGAAAAATACATTTCCCGAGAGAACACTTTCTACTAGAAAATGCTTGCAGCAAATGAGAATATTCAATTTTGCGACGTTGATGGATAAACTTGACTCGTCGTTGAGCATCGCAACTTTATTCAATGGCGGAGCCACTCTATTTTATATGCAACGCTGTCGGCACGCAATAGAAACTAAATGAGGCGATTCGTTGTTGCGCAGGATGGGAACTGAGGGGCATACATTGTTACAAATTCTTCAACATCAGGCACTCCTGGGAAAAAGCGGCGGAACTATGCAGAAGGTAAGTGGTCCAATAGTCTATAGTAATTAACGATAAAGTTCGTGTTACGATTTTTCGCTTCGCTGGAAGTATCTACAAATTGTTTGCGCACACTTTCCATCACCCTTCAATCTTCAGCGTGAGAAGTATCGTGTATAGTACGTTTCTAATAAGTAGCACGAGATAATCCCTTGAAGATAAGCTTTGATCAATTCTTGAAAATAATCCTCATCCTTTTCTATACAATTTTTTTAAATCAAGTAACAAGTATGACTTGGAAACAAAGTTACTAATAGCGATGGTAACGAATCATTTTGTGTAACAAATATGAAAATAAAATAACAATTGATCAATTGTGAGGATTGCGAACTGTTATCAACGAAATTTTATTTTATTTGAAACGTTTGGAACGATCGAAGAGAAAAGCGGAGGCAAAAGCGATGCACTTTTGCAGCCGTGTTATTACACGCTAGAACGGAGGCAAGAGATCGACGAATTCATGTACAATTGCAGGTACGGCAGCGAACTGATGGTAGTGGAGTCGTACAGCGAGAACAACATGTCCGCGAGCATGATCGGCCGGCATTTGGATCGTTACTGGCTGGGTTTGGCCTCCCTCGACGATTTACGGACCAACACGCTCGAATCGGCTGCAGGAATGCTCGTCTCCCAATACGCCGGTTTGTAAAATCATGTTTCCTTCGACTCACTGCTCGGAAAGATTCACGATCGCACTGTTGTGTTATTCATACTCGATACTACAATTCAACAGGAAAAACTTGCCGCTATTGATGTGTAAATTTTATAGACACCCGGTTGAACGTTAAATCTGTCTCAAATTTTTCCCTACATTCTAGTTCACTAGAAAAATACTGAATCGTAGATACTAAATCAAAAAGATACTTGGGAGTTCAAAATTTAATAATGGGTCTCTGGGTTACTACAGGTGGGTCCAATCTTTTGAATTCAGTATTAATAGTGCCTCTAAATTTAAGTGCACGCACAGGAAACCTCAAAATCAACGTCGAAATCTCAATGGACTTTATTTTATCAAAATCTCAATTCTTGACAGGATAAATTAGTGATGAGCACGGTAGGGGCCCCTCAATCGCCTGCTTCCCCCACCAGCCTCGCTTACTGTAAGGGGACAGTGGCGCTATGGTGGGGGACCTGTCTCAATTGAGACAAAAATGCCCATGGGATAAATGCATAAATTTTATAGAACTTTATTGACAACTTGTAGATAATTAGTAGGCTGCGGATTTTAATCTTTCTAAATTGTTCAAACCCATTTTTCCTATAAATACATAAAATCGGTAGTCCAATTATTAGGAATTAAATAAAACTAAATGAAAGTCGAGCTTTCAAATTGGTATCTTCGAAACTTCACTCAGACTACCACGTACTGCTTTATACGTGTTCGGGGATACTTTACGAGTCTAATTAGCAATTAGAAAACTGTTCGGACGGTGGATTAATGGACACCTTTTTCTATGATAAAACTCGTCCGTGCACGTGTGTTCGCCGGCCGGTTTTCATCGGGGTCACGGAAACGCGGAACTGCACGATGTATACGGCACGAAGACATACTTTTCCCACAACAATGCGCAGATACCGTCTCGCTTTTACGTCTGCGCCGGCACGAGTTGCAATTTACTCGTCTGGCGAGGAACACGCGCGTTTGAATAGCCTTTCCTGCACCACGACTTTTGACAGATCCGAAACGCATCCATTATTTTCAACTAACGGGGTCCCATTAATCCACAATACCGGCAGAAAAGCTTTTTATCCTTTTCCCACGTCGTGCGTTCACATGATTTGAATTTCAAAAAATCCATTACGCGGTTCCAGAATGTTCGTATTCGGTCTACTCTTCTAGCAACGACATTGTAGTACAGTGTGATTATTTTATTCCTAGCATCTTTATACAGTGGAAATATTATGAACAGAAGGAAACGGAGCAAAAATGTTAGACAGAGTGAAATTGTAATATTGCAAAATTGTCACCATCTTTTACTATAACTGACTGAGAATACAGCGAATTCTCGATATATGTCAACAACACCGAGCCGTGTTATGTTTACACTTTCAGCGTACTAGGCCCCTCACGGGATATACCCCGCGGTAGTGGGGATAATTCCGCGACGTTTATCATCCAAGCTTTGGCGACATATATAGAGAAATCACACTGTACTTCCAATCCAAAACAAAACAATTCTAATGAGAAAATAGTTACAGTATTCTAACCCATATCTGTATTTCATTTTCTTAGCTCAATTTGGTCCCCGATTTAATTGATTCTTCTCAAAGAATGCAAGCTCGTGGAATTGTTGACATGATCGGTGTACGACAGTTCTGACGTATTTGATATATTTTTTCGGATAAACGTGGACAAGGCGTTAACAGTTATGGTATTCAGGTTTCTGGGCGTCGAGGCAGCCGAATCCGCAATCAGGTGAATGCGTGGACGTCGCGTTGACGGACGACCGGCAAACGTGGGAGTTAACCACGTGTGAATCATTGCTTCCGTTCATGTGCCGCGCCAACGCCTGCCCCGCAGGTAAATCATCACGCACGTGACCCAGGTTTAATCACCCGTTCCCATGATGTTGACTCGCACGATCTGCGATTTCGTAGGCTCGTTCCACTGTTCGAACGGGAAATGCGTGAACGCGGCGTTCAAGTGCGACAAACAGGACGACTGCGGCGACTACTCTGACGAAATCGACTGCCCGGCTAACTGTCAGTTTTACATGGCAAGCAGCGGGGACGTTGTCGAGAGTCCTAATTACCCGCACAAGTATGCACCCCTGAGCAACTGCAAGTGGACCTTGGAGGGACCCCAAGGCCACAACATTCTTTTACAGGTAGGCGGCGAGACGCTGCACGAATTAATTATATACTCCATATTATAAGATTATATTTTTATGTCGGTAATTCGATCAGTTCTGGAATTTGAGGTAACGTTTTTCCAGCTTCAATAGCTGGAAGATTATGCTGATAAATTCGTTGAGGACTCTTAATTTGGTTGATTGAATTTCAAGGGTCACTTCGAGTCGATTATAAAATGCATTCCCGTGGGAATTTTCGAACCGTCGAGGGCTCAAATTAAAGCTGGAAGATCGTACTCGATGATAGGTCCATTATGATCTTGGGAAACTTTAGAATCGCGTTGAGAAATCAAGAAATCCTGGCTTGATAGCTCACGACCGAATGACTGAGCCGTAACAGGCGGTTTCAAGTCCGCTTCGGCATTTCAGTGCGTAAAATGTTACGTCATCATTTGACGAAACCGTTCTAGTTCCAAGAGTTCGAGACGGAGAAGAGCTTCGACATAGTCCAGATCCTGGTCGGCGGCCGCACGGAGGAGAAGTCCGTGAACCTGGCGACTCTGTCCGGCAAGCAGGAGCTGAGCAACAAGCTGTTCGTGTCAGCCTCGAACTTTATGATCGTTAAATTCAGCACGGACTCTTCCGTGGAGAGGAAAGGTTTCCGTGCTTCTTGGAAGACCGAACCGCAAACCTGCGGCGGTATCCTCCGGGCGACGCCTCAAGGACAAGTGCTCACTTCGCCGGGATATCCGCAGAATTATCCGGGTGGTTTGGAATGTCTCTACATCCTGCAAGCGCAGCCTGGTCGTATCATGTCTCTGGAGGTAACGTGCACACACACGTACACACACGCGCGTGTAAACAAGTAAACGCACACGCGCGCTCGTGTGTTGCGACGAGAATTTCAAATCGATCGAGGCACACCGCCAACAACGTCCCGTTCTCATTCGTTCCTCGCTTTTCCCTCAGATCGAGGACTTGGATCTCGAAACGAACCGTGACTACATCCTCATCCGAGACGGTGACTCACCGATGAGCAGGCCTATCGCAAGATTGACAGGGAAGTCCGAGGATAACCCGACGGTGATCATGTCTACCGGGAACAGCCTCTATCTCTACTTCAAGACGAGCCTCGGCGATTCGAGACGCGGATTTAGCATTCGCTACACTCAGGGCTGCAAGGCCACGATCATCGCGAGGAACGGGACCGTTCAGTCGCCGTCTTTCGGCCTGAACGACTACCCTAACAACCAAGAGTGCTTGTACAGGGTCAAGAACCCCCAGGGCGGACCCCTCTCCCTCAAATTCGTTAGCTTTAACGTTCACAAGACTGATTTTGTACAGGTACCCTCATCCTTTCATTGAAACCCCTTCGTCACTTTTAAATATAATACCTCAATTATCCGAATTAATAAGAGAAAGTACGGAATTTGTTACTGAAGTAGGTCCCTACAGAGTTTATATATACCTAGAACGTATTAGCACAACAAAGAAATCAGATGTCTCAGATTCGGATAATGGAGGGTCCGTAGTTCACCGGTTTGATTAACAACTTCGGTCGACAGATCTACGATGGTCCCAACACGAACGGACTCAGACTGCATCCTGGGAACGGATTCACGTCTAACACTCGACCAAAAATCACGCTCACTGCCGAAAGCGGAGAGATGTTGGTCCGGTTCACTTCTGACGCGTTGCACAGCAGCCCTGGCTGGCAGGCCGAGTTCTCAGCAGGTACATCATTGAATTGACTGTTTAATTGCTTTGATAGTTACCTGATCAAGTCTAATAAATGATTTAATGTTTGCAGACTGCCCGTACCTTCAATCAGGCGAAGGAGCACTCGCCTCAAGCAGAGACACCGCGTTCGGCACACCTGTCACATTCTCGTGTCCCCTGGGCCAGGAATTCGCAACTGGCAAGCCAAAACTGACCACAGAGTGTCTGCCAGGTGGAAACTGGTCCGTTACCTACATCCCCAACTGCCAAGAGGTCTACTGTGGCCCTGTGCCCCAAATTGACAATGGATTTTCTATCGGATCCTCCAACGTCACCTATAAAGGCTTAGCTACCTATCAGTGCTACGCTGGGTTTGCGTTCCCGTCTGGTAGACCTACCGAGAAGATCTCTTGCATGGCTGATGGCAGATGGGAGAAGAAACCTTCCTGCTTGGGTAAGTGTCCATAAAACAAGCTTCCTGTATAAGGAAAACATTAGGAAGTTTTTGAAAATATTTGGTGCTGCCCTTTCGGATTTTTCGTAGCTCCCACTTTGTGCTGACTAGATTCCTCTTCAGCATAGCTACCCCCTTTCAGAAAATTGCTCGTACCTAACAATGTCATCACCGATTGACAAATTGCTACTTCTCCGCAGCCTCTCAGTGTTCGCCACTTCCCGAGGCTCCCCATTCGAACATCACGATCCTAAACGGAGGTGGCCGCAGCTATGGAACCATAGTTAGGTTCGAATGCGAGCCAGGATACGTCAGGAGCGGGCATCCGGTTATTCTCTGCATGAGCAACGGCACCTGGTCCGACGAGGTGCCAACGTGTTCCAGTAAGTACTCAAAGTTCATTCGCAACGTTGGTTGCAAAACGACAATTGACAATGGTTTGCGTAGGAGCTAAGTGTCCATTGCTGCCCACGATCAAGAACGGTTTCGTGGTCGACATGTCCAGGGACTACTTTTATGGAGACGATGCCAGGGTTCAGTGCAACAGAGGCTACAAACTATCCGGGTCGAATATTATACAGTGTGGACCCACTCAGCATTTCGATAATGTTCCTACTTGCGAAGGTGGGATTTGATTGTTTGCGATCTTTAGGCTGCAGATTTTAAGCAACTTCATTCATCGTGCTCATTTTGCTTTTCCAGACATCAACGAGTGTGCATCGAGTCAGTGCGATCTGGCTTCCACCGAGTGCATAAACAATCCAGGCGCATTCACCTGCAAGTGCAAGTCCGGATTCGCTCCTACCATGGAGTGCAGACCAATTGGAGACCTTGGACTCATTAACGGAGGCATCCCTGACGAGTCCATCACCGTCTCGAGCTCCGAAAACGGGTACACGAAAACGGTGAGTGTTTGTAATCAATATACTATGCAAATGCATTTTTATGTTAAAAATGAGTAATTTGAATCAGTAAAAACATCGTGATGTTCCTCTTCAGGGAATTCGTCTGAACAATGGCGACGGCTGGTGCGGCAACAACATCGAGCCAGGCACCAACTGGGTGATGATCGACATGAAAGCTCCCACAATCATTCGCGGATTCCGAACTCAGGTCGTTGCCAGGGTAGACGGCAACATAGCGTACACGTCAGCAGTCCGCATTCAGTATACCGACGACCTGACTGACATCTTCAAGGATTACACGAATCCCGATGGCACTCCAGTGGAGTTCAGAATCTTGGAGCCAACTCTTTCGGTCCTGAACCTCCCAGTGCCAATTGAGGCTAGGTACATCAGGTTCAGAGTGCAAGATTACATCGGCGCGCCTTGCATGAAGCTGGAAATCATGGGATGCACTCGTCTCGAGTGCACCGACATCAATGAATGCGCCGTCAACAACGGTGGCTGTCATCAGAAGTGTATCAACAATCCTGGCTCCTATGCTTGCATGTGTAACACTGGGTACGAGTTGTACAAGGGCAACGGCACAGCTGGATTTCATATTGAGAAGTACGAGACTGGTGACAGGGATGGGGACTTGTACCAGAAGAACAAGACTTGCGTGCCTGTTATGTGTCCTCCACTCCCCGCACCGGAAAATGGCAAAACCTTGTCGACCAAGGTGATTGCTTGATTTTCATCGTTTTATGCTAAAAGGAATTTTTAGCGTTTTATTCAGCATAAATAAATTCAGTTCGGGTAATCCTTATTTCGATTTTTGTCGACAGCAACAACATCACTTTGGTGACCTGGTGAAGTTCCAATGCAACTTTGGCTATGTGCTATCTGGTTCTTCAGCTGTCATCTGCACGTCCAGTGGAGTTTGGAATGGCACTACTCCCGAGTGTCAATGTGAGTCAATCAATGTCTAAATGATCGCTACAATTAGAACATACACAACATAATGAAATTCAACTTTGGTTCCAATTCTCGGCAAACTCTAATCGATTACTATCTTTCCACAGACGCAAAGTGTGTATCCTTGCCGGACGACAAGAACGAGGGTCTCTCGGTGCTCCGTAGCGACGAAGCAAGCGTCCTGGTACCCTTCAAGCAGAACGTCACTCTAAAATGCGGCAGCAATGGCCGCTACCTTCGCAACACAGCCACTTCCGGTTTCCGACAATGCGTCTACGACCCTAAACCAGGGCTACCAGACTACTGGCTATCAGGAGCCCAACCAGCCTGTCCCAGAGCAGACTGCGGAAAGCCTCTGCCTACACCTGGAGCCGAATATGGTCAATATTTAGACACCAAGTACCAATCGTCCTTCTTCTTCGGCTGCCAGGACACGTTCAAGCTCGCTGGGCAGACCAACCGCCATGACAACGTTGTCAGGTGCCAAGCTAACAGCATCTGGGACTTTGGGAACCTTCGATGCGAAGGTCCAGTTTGCGAGGACCCTGGCAGACCCAGTGATGGCTTCCAGATTGCCAGAAGCTATGAGCAAGGATCAGAAGTGCAATTCGGTTGCAGCAGACCAGGGTACATCCTCATCAACCCTAGACCCATCGTCTGCGTCAGGGAACCAGAATGCAAAGTGGTGAAGCCTCTAGGATTAGCGTCCGGTCGCATCCCCGACTCAGCCATCAATGCAACCACAGAGAAGCCTAACTACGAAGCTAAGAACGTTCGTCTGAACTCTGTGACCGGCTGGTGTGGCAAGCAAGAGGCCTTCACTTATGTCAGCGTCGATCTAGGCCAGGTGTTCCGTGTGAAGGCGATTTTGGTGAAAGGTGTGGTCACCAATGACGTCGTTGGGAGACCTACGGAGATCAGGTTCTTCTACAAGCAAGCCGAGAACGAGAACTACGTGGTCTACTTCCCCAACTTCAACCTAACCATGAGGGACCCTGGAAACTATGGCGAGCTAGCTATGATCACCTTGCCTAAGTATGTCCAGGCGAGGTTCGTCATCTTGGGTATTGTCAGCTACATGGACAACGCGTGCTTGAAGTTTGAGCTGATGGGCTGCGAAGAGCCTGTTACTGAACCGTTGTTGGGTTACGATTACGGCTTCTCTCCTTGCGTGGACAATGAGCCCCCGGTGTTCCAGAATTGTCCTCAGCAGCCGATTGTTGTGCAGAAGGGTGCCGACGGTGGACTACTTCCTGTCAACTTCACCGAGCCTACTGCAATTGACAATAGTGGCAGTATAGCAAGGCTTGAAGTCAAACCTCATAGTTTCAGAACGCCTTTGAGGGTGTTCGAAGACACTGTGGTTAAATATGTGGCGTTCGACTATGACGGGAACGTTGCTATCTGCGAGATTAACATCACCGTGCCAGGTTGGTGTTGATGTCTTCTTTTTTGGGATTTGTTTGATCAACCAATATAATTAATGTTTTGTGTAATTGTTTGCAGATTTGACGCCACCTAGGCTCAGCTGTCCTCAGAGCTACGTGATCGAGTTGATCGACAAACAGGAAAGTTATAGCGTTAACTTCAACGAAACTAGAAGGAGGATTAATGCCACTGATGCCTCTGGACCTGTGAAGGTCACTTTCGTCCCTGAGAGAGCAGTGATACCGATTGGCAGCTTCGAGAATGTGACAGTTTATGCGACCGACTCCAGCGGTAATCGAGCGTCTTGTCATTTCCAAGTCTCAGTGCAAGCTACACCTTGTGTGGACTGGGAATTGAAACCACCAGCTCATGGAGGATTGAAATGTGTCCCTGGGGACAAAGGTTTGCAATGTATTGCGACTTGCAAGAATGGCTACAGGTTCACTGATGGAGCTCCTGTGAAGACGTTCACCTGCGACGTTAACAAACACTGGTCCCCTGCGTCGGTTGTTCCTGATTGCGTCTCTGAAAGTGAGATTCATTCGATTCTTTGGTGACGTTTATCCGATCCTGTTTAGCTCTCAATTTCTTCATAATGAACAAGTAAAACATCCATCATTTTATTAATCTTGCTTTTCACAGACACGCAACAGGCCAATTACCACGTGGTAGCAACTGTGACTTATCGTGCCAACGGTGCAGTGTCGAGATCTTGCCTGCCACAATATCAGGATTTAATGTCTCAGTACTACATGAACCTAAACAACATACTAACTCAACGTTGCTCCGCTGTCAACGTAAACATGAACGTATCATTCGTCAGATCTGTACCCTATTTACTAGAAGAGAACGTCCTCAAGGTAAGTGTAGCATCGTCTCAATAGTTACTAGTCTAAGAACGTTGTTAGTATAGATTTTTCTGACAATTTTCTTCTGTATTCTAGATGGACTTCATTCTGGTCATCGTTCCCGCGGTTCGCCAGCCTCAATTGTACGATCTGTGCGGATCTACGTTGAACCTGATCTTCGATCTTTCCGTCCCTTCGACTAGTGCTGTCATAGAACCTTTGTTAAACGTCTCTGCAATTGGCAATCAGTGCCCTCCTCTCAGAGCCTTGAAATCGTCCATTACTAGAGGCTTTACTTGCAGTATCGGAGAAGTTCTGAACATGGACACTAACGACGTACCACGATGCTGTGAGTACAGTCCCTCTCATACTACAGGCACTCCCATTTAAAAAAATATCGATGACCTTGGAATGACCTTGAAATCTGAAAAAAATGTCCTTGAGAAACATTTTTGGCCCATCGAAACATACAATTTTCACCTTCAAATTTTTTCCTACTATCAAAGCTAACAGGGTAACCGCAGGTGCTAAAGTTGCCCACCCGATACGAAACCGGTCATTTCATGACGGTAGTTTTAGTAAGAACCTAGTTCAGTTCTATATCAAATAACCCTGAATTGCAGTGCACTGTCCCGCTGGAACGTTCGCCGGAGAGAAGCAGAAGCAATGCACATCCTGTCCCAAAGGTTTCTACCAGAACAGTGACCGCCAAGGCTCATGTTTGAGATGTCCTTTCGGCACATACACCAGAGAGGAAGGTTCCAAGAGCATAGACGACTGCATACCAGTCTGCGGGTATGGTACATACTCGCCCACGGGATTAGTACCCTGTCTGGAATGTCCGAGGAATAGCTACACAGGTGAACCTCCAGTTGGAGGGTACAAGGACTGCCAGACATGTCCGGCCGGAACCTTCACCTACCAGCCGGCTGCACCAGGTCGAGATCGATGCAGAGCAAAATGTGCACCTGGCATGTACTCTGACACTGGCCTAGCTCCTTGTGCTCAATGTCCCAAGGACTTCTTCCAACCTCAACATGGAGCCACGACTTGTGTTGAGTGCCCAACAAATATGTACACCGACGGTCCAGGTGCAGTTGGTAGAGAGGAATGCAAGCCCGTGCAATGCACTGACAGTGTCTGTCAACACGGTGGTCTATGTGTACCCATGGGACATGGTGTTCAATGTCTATGCCCCGCTGGGTTCTCAGGAAGACGATGCGAGATCGACATTGATGAGTGTGCCTCTCAGCCGTGCTATAACGGAGCGACTTGTATCGATTTGCCACAGGGTTATAGGTGTCAGTGTGCTAATGGGTACTCCGGCATTAATTGTCAAGAGGAGAAGTCGGACTGTAGCAATGACACTTGCCCTGAGAGAGCTATGTGTAAGGACGAACCCGGGTTCAATAATTACACGTGCTTGTGCAGGTCTGGGTACACTGGAGTCGACTGCGATATCACGGTAAGTTTCTTTGTGGAATCATAGACAGGGTGTTCTATTTGAATGCACAATTGTCCCATTTGTATTCTCAGTATCCCTTTTTCAAGAACCCGTCCCGACTCGAAATTTTCGGGTTCTAGCCCACTTCTAGTACTCCACCACATAGTACCTCGATCCTTCTTAATCCCCATTCAACAATTACAGATAAACCCTTGCACAGCAAGTGGCAACCCCTGCAACAACGGCGCCACCTGCGTAGCTCTACAACAAGGTCGCTATAAATGCGACTGTGTGGCAGGCTGGGAAGGTCAGAGCTGCGAGATCAACACGGACGACTGCGCTGAAAAGCCTTGCCTCCTGGGAGCCAACTGTACTGACTTAATCGCGGACTTCAGCTGCGACTGTCCTCCAGGATTCACTGGCAAACGTTGCCACGAGAAGATCGACTTGTGTTCAGGAAATCCTTGTTTGAATGGCATTTGCGTGGACAATTTGTTCAGCCATGAGTGCATTTGTCATCCTGGATGGTCTGGCTCAGCTTGCGAGACCAACATCAACGAATGTGCCAGTAAACCTTGTCACAACAGTGGTCAATGCATCGACCAGATAGATGGCTACACTTGTACTTGCGAACCTGGGTACACAGGCAAACAGTGTCAACACACCATTGATGATTGTTCATCAGATCCCTGTCAGAACGGAGGAAGTTGTGTGGATCAATTAGAAGGATTCGTGTGCAAGTGCAGACCAGGTTTCGTTGGACTTCAATGCGAGGCAGAGCTGGACGAGTGTCTCAGCGATCCTTGCAGCCCAGTTGGAACTGATCGTTGCGTTGACCTTGACAACACCTTCGTTTGTCATTGTCGTGAAGGCTATACTGGCGCTGCTTGTGAAGTCAACATCGATGACTGTTCCTCTGGACCATGCCTGAATGGTGCTACTTGCAGAGATGAAGTTGGTGGATTCAAGTGCATGTGTCCTGAGGGATGGACAGGTGTTCATTGCGAGATTGATGTGGGAATGTGCCAGAACCATCCTTGCCAGAACGACGCTGCTTGCGTTGACTTGTTCCTGGACTACTTCTGTGTGTAAGTATTATTGAGTTCTGGTTTGTGGAATAATAAGTATTCTAGAGGATAGTTCACTTATGATGTTCTGGATTTACAGGTGTCCGTCGGGAACTGACGGCAAACAGTGCGAAACCGCTCCGGAACGCTGCATCGGTAACCCATGCATGCACAATGGACGCTGCCAAGATTTCGGGTCTGGACTTAACTGCACATGTCCTGATGACTATACGGGTATTGGATGTCAGTATGAGTATGATGCTTGCCAGGCTGGTGCCTGCAAGAATGGCGCCACTTGCATCGACGATGGTCCTGGCTTCACTTGCATTTGCCCACCGGGATACACAGGTAATTGGGGATGTTGTATTAGGTGTATGCAAAAGTTTTGGTCTCTTTCAATCACTCTATTATTCTCTCTGTCATTTTATAGGCAAAACGTGCGAGGATGACATAATTGACTGCAAGGAAAATTCATGTCCTCCATCAGCAACCTGCATCGATCTCACTGGCAAATTCTTCTGCCAGTGTCCATTCAATTTAACTGGAGATGATTGCAGAAAATGTAAGTGTTTACAACGTAAACAAAATACTATCACTATCACTAAATCACCACCAGTAAATCGTATTACGAAATCACAATCACTAATTGATAACATTTTGCAGCAATCCAAGTGGATTACGACTTATACTTCAGCGACCCAGCCCGAAGCAGCGCAGCTCAAGTGATTCCATTCTTCACCACCGGAAGTAAGAGCCTAACTGTGGCAATGTGGGTACAGTACATCCAAAAGGATGAGGCTGGAATCTTCTTCACCCTCTATGGGGTTAGGTAAGTCTTTACCAAGTTACCTGCTTTCCATGTCAATCCTCTAACAAGACACTAATTTCTGAATTTCTGTTACAGCTCACCACACGTTCCAGTAAACCGAAGACTGATGATCCAAGCACACAGCAATGGTGTCCAGGTGTCTCTGTTCCATGATCTGCAAGATGTCTATCTTCCATTCAGAGAGTATGCTACAATTAATGATGGCCAATGGCATCACGTTGCTGTGGTTTGGAATGGCGACAACGGTGGTGAACTGATCTTGATCACAGAGGGACTTATTGCTAGCAAGACTGAGGGCTACGGCAGTGGAAGATCCCTGCCACCATAGTAAGTTACTTACAAGACTTGAGAACTATTTGAGAACTGTCACTTGAACTAATTTGGAAATACTAAACACAAAATGTCTTCTGCAGCGCGTGGGCAGTCCTCGGAAAGCCTCAAAGCGAAAATGCGAAGGGCTACACTGAATCTGGCTTCCAAGGTCACCTGACCAAGGTCCAGATTTGGAGTAGAGCGCTTCACGTGACCAACGAGATCCAGAAACAGGTCCGAGACTGTCGCACCGAACCAGTCCTATATCCAGGTCTAGTACTGACTTGGGCTGGCTACGACGAAACAGTTGGTGGTGTCGAGAGAGTGGTGCCATCACACTGTGGACAAAGAGTGTGCCCACCTGGCTACGGTGGCAGCAAATGCCAACAACTGGAGTCTGACAAGATCCCACCGAAAGTTGACCACTGTCCAGGTGATCTCTGGGTGATTGCAAAGAATGGTTCGTCCATAGTCACCTGGGACGAGCCACGGTTTATCGATAACGTTGGAATAGTGAGGATTCAGGAAAAGAATGGACACAAGTCTGGCCAGACGTTGATGTGGGGAACTTATGATATCAGCTATGTTGCCTACGATCAGGCTGGCAACTCTGCCAGCTGTAACTTCAAGGTCTACGTCCTGTGTAAGTTAATCTATAAATACTTTGTGTTTGGATGAGCTATGAATTATTGAAGACCGTTGATCATCTTGCGACTCGTGTTTTAGCCGACTTCTGTCCTGAACTGGCTGACCCAATTGGAGGCGCTCAACAATGCAAAGACTGGGGCTCGGGTGGACAATTCAAGGTCTGCGAAATCTCCTGCAACTCTGGACTTAGGTTTTCTCAGGAAGTTCCTAAATTCTACACCTGTGGAGCTGAAGGCTTCTGGAGGCCTACGAACGACCCGTCTCTTCCTTTGATCTACCCTGCTTGCACAAGTAACACTTACACCCTTCATCTACACTTTCCCGAAATTTCAAGTTCCCTCTTCAATATCGAAAATCTTGTTCGACGTTCCAGGCGCTACACCGGCTCAGCGTGTGTTCAGGATCAAAATGAACTTCCCGACATCAGTCCTCTGCAATGAAGCTGGCCAAGGTGTGCTGAAGAAGAAGGTTAGGGACGCGGTGAACTCCTTGAACAGGGATTGGAACTTCTGCTCGTATTCCTTCGAAGGTGAGTCACTTCAATTCGATGTCAGACCCTGGAAAACAATCCCCTAATTTCTGCGCCTTCGCAGAGGCAAGCTTCTCCTCTACAATTGACGCGAGACCTTGAAGAACTCGACTCCTTTAATCCTCCAATTTTTGATCTTCTAATCTTCATGTCCTCCAACAGGAACTCGCGAGTGCAAGGACTTGAACATCGACGTGCAGTGCGACCATCGCGCGCGCACCACCCGGGAAACCAACGAAGAAGATGGCGGCACCTACATCATTTCCGCCGTAGTTCCAGCAGAGTCGTAAGTGTCCCATTCTTGACAAATATGATTGCGCTTCTTTTGATTTCCCGATCACGTACGTTTGAATAGTATCAGCCACAGGCACGTTTCGATCCGCGCACAGGATCATTGAATCAGTTTACTGAGCAATATGTTACTTGTGTTGCATCGTAGAACGAGACAGGCCCGGCAAGGCAGTGACACCTACGAGGTGGAGATCTCGTTCCCGGCGATAAAGTAAGGACACCTCGATTTACGCCACGTGCGAAATCCCATCATTGTACATGTGTTCTCGTCATCGCGGGCCTCGGTGTTACCCGACATCACACCCTTCATTCTTATCAATCCATTTGTGATCATCTACCACTCCCCAGATGCATGAGGTGCGCACGGAGAAAAGACGATCTGGTTGCTATACTAAATCCCCCATCCATCTGATACTTGATCCACAATTCGTATAGTTGATTCGTTGAAAAACTACTCAGTTTTAAGGGACTACGCTAAATTTAGTTGTTTTTAATTAACCCAAGGTTGACTCCCTGAAACGTCTCTGTTTTCGGAAAAAATTAATTTCTTCACCTTTTGCTCGATCCGGTATTCGAATGTCACGAAGCAACATGAAATTTTCTCCGTGTGAGCACCGTTAGAGGACGTTGACCGTAAATGTCAATTTTTAATACGATATCGCTTCATCGATGGAAAGATGAACGAAGCCTGGCTCCGATTAATTGTACGATTATCTGACAGCTGATAAGTCGATTCTAACTGACTGGTATGCACGTTGTTACTAACTGTTCACACATGACTGTGCAAATGGGACGCGATACCGAGGGTACTTAACCAGGTACCAACGACGGAATAGTAAAATAACAATGTAACGCGGACTGTATAACGCCTGAATAGAGACCGAGCTTTTTGGTGGACGAACCCAGATTTGCCATAGTCAACAATCCTTGTTAATAGTCCGGAGTACCAAACAGCTCTGTTCTTGATTGTAACAGAATATCAAACCGGGGATTGAACAATGTTAACACTATTTCTGGCAAATCCGACAAAAGTCACCTTTTAACATTTTCGATAAAAATTGATTCAGATTGCAAAGATGCATCTAGACACGTTATACATAATATGTTAGCATTCCAGGATGTCTCGAACATTGTTACATAGGTTACATGAATTAATAGGTGTCGATAAGGTCTTACTGAGGATCCGATGGAAAGGCTGCCGGGTTACCTTCGCCTAAAGATAACGGCTGTACATATTTGCGCATACTCTTCTTCATCTATCGCTGCAATAGATGACCCAGTGATTACCGATTTACTGACGATCTTTCATTTTTTGTAGCGATCCGATTTTGAACGCGAACTCGAACGAGAGGGCGACAGTGCAGACCTTGTTGGAGAGACTGATCCTTGAAGAAGACCAGTTCGATGTCCACGATATTCTTCCGAACACAGTTCCTGATCCAGCATCGTTGACTCTGGAGTCTGATTACGACTGTCCTGTTGGACAGGTGGTCATGGCACCGGATTGTGGTAAGCATTGCACAATAAATTCTCTCGGCGAATTTTCCATTAGATCGCATTATAAATTGATACTTGAGGTCAGCCTTGAAGTCCTATCTCACTTCTTCATCTCCAATTTCAGTGCCCTGCGCCGTGGGAACCTACTACGACGAGGACTCCAAGCAGTGTCTGTCCTGTCCAGTGGGTAGCTACCAGAGCGAGTCAGGCCAGCTAAAATGCAGCTCCTGCCCAGTGATCGCTGGACGTCCTAGCGTAACAGTGGGTCCAGGTGCTAGAAGTGCTGCAGACTGCAAGGAACGGTGTCCAGCTGGCAAGTACTATGACGACGTCGCCGGTTTATGCCGGAACTGCGGCCACGGATTCTATCAGCCGAACGAGGGTAGCTTCTCTTGTTTGCTCTGTGGACTCGGAAAGACTACCAGGACAGCAGAAGCTGTGTCCCGCGAGGAATGCAGAGACGAATGCGGCTCTGGTCAGCAATTGGCTGTCGAGGGCAAATGCGAGCCGTGTCCTCGGGGAAGTTATCGCACTCAAGGAGTCCAAGCTGCTTGCCAGTCGTGTCCCTTGGGCAGGACGACGCCTAACATGGGATCAGCGTCGGTAGAAGAGTGCTCCCTTCCTGTCTGCGATCCTGGTACTTACTTGAACGGAACACTGAACGAGTGCATGCAGTGCAAGAAGGGCATGTACCAGTCCGAGCCTCAGCAGACCTTCTGCATACCTTGCCCGCCGAATACCAGCACCAAGGGACCAGCTGCGGTGAGTTTTGAACATCTGTGGAATCAGTATGAATTTGTATTTTAACTTTTTCGATAGGTCGTTAATTTTAGCTGTGATCTGTGATTTTTGATGGTGCCAAATTAGAAGATTACGGACTTGGCTGATGCTAATTCTCCTCTTTCTCTTGGTTCCCCAGACCAGCAAAGCAGACTGCACGAATCCCTGCGAAACCAGCGACGCAGAGATGCACTGCGATGCGAACGCATACTGTCTGCTGATTCCTGAGACCAGCGACTTCAAGTGCGAGTGCAAGCCAGGCTACAATGGAACCGGTACCGAGTGCACCGACGTCTGCATGGGCTACTGCGACAATGAAGGAGTCTGCTTGAAGGACTCGAGAGGACAGCCATCTTGTAGATGCAGCGGCAGTTTCACCGGCAAACGGTGCACGGAGAAGTCTGAATTTTTCTATATCACTGGAGGCATCGCCGGTGGTGTCATCCTCATCATTTTCGTCGTCCTTCTCGTATGGATGATCTGTGTCAGGTTGGTGTACCCTCTGCTTTCTTGACCGTGTTCTTGGATCGTCGTTTTGGAGTGAGAGTTTTGTAATGTTGATGTTGCGTTTGCAGAGCTTCGCGCAAGAAGGAGCCCAAGAAAATGCTGACGCCAGCCACGGATCAGAACGGTTCGCAAGTGAACTTCTATTATGGCGCGCCCACACCGTACGCGGAATCTATTGCACCGTCACATCATAGCACTTACGCTCATTATTACGACGATGAGGAGGACGGTTGGGAAATGCCCAACTTCTATAACGAGACCTACATGAAAGGTGAGGCGTTGCACACGATTGCTTAAGACTGTCTCCGCAGGTGTACAAAGAGATTAACCCTTTGAGGATGATGGTTATCGAAATGTTAAAAATATAGTTCTCAGGGAGCTAAATTATATATTGAAATCTTAAATACTTGGTTGAATTATTAAGTTGTTTTCTTACTACTTCCGAAATTAGCAAACTAAATGTTGTTAATATGACAACACTTCCCCTCGAAGGGTTCAAGGCTGCAGACAGCGACGAGGCTCCAGATAAACATTAGAAAAAGACATTAGATAAACAAACAGAAAAAATTAGTATATACTCCTTGAATATGACAGAATTTATCCTAAAATTTTCGAAAAGAAATGTTTCATAGTTTAGGAGAAAAAAATTGCAAAGTCTGTCCTAGTTTTAGCGTTCTTATTGAAAGACGTATGCAAGCCTACGTGACGAGGCTCTACATAAATATTTATATTTTCGTTTGTATTGCATATTTCTTAATGAAAAAATTAGCACATGTTCCTTAAATAGCAGAGGAATTATCCTGAAAATTTCAAAAAGGAACGTACCGTAGTTTCCTGAAGAAAAAATCGCAAAGATGACCTTATTTGTAAATTGTCGACGTTGTTCAGCCGACTTTTTGTACAGCCACTACAAAGTACAACTTCCGACGATGACAATTCTGACGAATGACTCTTTCTTTTTCCAGAGAGTTTGCACAATGGTAAAATGAACAGTCTCGCTCGTTCGAACGCCAGTATTTACGGCACGAAGGACGACCTGTACGACAGACTGAAGCGTCACGCGTACCCTGGCAAGAAAGATGGCGACGTGACCTTGAGCGACTAAAGACGATCCCGATCGGAGCAATTAGCGTTCGAAGGGTACAGAAGTGTGACATCAACAAACATTCTGTTCCAGACAAAAGCGACAGTGATAGCGAGGGTCAGTGACGGCGACGAGCGACGACGTTCTACCAGCGTAGAATATTTAAAAAAAATTGCTACAAATTAAACAACGTGTCCCCTAAACGTACCAACCGCGGGAGGGAAGGGGGGTGGGGGGCTCGTTGCTCAATCGTCGAATCATAATTATTTATTGTTTCTTCCGGGGAACGAGGACACACGGTTGTTGTGCCGGTTGCACGTTTTCAGGGGATCGCGACGGTTCCGCGATAATCGAACATCGAGACCGTCGATATAATGTGCATCTCGAAAGCTTGCGACTTCGAGCTTGTGCAACGGGTTAATCGACGGTTAACCAACCGAGACCTGGAACGACGATCCATGGATCGTCGATTCGGCATCCGTCGGTCGATTAATCGCGAGAATTCGAATGGGGAACGCGTCACACGCTCCCACACTCACACACGATCACAAAAACACACATTCATACACAAATGAATACATATACACAGAGAAAAATAAGATGAAAGAAAGACTATGTGCGAGGTTGTAATTTTTTGTAATTTAATACCGTGTCTAGCCGTTAAGGACTTTATTATATTAATTAACTCCTACGATTAACGGTGCGAACGAGAGAGACGTGTGTGCATGTATGTTAATACACCTATACATATAAGTGAATTTATATTTTGTTACGTATAGAAAGATGCTCGTATCGCACGCTGTAAAATAATATGTTTCAAGGTAGGCGCGCGCGCGCGCGCACGCTCCCGCGAGAAAAAGGTAGCGCAAAGTTATGCGAACGTGGGCGGGACACGTTCGAACATTGGATTATTTCGGGTGTACAAAACGGTACGAGACTGTCCCTTAAAAACTCTGTCCGAACTGGTCCCGAGTCATAGTTAATCGGCGATCGTCTATTTAACACGAGCGAGCGACAGTCGGGCGTGGAGGAAGCGACCTCAAGCGGCCAATTAACTTTGACTCGACTATAGTTAGAACTTCGGGGAAAATCAAAATCAACGACGATCCATTCGGGAACAACGCGATCATGTTGTACATTCGACAGACCGAGCCTACAATGCTGTTTCTCACCTTTTTACTGTAAAAACTTTAACAAACGGTTGTTTTCTTTTTTTTTTTTATTAATAAAATGTATTTCGATAATACTCTGCCTGGTGCACCGCCTGTTTGTTATTCCTGTTCATTGGGTTCCTTAATTTAGGTATTTCGTCCAGTTTAATTGGGATGATTCTGCAGATCTTGATTCTTGATTGCAGTATCATTTCTTATGTTTAACGGTAAGTATTTCTTCGTTAGGTTCAATACTTTCGTTATATCGAATTGAATATCATTTTTGGTTTAATTTAGAATATTTATACTTCGTTTGAACTTGCGCTCGACCGATACTCTGCTTATTATTTTTGTTACTTGGGTTTTTTAATTCAGGTATCTCGTCCAGTTTCATCGGGATAACTCTGTAGATCTTATTGTCGAACAAAATATCATTGTCGGTATCGTTTACCGTATTTGACGTTACGTATTTCTTCGTGTCGTCCATGTCTTCGAAGAATTTGTTTAAATGAAAACTACGGTTATAATTGTCGTCGGTTTTTGTTGCTTTTAGATCTGGATAAGTATCGTCCTCTTTATCTGTCTCGGTCTCCGTTTCTGATTGGTCGCTGCTATCGAGGAATTCCGAGTCCTCAGACATGTTATCATCTACTATCGAGAATTTGTATTAACTTTTAATATCGGACGATCTTAACGTAACATTCAAAAATACCTTCTCCGCTATTATTCGTCATCATTTTCAGCAGCGCCTACAAAAAAAAAATCCGTCAGTCGTAATTATGCATCGGCATTCGCCGCAATTACTACGAGTATTGCGTTACCTCAACGCGATCCTCCAAGTCCATCTTTTTTATTCGCCGGCAGCTATTGTGTGCGATTATGCCCGGTCTCTGTTTAATCAGCCTGCCATGTTTAATTGGCCTTTTGTTTATGTAACCGCGAATCCAGTCATTTTGTATCTTTCCATCAAACTGAAATTCCCGGTGACATATCGGTGAAAGTGCACCGACGTTTATTTCGATCCCAATCTCTCGACGCGAACTTCACGCGTAAAATACCGAAATGCAACAATCATTTTCTCTTACTGACACGTTCAAATGACTTTTTACCATCGTTCCGGAAATACATTCGCAATAAACGAATTGTTAACATCATTCTGCAGATACGTTTACAATAAAGGAACCTGTAGCATTAATCTAAAGTCCATGTGGAATAAACGAATTTTCAAACATGATCTACTAACAATTTTCAGAAATTCCGAAATATCATCTTCCCGAATTTCGCAACGAAACCAAACGCAGCCGAGCCAGGTCTTATGTAATTCCGAAAAGGAATTACGGCCGATTATGGGATAGGTCGCCGAAAGCGACTTATCGGCAGAATCTCCGTTACGCATTCGAAAAGTCTGACGCAAGAATTTTGCGGCATTAGGATCATGCGTGATTCGACCTACGATATACGTCAGTCAAACTCTGGCGCCATCTGGGACGCGGCAAAACACCCCCGGAAAAATCGATGCCGGCAAGCCATCGTGTAAAACATTCTTTGAGAATTACGCGTCGCATTCCCGGCTAATCGTTTCGCGGTCACGTAATCCGCCATTGTTGGGATGTCCTTGCGCGGATCGGTTCGCCAATCCTCGAGCCTGCGGGATCTCTAGTGACATTTCGCGTCGTTGGGTTGTTCGGTCTTGATAGTGTCTTTTCGGAGGAACGAGGAACGTCGAAATAAAACGGGCCCGATTAAAAGGAGCGCGAGTTCCAGGATGCGGTCCGAAAACGGTAGAAAGTGGCCCCATCCCCCACAAAAGAAAGAAAACGAAACGAAAAGAGGGAGCAAACTATTGTCCGGGATGCGCGGTCGTCTGACGTGTCCGGTTTTCCACCGCGCTGCAACGATTGGCCGGCGATGAGCTCACTGCTCGCCGATTGGCCGGGAATGTCGTGCTCGCGAAGTTACTGTAGACCTGCGACGAACATGTCCCGTGACGTGGTTTAATCCGGCACCGTCGGCGCTCCAGATCGCATTCCGCGCAGAAGAGTCGCAGAGACACGACAGTGCGGACCGTCGGATTTCTCTAACGAGTGACGCGCCAGCTGATACACCGATACGAGGTAGCCTAAACGAGTCGAGCACATAGTGGATCGATCGTACGCGCCAGGAAACTCGGCACTCGCAACCCAGGTGGAAGCCACAACCACAGTGATTGTTCCGTGGAGGGTGAGTAACGGGTTTTCCCATCCTCGGGCCTCGGTTTCGCGCGTTATTTTGCGTGTTCCCGTGGGATTATATAACGACGAATCGAGCTTAACTCCGCCGCTGGCAATCGTTCGGAAATCACACTGCTGCGCATCGTAGACCGCCGGATCGATCGAACACTGGCCGAGAGAAACCGAACGTCAGAAACGTAAATATAGTGTTCCAGAAAGTTCGCTGTTTGTATAGCGGCGAGACGCGACGTGCGCGTCAGCCGTTTTTTTCCGTCGAATCGCGACCGTGTCCTGCGCAAATTCGCCGATTGATCGGCGAGACCAGTTACCGAACCGGCGATCTCGTCGGCGACCATAAGCGTTATGTAACGTGGTTAGATAGCGACGTAAAAGTAACGTTCGTTTTTAATGGGGCGTGCGGCAACGATAAGAAAACGGAGCGCTATATTTGTTAACATATCGATGCGGAATTGTGGGCGGTTGACGAAACAAACGCTCGGCCATGTTCGATTAGGGTATCTGGCGAAGCATGTCAGGCCCCGTGCACATGACTGCCGGAATCGGTTAGAATTTAAATCCCGTGGATACGGAGCACGGTTTGCTCGACCGAACAGAAACTGATAAGGCTTATCGCGGCGATTATTCTTTCAGCCTTGCTCTCGAGACCGGCGGGTATCGACTCGAAAAGTTCGAACTAGTATGTAATTCTGTCACTTGCGAGCGATACGGCAGTCGGTGGTGGTACGCGAGAGTCCAGGAATCGTTTCGCAAGGTGTCTCCGAACTGAGTGTGAAAACAATTTTTTTTAAATACGTTGTTTCGAAGAACGCGTAAAGCGAACGTAACGAAAACGCGTAAGTTCGGACAGGAAGCGCGAGTCGGTGTTTGTTAACGGTTCTGGTTACTGTTGGCACTGATACAGGTATAACAAACAGCTTTTGGAGGTCGCTTTGCGAACACGGGCACGGTGAACGAATTGCTGATATCGGTCTGCAAACACGTCTATGATAAAAGAACTTTCAACATCGATTTGGAAATACAATGAATTTTAAACATTGATCTACGAACACGTTCGCAATAAACGAATTTTCAACATAGAGCTATAAGTACATGCGCAATAATTTGCAAGTAAATGTACAACAAAAGGACAGGGAAAATGTTAATGTACATTTTAGATTTACGAGTTCGGACACACGCTGTAGAAATACTAATTTTCGTAGCATAAGTTCGTTTCTAGCACAGGCGTTGTAAGTTCGGAATAAGATTTAATAAATTGATTTAATAATAAGAATAATTAGAAACGTTTGCTTGCTCTTTTTCTGTTTCAGACTAATGTGTTTTTCCACAGATTTTTCACTAACCATAATGGTAGTAGATTTGTCGAGTGACTCGAATTATCAGATTTATCTATATCTTGTTTTCCCAGAAAATATATTATCTATTAATTAAATCCATCGTCTCCGTTACCACGATAAAAGTTTGACCATGTGGTAGTACATTGGTAGCATCACCGCACAATAAATACGATGTTATCAGTTCCGAGAAGTATTAATTCTGCTATCGCGATAAATTAACACGTTGTTACTTTATATGAAATTCGTGGCACCTGAATTTACTGATACTGCTTATCTGCGCCGCGGTTTATTGCCAGTCTATATCGAAAAGTAAACAAAATCCGAACTAACTTGTAACGATAAGGATTAATTGTTCTCGCATTAGCGGGAGAGCACTCCCGTTGCTAATTGAATGTTGCGCGAACGCCTGCTCGTAGACGTTAGATAAAAGTGTGTGTTGTGTATATGTCATGATTTTTCTTATAGGTATCCAAAATCCCTCCTATTAACGAACGCCCAACGGCCAGCAACATTTCATTTGAGAAGGGAGGCGTGTATAACGTGTGTATCGTTTTAGATCTCGAGCTAAACTACCGTATGCTGCGGGTGGCGAAAAAATTTTTTAAGGAGAACATTCTTTTAGGTATCCAAACCATGCAACCATCAGCCGCGGCTGTCATCTGTTTCTCGTGGCGTGAGATTGGAGCCACAGGTGGGAGAGTCTTCAAAAATGGACACGGTCCCCTTATTAACCCCAACTATGGAGACAGAGTTATTAAAAGATCCATGGACGTTTCCACAGTCCAAGATGAACCAAATAAAAGAGGAGGAGAAAACAGCGTCCTCTATATGGGAGGAAAACTTCCAGGATTTAAGCGGCTGGTGCATGGAGACGTTCCAGGCTCGTTACGATTTTCCTGCAGGTGAATCACCTGTCTTTAAACTGTCAGGTCAGTAGAAATCTCCTTCAAGCTAAAACTATCAAGCCCTGAACGAGAATTGAATTTCTTCAGATTTCACTGTATTTCTATGGTGACATGAATAAAGAAATAAACTGAACAATTTCTCAAGAACATATTTCTACTCACGAATTTTAAAATGACAAAGATTTGTAGTTTTCACGGGCTCGGTAGTGTTAATAAACATCTTCCCAAGGATCGTTTCTATACCTTTTCCGGGGTTGTCTTTCAGGTACGAAATACGAGGGTAACAGTGCTTTGTCTTCAGAAGAGGGGGTATTGAAAGATTTGATAGGTGTAGCAGATGAGGAGAGGTGGAACGTAAAAATGGATAGTGCTGAGACAACCAATTATTTCACCAGCAATTGTCACAGCTTGCAAACCACACCAAAAGTAACAACTAGCAAATGCGCGGAGGAGGATAGTACCGCAGACACAACAACATCATCGAACTGGCTGAAGCTACCGAGAGGTGCAACGGCGTCCAGTACAAGTACAAGTCCATGGAACAAACAGAATACTACGACCGTCAGCACACCGTCATTCCAACCCGAACACCAAGCGGAGGATATCGATCTGGATGATGCTTGTCCGACTTCGATCGACTCGGAGAAGGAACCGGGAACGTGGGACGTACTGCGCACAGTCGAAACCACAGGGGCCGACACGTTCGACTTATTATCATATCTGTGTGATGTGAGTCGACACGTAATGGATTAACGATGCCTTTCGAACACAGACCAGATGGAAGATGGCTGAACTGATTCTGAGAACCGCCGCCGATTGTTGTAGATGGCGTGTACTATAGCTTTCAAATTGGACGAATTCCCGCCAGCGGGAGCAGCCCGCATCTTGTCTGTATGGCGAAAGCATCTATTTTTGAACTGTTTTTAAGTAGTAACATCTATAGGATGGTCACTTCATTTCGATGAAATTTTCCCGCCGGGGACAGGAAATATTAGGAAAACGTTTTTACGAAACTTCTTTGGTTTATCTTTTCGTGGGTGAAGTGGTGGGGCGGAGTAGCTGAAATTTGAAATAATGACAGATTTAAAAGATTTTTAGAATACGGAGATACTTTCTATTTGCGTCCTGTACATAGATGTAGAGAATGTTTGTTTTGCATAAAGGTCCGCAGTCGGCAAATTGTAAATCAAAAAATTTGGAACCCGTCATGATGACTCTTAGAAAGAGGGCTCCACAATTACCAAACGATATGAAATGACCTAATATTTCCAGCCCTATCTCGAGCTCGACTTAATATGAAACACGACGTAAGGAACAACATGCCTACTTTTCAGGACGAAATGCGTTCACCAGAGGGTAGCGTATCCACGGATTCGTCGGTGGTGTCGAAACCATGGTCGACCGCGGACTCTTCGCAGAGTATTCCTCAGTCTTATGGCCGAGGAGAAGCAGAAAATACGAAACCAGTAGTCGAGGAGTGTACCAGCAGTCGAGCAGCATCAACAGCGACATCGTCGTCTGCGGAAACCATCATCGTATCTTCCCGGAAGTCAGAGAGACTGAGGTCGTCGGCGGAGAAGACGTACCACAAAGTAGAGAAGAGCTATAACAGGATAGCGAGGCGGGAGAAGCCTGCGAAAAGACGTTGCACCGATGCGACGGAGGATCGACCGTTCACAGTGCATTATCGCGAGTCCAGGGAGAAGAACAACGAGGCATCGAGGAAGTCGCGAATGAACAAAAAGGCGAAAGAGTGCGAGATGTCGACGAAAGCGATCGAACTCGAACGGGACAACAGGATATTGAAGATGAAGGTCGAGGAGCTCGAGAAACTCGTCACATCGATGCGCAGCGCGTTGCTAAGATCTGCTATGAAGAAGGAATTCTGAACGGAATTTCTGTTTCCGTTTTGTTTAAATTCGTCCGAATCACTATCGTACTTCTGTTATACATATATATATTCTGTTTTCTTTTCGTTTGTTCCGAAGGTGTCTTGCTTTTGCGGTACCGAAACAGAACGAACTCGAAGACGGCGGTCTTCGTGGTCATCATACAACGATTTTATTAATGCCAAACTCGTTTACTTAATCGTTTATTGCTTAATTAATCGCTCGTATCATTTCATTCAATGATTATTTTCTAATTTGTATTTTTCTTTTTGTCTAACTACGCGTACAGAAGTATTCCCGAGGGAATACTATGGAGCATTTGTTACACTATTTGTATCGATTCTTGCAAAATGTGTTTAAGTGTGTCTTTTTATCAGACACGACGAATGTTTGTATCGTTTCGTTATTTTTTCTTTTTTTTTTTGTAACGCTACGACGGATCATCGTATTTTATTGTACACTGTAAACTGGAACACTATGTTAAGCTGTACAAAGGCAAAAAAGAAAAATAATACTTGATAACGGGTAATGTTAAAGTTATATCATTCAGAGGTTTATCGAGAGAAAGAGAACAAGAGGTTACATAATCATATATTGTTCGGCCTTGTATTGTACCTGATATAATGAGGAAAAAAAAGTCGTATATAGAGGTTGATACCAGATAAACTATGATTGGTTAACAGAAATATTTTTTACTGGCGTGGGCACAACAAGTGGCATGATGTACAACAATATTCAAATAAAGAAATTGCTTCAAAATTTACCTTACACTAGAGGAGATTATTTTTGTAGTGCACTCGTGGTGTGTGCGTGACCTTCGAACACCATACGATATATACACTATACTTCGAACAGACGCATTTATCTAAATTTAATGATTCTCGTCTGAGCACTTTCATTTTTGAGCTATTCTCAGTCCTGGCACTATCTCTGGACAGGCATCAATAATAACGGAACACAACATAGCAATTCTAGACTCAAAGTACAGTAAATCTCACTAAATCTTGCATAATCAATTATCATATTTAATTATCATTTCAATTAATCTCTAATCATACATGGCATCAAATAATGAAAAAAAATTTATATCACTATCATCTTAAACATAGTTCTTTTACTTTAAAGCAGTTACAGGCATCAAGCTGATGGTAAGTTTCTTAATAATAATTAGGTATTGACCTGGAAGAATTATCAAATAATAAATGTCCATATTTTATGTACAAGTTGAATGCTAACTATTAGAGTGATGTATACATATAAAAGAATATCATATTTCATTTCCTAACATACGTATATATTTTTATACTTTATTTGCTTATTAAGCTGTAAAAAGTATGCCTTTCGTGTGTATTAAATATTGGTAGTTCATCAAACGTGTACTATAGACTCTATAAATGTAATGAAGTGATTAATAAATGTAATTGTATCCTTTAGAAACAATAATTGGACATAATTATTCGTACACCTTTCAGTGCAATGTGTTCAAATAGATGTGGTTAACGATTTGCGGGAAAATGGCGGGTACGTAGTTTTGAATTTTCAAATATCCCGCCATTGAGAACTGGCTATTGTACACCATATTCAGACCATATAACAATGAAGTCTCGATTAATAATATTGTACATCAGTTGCTTATTGACATTGTTATTGATAAATTAATTAAGTTCGCAGAAGTAACTGTAGGTTTAGAAACAAATTTCTAAATTCTGTATTCAGTATTCAAACTGACCCGCCATTTTATCTTAACCCTTCACTGCGATCATGTCCTACTTTTAACCATTCATACAAAGTAAGTAGACCAAAGATAAGAATTAAAGAGGTAATTATACTTACAATTATTCAGGACGAAGAACGAAGAAATCTCTTGAAATGATCTATGTTCATTAGACAGAAAGATATATTACTCCCACGCTCTCAAAGAATAACAACACACATTCTATACACCTGTACACACATTCATATCCCGGCCGACATTTATATTACCCTATCATCAATCCCATAAGCTATTACGTATTACTAACAATATAAAGATTTTAAAAACTACTCTACCAAACCCTCAAAACAGATCCACACAAAAATTGATAGCCGTACAGAAACGCCGGCAACACATGTCTCAACTGTCAGATCACACAACCGCAAGCTTCAATCACTCTCGCACACTGCTATCGTAACTACCTAATCACACAATCGATCACACACTACTCGGGCAACCCATAACCTGTCAAACCCCCAGAAACACGAGTAAGACAGAAGACGAGCTCACAATTTCAAACCAGCGGCGGCCATGTTGCGTCGCGAGGCTAGGAAGTGCGCGCGCATCGTGCTTTCGGCACCGCGCACGCGCCGGCTTAATTCGCTGGTAACAGGTGGTCTCCGCTGATTGGTCGAGGAATGGGAGTAGAATAGGTCCGCTTGTGCAGCACGTGCCGGCGCGTTGTTCGCATTTACGCGTAGGACGTGAACGCGCGCGTATCCTTCCGTCTGTTGCTCTGCGGGAAGTCGACTTTACCGATCGAAGGTCACTTCAGCATCGAAACCGCGGCGAGACAGAGCTTGCATAGAAGCTCCAGCTCCCGTATTAGTGGCCCGATACGTTCGTAGGCGCACGGGTGTTGGCTTATCGATCCCGCTGTCCCGATTCCCTGCATGTTCATTGGCGGCTCGGTTGCTAACAGTGTGTCGTATGGTACAGTGCGGGCTCCGGTTCGATCAGTGCTGTTGTGGCCTTACGCTCAAGATATTTGTGCAACAGTTTTCTTTCTCCCCCTCCCCCTCTCTCCCGGGCTCGTTCGGGGTGATTGTTTCTTGCGTCAGTTCGATCCGGAACCGTGCACCGTGAACCCTCGCTGGTAAGCATTCCAATAAGCAACCCTTTTTTTTTGGTATTTTTCTTTTTCCGGTTTACTATTTTCGAATTTGGATAATGCGGCACGTAGCGTACCGCGACCGAGTGCACGTGCACGCGACTGCAGCCAACAAGTCGGTCACATTGAGCCGGTGCGCCGTTCCATCTGGTGCGTTTCCATTGGACATGATGGATTTAATATTGGCATAAGAATCGACTCGCTCTGCGGTCCACCGAAAAATAAGACGCGCCGATACCGATCGATGCTTTTTCCGGCTGTTTGATTATGCGTAACGGCATACGCCTGGCGCGACCACTTGTCGCGTCTCCTGCCGGGACCGTCTGCTAGCGTCTGCTTAGGGGGTGACGAGTATACTCGTCGGCTTCAGTCAATTTCATCTTCCGTTGGTCCTCGACTTGTTATTTATTTCGCTGGGAATGTTTGCATTACATCAGATCGTAATTACTGCTGTAATTTGATCGAAACTGAGCAGGCTGCGGATTCTATGCGTTTAGGGGAAAAATGAGTGGGTACAGTTTGAAATAGAGATTAAGATTAAAAGTATTTACGGGCACCTTCTATTTTCAACTTACTAATATTATTAAAGAAGAGACTTTTCGATTGGCTTTTGTTTCTTGTAATCGATGCATTATATTTTTATTTTGCATAAAGATGCACAGTCTAATTATCAAACAGTTAGTCGAACAGTTTCTAGCTACAACGAGGCATTCTTTCAACAGTTCATACATATTCTATTGAATTGATAGAATTTTAAGTATAGGGGCGTCGGAGCGTCGCATACTCAACCCTCATAGGTTCCCCCCAGTGAAAATTAAGCTATTCTAAATAGTTTAAAATATCTCTGTCTGAATGAAATGCAGTTTGAGGCATTTATCTAACACTCATCTCGGGAACTCTTTACATACCTGTGTCCAATTTGTTTTTAAAATTTGTTGAATGTTATTGTTGACGAATAGCGAAGATATCCACGTTCCTAGGTAATTGTCAATAGATTTACATTTGAGGTATAAAAATATGGAGTTAGATCTGTGAAATACAATATCGTTGAACGTTATATAAATTGTTAACGACATAAAGGTTAAAACATGGTACTATGAGTAATACGTGATCGATGGATGGCATTATGAATGAGGAACGAGCAAATAGAAAATGGGATTTATTTTTGTGTTGTTGCAGCAAGTCTGTCCCACGCAAATTCTAATAATTACTTAATGTGTAACTATTAATAATATAACTATTTTACTGTCCCACTACGTCTTCGTTTGCCATTTCGATAGGGACGACTATTAAATGTATTGAATCATTGCATTTTTAAAGCACACTTCGAAACTCCATTTAACACTAGGTTTACGGGACCCGTCAAAATGACGGGGTCTAATATTTTTAATTTACGGTTATTGAGATTGTGAAGATCCATCTACGTGGAATTACTCAACAAACTTATTTCCTTAAGTATATATTATTTAAAAAATGGATGAAAACTTGGATAGACAGATTCTTCTTATTTTCATAAAATAATATAAAATACTCATTTTAGTGCTCCGTAAACCTAATGTTAAGGGTTAAATATTTTCAAAAATCGTCGAGCATCCTGCGGCAAATACCACGGGTAAGGTTTCTTCTCGGACGATTCGCAGTCGCGTTCACAGTCACCGTTTCTGTTGTGAAAGTTCGATGGGTATTATTATAGTCGGGATGGGAATGCCTTCAGCGTTGAGTCACGCTGTATATCGCGTAGGCTTTTAACGCGAATGTGAAACCGGCGTTGACGATGATACCGGCTGTGTTATGTGGAAGCCGAATGCGGGTAGGCGAACGTGCTGCATATGTGTGTCGTATTTAAGGGCGGTTCACGCGACCGGAATCAGGGCAGATAAAACGCTCGACGATAGCGGCCGATGTTTGAATTCTCTTAAACCAGCACACGTTTTCCAGCCGTTCATTTTTTTTGTCCCCACCGCCCCCCGAATACTCTGCTAGGTGTTTTGTGGATGCTCTCTAATGGCGGATAAATATTGGAGCAACGATAATCGCTTTGGAGCACTTGGGCAAATAGAATCGTTCGATCGGATTTCGAAATTTCGGGTCTGTCTAGGTGGATCATTATTACAAAATTTTAATTGAATATTTCGGAGTACGTGCCGGCTGTGGAGTTAATAAAACTACTGGGTTTTGCTCAGATTAATAACGACCTATTTGTGACGGTAAAATTGTCTAGAAGACTGTTTATTAACACGCTTAGAATTGTATTAGTAAAATTTGTTATCGTTTCATCATATGGGAAGGAAGTTTAAAAATGCCGACATAACAATTTTACAAGATATTGTTACATTATGTTGATGAGTTGTGGATGCATAAAACTTGTCTGCATCAATTACGAGAAACTTACATAAAAAATGAGTTCTTCTCCTAATAATTTTAATAGGTTGTAGGTAATACACCAGTATTATTTAAATTTGTTGGCGATGCGCTGCTAGAGAACGGCATGCACGGAGGAATGCTGCATTCAGAAAGTAACTGTTACTTTTACAGAGTGTCTCCTGATAAAATGTAACCTAATAGTAGAAGTAAAATTTGCAGTTCCTTTCACATACTTCAATGCAGATTTTAACGCTTTCACACTTTCCACCCAGACAGGTTGATTAAAAATAAAATAAATTGAAGGACGTGGACTAATCTTCTGACTGAAAAACACAGAGTAAAATACTTCGTTAATAGACTGTGGATTCTATGCAATTAGATTCAATTTAAAACAGTGGACAAATGGAAAGTATTTATAAATATCGATGTGTTAGTCTATTAAACTCATTGAAGGAGGAACGAAATTTGTTCGTTTATTATCTATGGCTGTTTTAAGTTCAATTTTTCTGTCGAGAGTGTAGTCTTGGATAAAATTGTTTTCGGAGCCAGAAGGATCGTTCCAAAAATCAACGTTTGGGGGAGTATGAGGGGCAAAGGGGTTAGACGGTTCACCGTCCAATATTTGCACGGGCGTTTTGCGCAATTTGGTCGACTTATCAGCAGCTGCGGGTATCAGCCTCGTCTGTTTCCCGTGGCGAGAGTACGTGCGCCGAAATGTCGTTCGCTTCGAACGGTCCTCGGCCGGATTATTCATCGCCTGTCGCTTTCATGCAAATTAATGGCTCGTCCGACCTTTCGCTCGGCTGAAGATTCCGTTGGATGCCGCGATTGAAACCGGTATCTCAAGGAAAATCGGCCGCGGGAAATTCAAAGTCCGCAGGCGCCTCACGGCGCCAAGTGTCCCTGTTCTTTTCGATTTGGAAAAATTTTCTGGAGAATTATGTCTTTTCAACCCTTTGCGGCCGAGGATTTTTTTAAATAATCGAGGTATTTTTCTTCTCCTTGAAATTCTAAAAAGAAGCAATAAATCCTCACGTAGTTGCTGTGTCTTGTCCCGCAACGCAGAGAATTTTTATTTCGCCGAAAAATCCACAACCTGTCAGTCAAAATCATTTAAAGTCACCGTGATGCACAGCGAGAGAGACGTTGTAAACGTTGTCTATCACTCGGTGAAAGCATTTCACAAACAGCCGTCCGAAAGTCGGCATTAGCTCGCGGCAGATAGCGGGTCACGTGATCGCGATAAAACAAGCGGGTAATATTTTTGAAATTAATCTGGCCAAGGTGGAAGGTAAACACGTTGCGATTACGCAAAGGCGAACGCGGCCGCGGCGAAAGAATGCGGCGCGGGCCTTCCAACGGAACGATTACTTTCTCGGACCCGGTGTGGATTGGCTAATGACACGATCGCTTAGCAATTGTGCTAAGCGAAGAAGATATTAAGCCGCCGGGGTACGGTGTCCTGTTCAAGCACGATTGTTGGCCGCGGTCGTGAAAAAATAGCAACGGTCAAGATGGCGGCGGTGGAACGGCTATCACGAAACCGTCGATACGGCTGTTTGATTGCGTTCGTAAAAATCTGCTCCTTTCAGTTAATTTCTGACCTTCAGACCATGTTTATAGTTAATCCGCTAGATACTGAATCTACAGTCGGCCAAATGTGTTTGACGCGGCGCTGGGAATCGTCGACTGATAATTGAACGCGAGCCGTTTGAAAATGAATCAAAAATATCTTTATTTTGTAAGGACAAATTAATCGTGTCGCATTCCTTGTCGTACAGTTTAATCTAAAGATTTCTGATCAGAATTCTACTGTTTGAATTCGTCACGATTTGTTTCAAAATCGGTGTAAAATGTTCGCCGAACACTGCGACGAAGGAGTAGTAACAAAAGGAAAATTTATGAATATACATGGGTTAGTAGAAGCACATTGTATGTTTTTAAATATTCTTTTAGCGTCGTGCACGCGACGTTTGAACCACCCGGTACGTGACCGATAGCGTACTTAACCCATAGAGACAGGTCCATTGATCTCGTTAGAGTGCGCGGCGGCCTGCGATGCAGTCGTGCATCGTGTTGCAATGTGGAACAACAGAAGGTATTAAATGCCAAACCGTGCCCGCTCATAACGCGACGCAATTTACATTCGTCTATTTGTCGGCCAGTCGTACACCAACGGCGGAACTCGTGTCTGTCGGCGTATCCGTCGATCCTCGAACACGTTCAACGGAAACGCCGTCCTTCCCCTTCTCGACTCGTCTAAACAAAATCATCGGAACCTCTTGAAATTTTTCATTCCCACTGCAGACGGCGTGTATCTCCGGCGAGGCTAATTATCGCGTTTGCTCAAGATCTTGCTTATTGAACTACGCAATCTGCTTCTGAAAACATCCTCCCGACTTCGGAGAAATTAGCGAGACGTTAAATTTATTTTTAAATTTCTTGCGATGTATTGGTACGGAAAGAAATTTTCGTCGGAACTGTGGCTTTTGCTCAAGAAGTGAAAATAATTGCTCCGTGTGGCAACGGAAGCTGGCGTAACATTCTAGTTGTAATGTAGAACCTCTGGTGCCATTTTTCGGTACCAAAAGCTTCGCCAAAGTAATTTCTTTTACGTCACATTGGCACTCATTGCAGGGGGAAATATATTTCAGAAAATTCGTAAGGTAGAGCTTTCTTTCGGTCATTCAATTGTTGCACTACTTGCTATAAATCGTGAGATGGAAGGCGAGACAGGGAGGGGAGGGGGACAAAATGGTGGCGGAGTGCTGACAGCTTTTTTAAATATTTTCCGAATTGCATCGTTCTCAGTGAATTGGTGGCAATTTTGATAAAAGTTGGAAATTTGGAACAAAGAGGGGGGGATGGGAAAATATGGTGGAGCTTAGAGTAAAAGTTGCAGCTTTTAAATTTGGCGAATAGAATCGTTCTTACTGAATTGTCACCAAAGAAAGTTCTTCTAGAAATTAGAAAATAGGGAGATGTTGAAAGAAAGACGGATAGAGGGGAGAAGACAAAATGGTGGCGAAACGTGTACAGTAAAAGTTGCAGACCGCTTTTTCCTGAAGGAACATTCCATTTTCAGAACGTATCCGTGATCGACAATGGATACCCGAGGAGAGATCGTACCCGTGCTCCTCTGATGATCTCTATCCTCCATGGGCAGATACTACGATTCAACGACTGGCAGCAGAACCATTAGGAACGATCGAGCTAGCTTAGGATCATGGAATTCTACGACGTGGGAACCAGCGACCTTAGGGAGCTGTGGGAGTCTTACCTCGCCGAGCCGGTGAGTTCAAAACTTCCAGACCCTTGTTCTCTCCGAATCCACCTGAACTTTCGACATATCCGTCGTTGTCAGACATATCGGTGTCTAGGCACACCTGTTCAAACCGTTCATATCTACTTTAGTGGCTCCATTAGTTTCTTCGAAATTTGCATAGAACCAGACTTCACCAACGACACGTTCAATTCACTACAGTTGTGTATTTTTAACGAGTTAAAAAATGTTTGGTTCTACCTAGAATTTAAAATATTGTAGTCAAAGGCAGGTATTAGTTTAGAACCACCAAGACTTTTTAAAGCCAATATAGAATCATCACGATTAGGTTAGCCCTTAGTACTATGTCAAACTAACGGGACCTAATATTTTTAATTTACTATTATTGAGATTGTAAAGATGTGCCCATGAAGAATTATTCACAAATTCTTTGGGCATTTATCATAAATAAAAAATTGCTACAAATTTGGAAAGACTCATTCTTGTTATTTTGACAAAGTAATGTAAATAATATTAATATAACTATTTGTGGCTTCAGATGAAATTTAACATCCCTCTACAGAATAAAACTGTTATTTGTAGACAGCCTAGAGTTAATACTAACAAGGGCTGCGTTCATCTCTTACGCAAATTATTTTTTGGGAACAACGCGTCATATGCAGAATTTCTTGGAATGGGCGTGTTGCCCTAGTGAGGTTCTCTGCGAGATAGAGTGACTCGCTTGTGAATCCACCTGTAGTGCACAATAGCCACTCCTTTTCTCTCACGTGTTCTATTCTTGCCGAGAAAGTGCTCGTTTTCGATCACGAACGAAAGGAAACCAGGCGCAGGAAAAAATGGATATTTCGTGTTCCCTACCCTTTCCTGTTTCCAGGAGAAACAAGAGGCGTTCGCATTGTCAAAGGTCGTTAACATATAATTAGTTATGCCTTGCGAAGATCGCTTTCGCGATTCCTATCGGCTATTCCTCCTCTTGGATCACAGAAAACCTCCAAAGTCTGGAAGAGCCTCCATTCTGCATTTGGAAAGTCTATATTAAATATTAATTGAAACAATTGAGACGAGTCTTTAATTTTTTAACAATCCAAAAACGTTTTTCCAGTAACTTTTCCTTCCTCAAAAGCTTTTTTTCAATTACATTTACGGTGGGATTCTGCTCCGAGATAAAACAGAGCCTAAGTGGATCCATCTTCTTCACGCAATTTCCGAACTATAAGCTACTGTTTCGCATACTGATAACGAAGCAATCGCAGTGCTTTTCAAAGGCTCCTTTATTTCCAAATTAATAGTAAACGTCGACACAAGGATCAAGATTCACGTGTTGAATGTTGTCAATACGATAACGAACAAATATTCATTTTAATATCTTGTGTTCCACAACTCTCAAAAAGAGGGGACAAAATTATTTGTCGACATTCGTAAACGAATTTTGGCGGTGTCAACATTTTTAAATTCGTTTAATTTCTGCACAGTGTATCTATTCATTTTTGTCACAAATGCACATATTTTCACTAATATCCTTTCCTACGTTCGGCGTAGATGAAAGAATAGTATCTCCTGGCCGATATATGTCCCTGGCTAGACCCGTGTTTTGGACATGTATCGACTAGACACTGTAGGAATTTATTTCTCCCTAAATTGTAAACAATATATTGCTGTTCTTCAATTCTTTCCTATCGAAAATTACGGCCACCCAGCTTGCCATAAATGTATAAAATCATCGGTCCAATCACGCTGCTTTCCGAGCGTAAAGAAACGTGTTTCGAACAAAATGGTTTCGTCCGGGAATTGCCCAGAGTTCACCGGGTTTGCCTTTATCTGTCAGATAAAGCTCCGCGGATTTCGTAATTGCCTTAATTAAATAACAGAGCATTTTCCTGTTCGATCGGTGACGCAATTTTAGCGGACCGCGCGCTATTTCCCGAAGCAAGTTTACGCTCGGTCATGTGGCTATACGTATAGCTCTCTTGTTCCATTACGGTTCAGTTACGGCTTGCAAACATAATGAAAGGAATATTCTTCGAGTGTGTGTGTGTGAGTGTGTAACGATATACCGTTGTACGTGTTCCGGGAGAAGTTGAGCGTTTCGAGCGTGCTTGAGGTGCCCGCAGTATTAGTGTCAGTTTATTCACCTGTATAAATAAGTTGTCGTCTACGAGGAACCTGCCTGTACACACTCGCACCTGTTCCTCGCGAATATGTATGTTCCAGCACGTGGTTTACACGCGATCGCAGCTCCTTGAGCCATTAACACACGCGCACGCGCGCACACACCGGCTTGAAATATTGGGTGATACAATATCTAATATTCAACAATTTCGACGCATCGAGCCCCTCGTCAAGCGAACGCGATCTCTATCAACGCTTTATTAGTTGATAGACCCCGGCTTCTTCCTGAAATAATGCCTGATATGATTGCAGGGACCGTTTTGCCCCGTCGTTGTCGAGACACGCGGGTGCTAATTAATTTCCAATTCGCAGATAATCTGCGGTCGGTGGCGAAAGTCGAGAAATAATGCGACTTCGGATAATTGCGAGGTGCGTCTGCTCGTTGTATTTTCTCCTTTTTCGAGTTGTTTGCGTAAGCAATTGAACAGTGATTTTAATTCTCCGCAAAACTGCGCTCCGCTCAATTGTTTGCTTCGGTAATTTTCGAGAATGTGTTAAGCTATCTCTGCTTAAGTAAAGTACACTGAATTTTGTATAATAATGAATATACAAAACTTGTGTAACTTTGTTACATTATAATCGTGTATAACACTTTATACTTCCAGTTATAAAATCCACAAAAACAAGTCGATAATCTACTACAGTAAAATAAGTAAATTAATAGAATAAATTTATACTGTGTTTCTTTATGATCGTCGCAGTTAGGTCGTAAAAATCTTCGTGTTTAAAAGTTTGGACAGGGTCCAAAGAGCATAATAGGCCATATAACGTCCAAAACAGACCGCTCGCTCGTTAAGTCCGGCCTATTCATCTGGCGCCTCGTTTAGGTGTCGGGTTCACGGGTCTGTTAGTCACTCGCCGCTTTTACTTCGCCCCTTTAAGTCGATAATCGCATTAACGTTTACTAATTACTATTTAGCGACCGCGGCGAAACTCTCCTATCGAATATTCATCGTACAATTTCCTTACCTTCCTGACCTGTCGCCCCGTTTTATGGTCATTCTGAACGACCATGTTTTTTCAAGTACGAAATTACCGCACGCCCGGACAGTTATCTCTATTCATAGCTTCCAAGATTAGGTCACAGTACACTTTTAAATTGGCATTTCAGAAGACATTGCTGCACCGCTTGTGCAAACAAAAATATGTGTTTCCACAACAACGAAGTTTGCAAATCAAAAACTAATATTAACACTAGGTTTACGGACCGCTAAAAGTGACAATTTTACATTGCGTTGTAAAAATAAGAAAATTGTATTTAATTCGAGTTTCAGCCATTTTTATCGTAATATGTGCATGAAGAAACGAATCTATTAATCTAATCATTGTGCACCCTTCTTTTTTTGCGGGAAAAGCATAACCGAGAATGTACTGCAATTTTCATTAGACGCATAGAAGAAGTTAGGCGAGAAGGATAGTAGAAAAAATGATTGAACAGCAGGTCAGGCTCTTTCCCTGCAACTTCGTTATTATTCGTAATAACAGCTCGGTCATCCGAGCCGCGTAATCTTTCGCAGACATCAGCAATTGCGTGTGTGTGGCCGCAGAAACAAAAACGCCCTCGTCGTCCGGGCAACTGCAAAATTACGCAACTCTCGACACACAAAAATACAAAAAAAACAAACAAACAGGAAGCTCAGGAAATGGGGACGTGACTGTTCCTTATCAAGATTAGAAAAATCGTAATTAATGGAAAATCGTTGACAACGATTGCAACTTCCGACGGACTGCTATTTGCAACTCAGGCCGATGCACAGTGATCCTAGAATGTTACATTTTGCTATAACTTTCGAACTGCAACTTTTCACTGAAATATACTAAAAAATAATTGCACTCTGCGCACAATTTAAGATATTTTATGTTTCTTTTTAATTTTTTGGGGGTCATGGCCCATTTACCTATTTCTTTTTTCTGTTGGCACTCAACTAATGAAAATATTAACAAACTTTCACAATTTTCTGATTTATCCATTAATATTTCAAAACTCTTCAAAATATTCTCAGGCGCAACACGTCGCTTCAAGTGCACGTTCAACTTGAAATATTTTTAATAACTGAAACACTGATTCAATTTTAATAGTGCTTCCTCGTTGTGGTCCATGGGCCCCTAGGAAATAGTGAAATAAGTGTCTGGTACTTGGACTAGCATGAGGCAAAGCGGCGAGGATCGCATTGCGAATCCTGGGATCGCGGTTGCAAATCTGTTCGTGATAGAAACTGAAAGGCAATCTGCTGAGGAGATCTATCCGGATGGCTCCGACATATTTGGGGGAGGGGGTCAATCCCCTTTTACTCGGTTACGTCATCTCTCAGACGTGTACAGGCGAGCATAGTTACTTTCCAGCGGGCAGAGTCGTTAAACTTAACGGTGGTTGCCGCTGGAAAAGGCCTGCTGGGGATCGTTGTTCTGCGAACACGTGGGCCCTGCAAATGGGTCTAGTCACAGTAATGGCGGACGTTAGCCCCGAGGAATTCCTGAGACTCCGTTCTGTCCGCATTCTCTGCCGTCCGCTCGCTTATGATCGCAGGACCCTTTCGTCTGCGATTTTGTTTTGCTTCGGAAACGCTCCTATAACATAGTCGGTGATCAAATCACTATAACCATTTGCATAAGTTGACGATCTTAATAGATGTTTGCAAAAACCCATTAAATTAATCGAAAAATGCATATTCCATTTTATTCCGAATGGAAAAGTGCATTTCTATATTTTATTATAGAAAAATTAATTCTTCCATTTGATTGCGAATAGATAAATGGAAAAATGCATTTTACTGTTTTATTGTGAATCGATAAACGGAAAAATACATTTTCAAAGTGCATGTCTATATTTTACTCTTAATGAGTGAATGGAACAATGCATCTTCTTATACTGAATCTGAAGATCTAACAAAGTAGCAAAAGGTACCTGTATAAAAATCTGGAATAATTCAACGATTGTTACCCCCGAGGTATTTTAATGAACTCGGAATCAGCAGAAGAGAACGAGCAACTACGTTTCAGTCGGCGCCATTTTTGGTACCAATTAATCGCGAATAGTCACGCAGCAACTGAGCGTATGTAAACTGCATAAAGGTCCACTGGAGGTCTTCCAAGTATTCGAGAATAAGCGCAACTAGCGAGAACTAGAGTATCGTGCTGGAAATGATACGTATAGTGATCTTCGAGTCCGGTGTGAAACAAACTCGGCGAGAAGTTATTCGATCTGATACGTTAATTACTTTTTCTGCCGACATTTTTGCTCGGAACGAATCCTACATAATTCTATCTCGACTACCGTGCGAAATCCTTCTCGTAAAAAGCAATGGCCGCTGAACTTGGGGAGAAAAATTAACACTGAACGAATTCTGTAGTAATAAAACGTGTCAAAATGTTTTTATAATTTTAAAAAATGGAGAACGAAGAATTCTTTTTGTATGGGATTTAGTGTTAGTCTTTCCTGGCGTTGCTATTTTTAACAGGGCTATGGAGGAAATTTTTCATAATTTTGAAACAACGAGAAAGGGAGAATTTTCCTTTATGCAGACTTGGTGTTAGTGGTCCCTGAACTTGTGGAGGAAATTTTGTATAATTTTAAAATAATGAGAAAGGGAGAATTTTGCTTTATGCAGACTTGGTGTCAGTGGTTCCTGAACTTGTGGAGGAAATCTATTATAATTTTAAAATAATGAGAAAGGGAGAATTTTGCTTTATGCAGACTTGGTGTTAGTGGTTCCTGAACTTGTGGAGGAAATCTTTTATAATTTTGAAAAATGGAAAAGGGAGAGTTTTGCTTTATACAGTTTTTGGTGTTAGTGGTTTCTGAACTTGCTATTTTTAGCGGGGTTGTGCAAGCGACGTCTCCGGCGATTTAAAACGATGTGGGACGTATCGCACGTACCAAATTGCAGTAAAACTGGGGTACGAGTCGCCAAGGACTTAGGCTACAGAGATTAAGCTAGTAGAGCAACAAAATCACATGGCTTTGACGACCTCGAGTGAACTTGCTTCGCTACGCAGTAGAATGGTCTAGTTATCAGAATCTACGAGAAATAGAAATTAAAAATAAAAACGACGGCTTTTCTCGTAACATCACATATTTACTATCATCTCTGTTTGCAACTTTTACTCTTATCTGAATAACATAGTAAAGGAGGATGCGCTATCACGGGCAGGAAATGAAGTGTTCACTTTCAATGACTTATCTGATACTGTTTCGACAGCATCACTTAACAACTTTATGCAAGATTTTCCCCCGCAAAGAAACAAGTTTATTTTCTTAAAAAAATTAGAATGAAGGATGTAACAAAATATAGATTTCGATAACCCATCCGATAGAATTGTGAAATTAATCTATATAATTAATTAGAGAAGATTAAAGTGTGAAATGAGAACAAGAATGAAATTTATAGTAGCCTGCTTAACGCAACCATTTTCCAAGGTTCGATTACGAGGGTCTCGCACGATTAATTACTATTCGAGTTTTAATCATGGGTTTCAGGCGTGCAATTAAATCGAACACATTTCCATTTCCCCGAAATGAAGCGGATCGTTTACGACTCATTTATTCGCATCGCGCTCGAGAGCGCGGTGTCATATAAATTTAGTAATTGTCGATTATGTATCTAATCTAATTAGGCTAGGCGATAACGCCGTTCGCCGCTGTCGTGCACCGACGGCTGCATCGTGCTCTAGGAGGAGCGTCGCGGTTGGCTGGTTTTCGGTGCAAAAGCCGGAAGTGCCCGTATGCGCCGGGTTCACGACCGGAAACGGAGACCAGGAAGAACCGAGTCTGTGAACTCGCACGCGCGCGATACCGCGAAACTATACTTCTTTCCTTGTACCGTTCGATGAAAAAAAAAAAACGCTAGAAATTATCTGTCCCATTAATACCGACAGTATCGAACTGATAAAACCGCGTTGCAGAAACTGATAAGGAGTTCCCGTGTATCGACGACGCTTACGTAACAACGGCGACCGAGTCTACACGATCCATTCGTTCACTGCGCTTATGCGAATCGGAAAAACAGTGGAATTGCTTCGTAATAAAAATACGACACACAATTCGTCTTGTCAGATCATTGCAAAATATCGTCCACGACTTTTCAGAGACCTCGAAATTTTCTTGGGGTCTAGCGACTGGGCCGGACTATAATAATACAACGTTAAATAAAATTTGAAGTACTGACTTTTTCGATATCGTAACACTTTCTCGGAATGGCACGAGGAATCAATGTAAAGCCTGTACAGTGTTACTCTGTATATGTGCCAAATGCCTAGCCGATACAAGTCCCAGAACTATCCCCACTGCCGCGGGGTATACCCCGTGAGGGGCCAAGAAGCTCGAGAGACCTCGGTCGCCGAGAATAGTATCTCCTTGCCGAAATATGTCCCTGGCTAGACCCCTGTTTTGAACATATATCGTGTAAACACTGTACATCAGTGATGGGGGCACGGTAGGGGCCCCTCAAACGCCTGCTTCCCCCACCTTCGTCGCGTTCGCTGGTCTCTCGCGTGGAAGGGGACAGTGGGGGCTATGGTGGGGACGGTGCAGTCTGAATTGTGACAAAAATGCACATCCCTGATGTGCATGTACATTTTAGCAAATATATTTTAATTACAACAATTTTCTTTTCTAACTCCCATTTGAATTACAGCAATTTTACAAGATCTTCTTTTTAGTTCCCATCAAAAACGATCTTGACCAATTTTAAGTAGAAAACAGTTTAGTATCTTTTTTATCGAGTACATGTGTCGTATATACTCCTTCGTAACAACGATTTTAATTACAGCTGTTTTTCCAAGACTTTTTCAGAAGTTCCCATCGAAAATAATCTTGAGCAATTTGGAATGGTTCGGAACAGTTTTAGATTCTTTTCTAATCTCGATTAGCGATCGGCGGTTTTTGCGAAGTGTCTTATGGCCTTCTCCAAGTATATTGGGAGCTGTTGAAGAGAGAATTAGGCATGGTGTTCCATGAATTCCTCAAGTGAGAAATTGACGGGGTTCCCGATGAATGGGACAGGTCCCCACGTGTCGGTCAGTGCTACCGGGTTCATTCAAGCTACATCATTGTTGTCGTTCCCCCCTCCCCTTGCCCCGCGTTCTTTTTCACGCTGGTCTCGCTTCCGTGACCGCTGTCATGCCTCAGTACAGCCCGTGGCAACAAATTGGGAAGCATGAAGGTTGCCCGCAAGGAGTTCACTGTACCGTGGCCCATAATGCTGGCCGCCAGGATCTAGAATCGCTGGGGATCTAGATTCCAGATGCGGGGACTGACTTTTCCCTGTGCGCGAAAGTCGAACGTTTGTTGCATGCAGACCAGATAACTGTTTCGAATAGCTCGCGGGTTTTATGCAAAATAAAAATTCCATCGGTCCCGAGAAACGCAACTTCTTTCTACCGTTTTCTGACTTTTGCCACGAATGCATAAAATATACGAATATTTTTATATTAGTTTGCACTGATCAAAATTGTTAGAAGAGGCGCATTTTCAACGAACTTCTCACAATCCAAGGAAAGGAAGAAGGTCCAGATTAATTTATAGAATTCGCTTATAAAAGCCGGTCGATAGAGATTCTAGTCTATTCCGAATTTGTTACAAAAAGATGTAGCAATTGTTAGAGCCGACAAAAAGTCAACTTTAATATCAATTATTAAACTCTTGCGAATTGCGAACGATAAAGACTTCCTCCGTGTCACGCTATGATAATCGTTGAAATGCGGGTCAAAATTGACTCGCCTTATCTCGCGGACCTCTAAACAAATTTTTTCGTACTTTGCTTCAACCCTGGAGACACGCCTTGAGATGTTTGTTATGAACCAACAAAACAAGAATGGTCAGAATGTTATCATAACGCGTCGCCCATTGACAGATACTCGGCCATTTCTAAAAATCAGTGATGCCTAGCTAACAAGAACTCCTCGATTGATTATTCAATGACAATAAAAATTTCGGTCCTGTATCGAGAAATCAATCCCAGTAACACTATAGTCCTACACGATCTATGTCACAGCACGGACCCCCGAGGATTGGACTTAGATCAGGACGATACCGTAGTTGTTTATGGCTCGTTAAACTTGAAGACCATAAGAAGTGTGCATGTTTTTCCTCATAACATTCCATTTGTTTTCTACGTTAACTCCATGCCCTACATTTTGCAAAAATTTGTATCACAAAGAAATTTAAATTGGATTCGTCACTTCATCAAGCGGACTACGTACACATGTGTGCCAAAAGTTAATTAACTAACAAAGCGAGAAGATGAAGTTCCAAGTCCATTATCCTATTGCGCACAGTAGAAACACTTGCAACACTGTCGGTCGCGATAGTTCTTTGTAGACCACGAATGTATGCATTTGTGACAAAACTGAATAGACAGAATGAAAAACTCTGGAGTCATTACAGTAATTGAAGAACGTCACTATTTTAGACTGATTCCAATTACTAGAAGAAGTGAATAATTTTTACACAATTTCCACTTCCCGCAATGTGCTTGAAAACAATGTTTATTTCGCATAAAGATTCGCGGATAGTCATTAGTATAGGCCACACTATCGTTATCGCCAGTGTCCTTGTCGAAGCGATCGTGACCAACTATCGTGCCAATAACGTTGGCCATTTTTACATGGAACTTTCCGACCGAAACATTCGAATCACCCAGAGCCGCGGCGACACGATAACCGTGTACATATTTTATAAATATTCTACGCGATCGAACGATTTCATAAATCATATAACGTATTTCGGAGCCTTCGATCGAATTGCGCCGGTTCTGGTCGCCTCGAAGCATGATTGCACTTCGCTCCGAGTCCTCTATTCTGTTTGCACTCTATCGCAGCCAGTCTGCCAATATTTACCCCGAAATCTCTTGATATGCCCGCAATAAACCCGGGTAAGACGCAACCAACAATTCGTTCCCCCTCCCACCCGCTCGTGGTAACAATGTTTGAAGTTGTTGGATGCAACGTCGTTCGAACGGAACGATTAATCGCCGCCATCTTTCCTCGACGTACGAAACGAAGTTCAAAGTTTTCTGCGAATCAGAAAAGCAATTCGATTCGGCTGTTTCTTTGCTCATAAAATGTCTAAAAACGGTGATACAACGTTACAGAATAAAACAATACAGCCTTCTTCATATTTTGTTTCGACTCGGAAAAATTGAAATATCTCCCCGAGTACCGTTTTTCGACATACTCATAAAAAGCTGTTAAAAATGCTGCAAATCGCCAGAATCTCAGGGTCCTTGGCGCAATTCTCGGGCGACCTATCATCGCCGATTCATCATGGTTATTTCGCGTAAGTGAAAACCGAGAAAGTGGAGTTTATCACTCGGTTTAGTGCACTGTTCGTTTCACTCTATGAACGTCTCGGGACCGTTTTCACGCTTCTACCAAGCAGCTCGCAACCAACCGGTGTACCGTTGATTAGGCCACTCCATGAAAACAGGCAATACTTGGTAATTTTCTCGGTAATTTTTACGAGGCGTAATCGTGATTGAAACTCGCCGCATGGTCGATGGAAATTGATCTACCGGCTCGCCAGAGGACCAGTGATTGCTTTATCTGCTTCCTTCGATAGTGCTCGCACAATAAGCTGATAAAAGCTAACGACGAACTCGTTTGATTCGATTGTCGTCCACGAATTTCGAGAAAAGGGATTATAAATAGAGAATTTGATGACTGTGAACGGGGCTCGATGATTAAATGCGAAACAATTTGATTAGAACGTCGGGAGAATAAATTCTGAAGCAGAAAATAGACTTGATTGCATTTTTTAGTTCTTTTAAATTGCAGCTGAAAGAATTCGTCCATTTTCTGTTAAGCAAATGCACATTTATTTTTAATTCGAATCTTTAAACCACTACAGTAATTACTTGTAAAATAGATTAGGTGCACAGACTCTAGTGAAGATTGTTTCAGAGAGTGGGGTAAGGGAACCAATTACTGTACCTGTGTTAATTATACTTATTTTTGAAGCATAATGAATATCAAACAAGAGATATATGACATCAACTGATTTTAATGAAGAAAATTTAATACATCTTTCTTTAATATTCATCATGCTTTAAAAATAAATACAATTAATATAGACCCAGTAATTGGTACCCCCACAGTAATTAGGTCCCTTTCCCTACAATATATTCTAATTGTTTGTAAATGTTTTGTCAGTTCGTATATCACGAGCCGAATTTTTAGTATGAATGCATAAGAGCGCCAAATCGAATATGTTTGAACGATGATGCTAAGTTGAAAGCATGTGACCGATAATGGACAGAGGATCATTGTTCTGGCGAAGCGTGAACGAATACGCGCGCCCACCTGTCAACAGGTGTCGGCGATGAAAATGAATGCTAATTAAAACATTCGTCGCGGAAGTCGTTCGTTGATAGAAGAATCGTACGACTCGTGGAACCATTGCGATTTCACTCGATTTCGCGCACCTTCTCGCGGAAACTTCGACCATGCCTTCCGCTGTTTACGAAATAATAGTCACTGGAGTCGTGTTATGGTCGACCAATTTCCTTCGATTTCCGAAACAGTGTAGCGTCTAGTTCGTTTATATACAGCGGTATTTAGTGCGAGGTAGTTTACGATCTGAAGGTTGTGAGTCATGCGAGTGCAACGTACAGTTCTGCTCGTTAATATTTTATTAACCGTTCCCACCAATTTTTGCTTTTTATGGATCCGTGATTTTTTCAAAGACTTATAATTGCATTTTACGAATTTTGTCGATTTTCAGCGGGAGTTGAGTTTGCGACGTGAGTGCAGTATTGCTTCGCTGTTAGTTCACCTCCGTTTAACTATGAGCTCACGTCAATTGCTCTCTATTATTAAAAAATTATTTTATTTTGTTACGAAACTGTTTTCTTTCTGTTCTAATTTGTTCAGTTATATTATTCTTAAAAAACTTTGCTTTTTAAGGAACTGCGATTTTTTTAAAGATTTACAGGCGAATTTTACGAATTTTTGTTTGTTGATTTTGGAACGTGAGTACAGTATTGCTTCGCTGTTGGTTCGCCTCCGTTTAAAAATGAGTGAACATCAATTGGTCTGTACTATTAAAAAGTTATGAACAATGTAATGACTAAAATACATTTAATTGACTTCATTCTTCAAGCCGAAACAATCAGAGGAAGTGAGACACACTTAATTGTCTCTTGTAGTTTATAACAAATTAATCTGCAATTGATGTAACACCAAGAGACAAATGGTATGTTGTAACGAGTGCACACTGCGTTTTAATTTATGTAACGTTCGCCTAATGTCGTTACATCGTTCGCCTAATCCACGAGTGGCAACGGTGACATTTAGCGGCCGATGTTTCTCCCGCCTAACTTTGGGTTATAGTGTTGCCTCACAATGTTGAGATAACTATTCCGTAATCGCAGATACAGGTGATAAATTATCAGGTATCGATGGAGAAAGAGACAGAGAACGCGATAAAATTTAATAAATAATTCTACACGTGCACACAAATTTTGAGTTTATAATTTATAGTTATTATGTTTCTTCACAGGCGTGTAAATTCTGTCATCGTAAAAGATATAATGGTAATAACGAGTTCAACCGGAGCGATTAAATTAATTACGGTAGTTTATAAGTCACGTTACGATACATTCAATTCACAGTAAATTCGAAACGGAGAAAAGGACACTGTACAAACTTATTTGCGACATTATTATTCACACAAAGTATAAATTCCGCGAGCATGTTTCGAAGCTGTTATTTTATGTTCCTATTCGAAAATTATAATACAAGCTTCTTACAGCAAGAACATAACGGAGCACCGGTTCATTGTAAATTAACTTCTGCTCACGAATATAATGACTAGCTTCAATCGAAACTCGAAGTTCCACGAATTTAAATGGCGAATAAGGATCATTAATTACACGTTCGATTAAAATGTACAGGCACGCTGTTTATGGCACATCGTTCGCCTTTTTTACGACAGCTATGGTTGTGTGAACTAAATGACGTTTTTCCTGTTGCTGGACGAACAAATATCCCATAAATAAATAACCCACAAATCCTCTGTCGCTTTCGAATTTTATTAAACGTTTCTCTTAGATTACAACGTCGCGTTCACTTCATTTTGTTAAAAACATTACAGAAATATTATGTTCACTTTCCATTCGAATGCAATTTTTATAAGTTTATTCAGCATTTCTTTCCACGCAATGGACTCTCAACAAATCTACAAATTCCTATTTGACTGCAAGATCCATAATTTTTTAAACTATTTTTTTTTTCACAAGTCCTCTATTCAGATACCACAAGAAATTTTGTAGTGTTCAAAAAATGGTTCTCCTCTTCAGACTCCAACGAAATAATTCCCAAAAATTAGAATATGCAAGAAGATTCGCAGACCAGGAGCGCTAAACTTTGCGAGAAGGTGTAACGCGAACATCCGGCCATTTTGCACGCAAGGCTTCGAATCGCGGGCAAAATGGCGCGTTGTGTTCATTGGCCCATTTATTTTCTCCTTCCAGAAGGGACGCGTTCGTATTTATCGGTCGCGTAAAACTCTGTTCGTGAGCAATGAACGGGCGCGCAGGTACACGATAAAACGCAGGCACGCGATAAAAAAAAAGAACAGAGGCCGTGAACGGTCCAACCTAAAATTACGTACTCGTGTATGTGTGCACGCATGCCGATAACGGCTTATCTGTCCATGGTCTTCATCGAGCCGCCCAAGTTTTCCGTTTTCCTTTCCATTAACCCTTATTCGACCACCGCGAGCCGTTCGTCCTATGAATGCCGATAACGTTGCAAACAGGTTGCAAACAACCTGTCGTCATTCTCCACCGCGAAAATTTTGCAAACATGAATGTTGCGTTATCGAAACAATTTGTCAAACGCACGAGAATTTCTGCCCTCTTCTTCTAGCATTTCTCAGACAAGCATATAGGAAATACCAGCACCGAGTAAATATAGTTGAACACAGCGACGTAAACAAATATTTATAACTATATTGTTTAGTTTAGCAGTCCATCATTCCCTCCTAAAATATTTTTCCACGATGCGAAATAAGTAGGAAACTGAAGACAAGTCTTGAAAATGCTACAATTAAAAACGTGTGCCAAAAACATTAAACAATTTTTTCCTGACTGAGTTTACCATAGAAGCATTGTTTCACAACTATCCTGGTAAATACGTGGTTCAGGGCTGCTTCATTTATTTTTCTTTTCATTTCTTGCCTTATGGTGGTTATTGTCTGATTGGTCTATTTTCGCCTGAATGATTTATGCGTTCGCGTTGCACGCTCAGTTGTTTAGAAATTGGCGCGCATGTGCCGGGCACGATCGAAGATACAAAACGATAAGTTGATATCGGGGCATGAAAAAATTGACTAACGTGTCAAGGTCAGGCCGATTACAAGCGCGCAAATCAGCTGCCGGCCATTTCTATTTTCCCAGGACCGTGCACGACGACTTTGTTCGCAGGTTCGAGTAACACGGGGACGGGAACGGAAACGCGACACGGTTTTGTAAATCTGTTTCACGATGAATAGATTAATACAACCGCGCGTCCCGTCAACTTCCGCTTCCACGGACTATACCGATCCGGTATCTCGCGTATCTGGTTTTTCTGATCATCTTGTCTCCCGGCTAGATAATAATTTTAGCAATTATGCGATTCGACGAGAATAACTCGCAGCTTGGAACTCCGTGGCGCGCATGTTTTTTCCCACCGACGTGACGTTTCTAGTCGACGCTTCGAGCAGAGTGAATATCTGCATCGTTAAAAAATTGAGCAATAACATTCGCCGGGAAATACGACCTAATCCAGTATTATATAGCACGGAAACGCGGCGAGTTAGTGTGGAAACGTAGGTAACGGAGGGAATTATTTATGCTCGAGCACGCCGGTCGATAATTTGCGAACTGAGAAATTATCGGAGACCACGCGGGTGTGTGTCGGTCGTCGTTTCGGGAGATAAGGCAAAATGAAGCCTTTCGAAACGTTCGAATAACGCACTATATGTTCTTTCGTCGCTAAATTGCCTGTTACGAACGTTACACAATATTTTGTATTCAACAATTTGCTTTGGTAGAGTTAGACCCGTGAAAACAAGGCTTCTACCTCTTCGTCTGCTATGCTTGAAGAGTGAAGAAACGTTCTTAGAATTACTCTTGAACTTACCGATTCTTATCTCATTGAACAAACACTTCGCCTTAGGTAATATCGAATTAGGCTCGCGATCAAGATTTCTATCTCTTCCTGTGCTAGAAGGGTGAAACAGCATTCTCAGAATTATTCTTTAATTTCAGTATACAGGGTGTCCCAAAAATATGTTGCATTTCCTTGAAAGGGACGATTCCTGAGGCAATTTTAAGTAACTTTTCCCTTTGCAAAAATATTCTCCGAGGCCTTGTTAAGAAGTTATCGAGGAAAAACACGGACCAATCAGAGCGCTGCTACTGCGGACGGATTCCGTGATGGCGACAGGCCCCGCTGAGCGCGGCGTTGGCATTGGCCGAGCCAGAACTCGTCCGCTGTAGCCGCTCTCTGATTGGTCCGTGTTTTTCCTTAATAACTCCTCAACGGAGCCGCGGAGAACATTTTCGAAACGGAAAAAGGTGCTTCAAATAACCTCGGGAATCTCCCATTACCAGGAAGTGTAATATTTTTGGGACATCCTGTATATTTATATATTTTTAGCTGTTTCACCGTGAATCTAACGTGACTCTGATTTATAACGGAAAACGCCTCCCTCCACGTAATTTATTAGCTCAAGAAGAACTTTTATAAATCACAGAGTGAAGCAGAATGGAAGGGAATAGTATGGTCCGGTGATGGTTATAAATTCCGGGCACCCTATCCCCATAGAATGGCCTAACTAGGGGCTCCCGCAGGGCAGGTACGTGCTTCCCACCGAAAAAATGCTCGAGTCATGGGGACGAACAGGTTGATCGTCTCTGGAATTCAGTCGAGTTCTCACGTACACCTTTGGGAAATGTTCACGCGTCGATTTCCTCCCAACAACACCTTTCCCGGCGCAAGTTCAACAGACGGCGGACACCGATTCAACAGGTAGTCAACGTGTTCCCTCAGGCTCGTCGATGCATTCCGACCCCGCGACTCGCGGACTATCTTTTTTCCCGTGAATGAAGCTTCCTCATTACACCGACTCCCTGAAAATTATTTTGTTAGTCCTTCGTTGACCTTTAAACGAGAGGAGATACTGAAATCGTTGAAAATCAGGGAAATTAATCTAAAGTATTAGGGGGGGCCATAAGTAATCAATTATTTTGAAATCTAAAACAAACTTTGTAGCAAATTCAAATTTATTTTAAATTTACTTTAAATTCGAAAATTTTTATCCATGATTGGATCCACCACATAAAAACAAACCTTTCGGTCCACAACCCAACGAAAACGATCAGAACCACTTTGTGATTAGTAGTTTCTCAGAAGGACAGGAAAATTTAATGCAGACCTGTATTTATTCCAATAGCTGCATAATGCGAGCAACTGGAATTTTGTGTTTCCATTCGGAATCAACAGGTAGTCAAGAAAGTTCTCAGTCTCGACGGATTCCAACTCTGCGAGCTCGACGAACGCGCACTCTAACCTCAAGTTGATAAACTTCTTAATGGCAATTCGCACGCCTCGAGACAAACTCGAAGCTGATCAAACAGCCCGCCTTTTTCTGCCTCTGTTTCCGCGTCTCTGCGACCCGATAATTCGCTGGTGATCTCTTCTTCTCCGCTAGACGGCACTTTGTTTGTTTATCGAATCGCCCGTTCATCCGTGTTTTCTCTTCCGGTTATCCACAAATTGAACCCATGAATTATTTATTTTCTTTTTAACGCGCCGCCGAACGACGATTGTTCGATGCTGTTTGGAAATCCGTGAGTCTTAAAAAACTAATGTTATTAACCTTTCGAGTGCTCTCTAGCTTGTGGACTTATTCGCGTGACATCGGTGCGATTAGCTAACATAATTTGCAATTAAATTATTGCTGTAGTGAAAGTATGGAATCGGATTTCTAGGTATAAGGAAACTTCCTTAATTCAGTCATTTTTGGTTTATTCTAATCAGTGAGATCACTGATTAAAAATTCATGAGCGTATATAGTATATATTGAAATTCGAATTTCGAACTCTGGTGTGCAACTTGATTATTTTTGCGAATCTGACTTCTAAATTTTGCGAGCATGTTCTTCAGGCACTATACTTTTGGTTTTCACAAGGAACGAATTTTTTATTTACAATCACCTCTTAAATGGAACGACACAGTCCGCCATCTTGTGAGATTATTGCATAAACAACTGTCACTATAACCAGAGCAATAAAACGGTACAGGCAAATAATAACAGCCATTTACTGAAAACTTGCAATCAATCCACAGTTCATAAACTTTTTTACGGAAAGGTCGGCTTCAATAATTATTTACAAGGTTCAAACCTATTCCTCATCCGTTTTCTTGATTTATCGCTAATTCTAGAATTTTTCAGCTATGATTTGAACAAAGTTACGTCGCTCTATTATTCCAACAAAAATTCTACGATTTTGTCAATGACTAAATGTTCATTCCGCTGCGCTGGAGCGTCTACGATCGCGAGTGGTTCCGGTAGCAATGGCGGGCTGCGAAGTAGATATTTTCCACGGTTTCAAGGTTTCTCGACTTTCCTGGTACGGCCGGCAACGAGCCAGCGGTACCTGTTGGGAAGGGATCAGGTTTTGAAACGAGTCGCGGCTGGCAAGGACCTGTCGTCGTCTTCATCGTCGTCGCAGTCCGTTTGACCGTGCAGAGGGGGGAGCAGAAGTGACGGGGAGTCTCTTTCGATGGGAGTCGAGGACGTTCACCTTTTTTCGTGACTTCGTCGAGCCTGGTACACGCTGGTAAAAGTGTCTTCTGCCGGTTAGAATCCTGTAGGTCAACTACTCCTCGCTCTCCTATCGCCTCGAATCTCCGGGGGGAAAAAAAAATCGGGAATTTCCGGTTGTGTAATTTTTTCGGTTCGCTGGAATCGCCTGGCTTGACTAATCCGTCGATCTTGGGAAATTTTGTCCAGCTATACGAACTTTGTCATAGCCGGATCTACGTATTTATAGCAGAATACTGTCAAGAAAAATATTACTAGGAATTTATTAAATTTGTGAAAGACAGAAAGACTGTATCCGTGCCCTGTGTCCTGCAATTGATGCAGATCATGTTTATTTTGCATAAAGATCCACAGTCTAGTAATAAGAATGTGTTTGAGAGTCTTTCTTCCTTTATATCAAATAATAGAACAGTATAATTGACTAAGATTCGAAATGGTACAGTAAAGTCTCGATCTAAGGCGCACGGAGCTGCACGATTCTAGTCAGTTCGCCTATCCCCTCCACTGAAGTTCGAGCTGCGTCCTGCCTCCTTCCCCTCAATTCGTGCTCCCTCCCCTCATCTGGTCACAGCACGGACCCGAGAATTAGGCTTAGATCGAGACATTACTGTACAGCAATCATTATAAAATTTGTCGATTCTCCAACAGTTTCTCTAGCCCCATAAAAATTAATAGAGCGGTCACATAACTTTCCTATAAATTCCGAAGCAGTCGCGCCAGAAAATCGATCGCTAACGAACGGTTTCCCTGCTTATCGCGAGCCTAATTCCTCGTCAGCGAATAGTTTACTCCGGTTTGGTCGGAACGCGAATGCCAAGGAGTCGAAGAATTTATGTAACACCGAATGTATATTCGATCGTGAGTCGCCTAGCAAGGTGTACTCCTCGAGTATGGTCCGAACAATCCGAACACGCCTAATCGATACATCTAACGGCATGGGAACGCGCGATCCTGTCCCATGGTCTCTCGACACGATGGAACGGGGTCAGTGTTCCGTCGAACGTGTTAAAAGCGCATCGAACAACAGGGAAAAAAAGGCCGATGAATTATTAATTTCGCATGAAGGCTGCGGCGGCGACGCGGCATGTTCCCTCGATGGATCTTTTCGCAGCTGTTACGTTTATTGGCCGTGACTTTGTTTCTTTGCGTACAAACACGGTTGCGCAGTCATTGCACCGGTGCGATTTGTGTTTATCGGCTGATTTGCGACAGGTCAGTTCGCCTGTCGTTTAATTTTGCAATTCCGTTTCCGCGGGGAGTCTGTCGATTCGTGATTTACAGTCGTTTCTAATGTTTTTCTGTTGCATATTTCGAAAGTTATCTGCTTTTACAACGAATTTCAATAAATTTTGTACGAAATAAAAATTGTGAAAAATGTTGGGAATGTACCTCTTCTTTCACAACTTTGATAAATAGAGGATATGGTGATAATGAAACTGTGGATTTTATGCATTTGTAGCAAAAAATGTGGAGGTATAACACCAAATTAATTCTTTCTCAAAGTGGACAAGAATGATCGCACTTGAATTTGCCTGTTGCAATGTTTAAATTGCAATTAGTATAAACACTGTTTGGTGGGTCGTGAAGGCTATCGAATTTATGCATTTTTATTTATTGTTTTTGTGTACTATTTTGTGGCAAAATTACTATCTAGTAACTATCTAGTAAATCACTATCTACTAATATATCATCTTAAATTGAATAAATGTTGAATAAAAATTTAATTTAAGCAAAGTGCGCATTAATGTTCAAACACGTGCTTCAGTGCACAGCGTGGGCAGCGTTGATCTTGTTAGCGTGTCGTATTTTTATTTATGACGATAATTATTTTCCAGGAAAACAGTTTTCCTCAGAATTCCCAAACAACATCTTATCTTTAATCGAATCTGTTTGATTCGTGTCTGTTTCTTTCACGCTTTGCCTCTGGCGTCACGGTGTGATTAATTGACGAGATGCGGGAAGTATATTGATTATTTCGTGGTTTAACTGAACTTGAACGTATCTATAACTCTCGAAGGTAGTTCCAAACGATTCCCCGAAGACCCTGAAATGAAGTGAGAACTCGAAATTAGAACACCTATATATATTTCACCACCATATATACTTTTGGGAATCATTAAAATTTATAAAACAAATAATAGGTTTACCCAGACAAGAAAAATGATGTAGACTGTGTACCTGACAGTCGAAGTATAACGATAAATGGGTTTGTTATTGCGACGTATGTAAAATATTCAGAAATAATTGTTGGGATATGCTAATTGGGGGTACCTGCCAGTCTTTTTTTAAACGCTACTCGTAGTAAGAACATTCAAGAAGAAACTGCTTTACCGTGAAGTGTGTTCTTGTTCCAAGAGTATAAACACCTACTTCAATCGTCCACGTTAAGCAGCTTCCGTTGGGATCAACGATGCGATGGGTGTACGGGGCGGGTGTCATTAAGTATACTTTCCTTCTAATTAATCTTTGGTACTTCTCTCGGCCACTCTTGTCTGGGGAATTGATGGCGGGCAATTTGTCTGACCTTAGAACGGGTTTTACTAATTTCTGGTGGAAGAAAAAATAATCTGGTCATTCATTCTGGTGTTCCATGCACCTGTACTCTACGCCAAAGATATTTATTATTCAACGTAGAAGTATTTACAGACATCCCTGATGAAAAATTCGGGTCGCTCGGAGAGATATTAAAGTTTGAATAAACTAGGACTTCGGAAGTTAGGTTCTGGGCGTCAGAGTTATTCAGAAATTGAATTCTGGGCATTCGGAATCACTCAGAAGTTAAATTTGGGGCGTCAGGATCAGGATCGCTCAGAAATTAAATTTGAGGCATCAGAATTTGCTCGGAAGTCAAATTTGGGGGATCAGGATCGCTCAAAAATTAATTTCCTAGCCTCAGAATTATTCAGAAATTGAATTCTGGGCATTCACAATTCCTCAGAAGTTAAGTTTGGGGCATCAGGATCGCTCAGAAATTAAATTTGAGGCATCAGAATTTGCTCGGAAGTCAAATTTGGGGGATCAGGATCGCTCAAAAATTAATTTCCTAGCCTCACAATTATTCAGAAATTGAATTCTGGCCATTCGGAATCACTCAGAAGTTAAATTTGGGGCGTCAGGATCAGGATCGCTCAGAAATTAAATTTGAGGCATCAGAATTTGCTCGGAAGTTAAATTTGGGTGATCAGGATCGCTCAAAAATTAATTTCCTAGCCTCAGAGTTATTCAGAAATTAAATTCTGGGCTTTCGGAATCACTCGGAAGCTGAATGTGGGGTATCAGTATCAGGATCATTCAGAAATTAAATTTGAGGCGTCAGGATCGCTCAGAAATTGAGTTCGGGACAAACAATCTTTGAAATTCCCCAATCCAAATGATTGCTGTACAAGTATACTTAGACTTAGACCCAGGAAATATAAAATTTCAATGTCACAACTTGAACCTCATTGCTGAAAGTCTTTCTTCCAACAAATAACATATCGAAGACTGCAAAAACTGTAAATTATTCCAAGATAAAAATTGTAAATTATGCGGCAGTAGTTCCCCCGGTCGACCACGTCCCGCTAATTCGTCGGCGATATGCGACGCTGAAAGCTGGGTCAGGAAAATATATTCCAGTGTGTGGCGTGTTTGCATAGCCCCTCGCTGCAAATAATTTAATATCATGCGCCACCATGTGCGAATCAATGCAGCGTCAGCTATCATTCTGACCAGCCCTACAGCGTTGTCTACGAGGTTCGTAGTTTCCTTTCTCAATTAAAACTGGCGTTTCGACTGCAGCCTAGCTCCGTCGTTGACTTCGAGTCTGGTCGCTATGTATAGAGAACCGGTTCGGGACTTTTTGACTATCCAACGAATACCGGCGACTATCGTATGTCCACATGCCTCGGCGATTATGGCCTTGCTTGGTCGAACTTCGATAAAAGCGAGCGTTCAGTAATTTAACTAACAACTGCAGTTTAAATAATAGGCGATTAACTGATAGACATTCGAGTGGTCTACGTTTCAACGAACCGTAATAATTTTTTTCACGAATAATTGTCACACTGTATTATTTTCTGATATTAATTTAATAAAAAATAGTAGCTCGAAAAGATTCTTCCACAAATGTCTATTCCGTTATTTTATACTGTAAACAAATTCGACAAATTACCGCCCAACGATGCAATAAAAAAATGTTCAATTTCGACAAGTTTTTAATTATTTATTTTTAGAAGACTCGTCGATGGTTAAAATGCAAATGCAGAACGAACATTATTTTTCTTTTTTGATGATTACTATTTATGGTGTTCAGAGAGCATTGTTCTGTTGATTTGACTAAGCAGTTTTTGTCGGATGCTTTGTCGGAGGAGAAATCAATTTCCACAGAGGTTTCGTTGCACTTTCAATGCGCGACGATTCTGCTCCGTTGCGAAAGAATGAGTTCTGCCGAGAAACACTGTTTGCAGCAACACCGAAACGGAAATTGCCAGTTACCAACCGTCGAGATCTATGGTTTTGCCAAGGCATTGACATGGACGAGCTGAGCCAGCGAAATAACTGTCGGAGAAAATTGCTGAGCAGGGAGACCGTCGGACTCTTGCACTTCCTGTATGGCTTCGCAGCAAATTAATATCGATGGTGAAATTGCCGATTACTTTCTAGAAATGAATCCCGCAAATAGCTTCCCCTGCCCTCAAACCGGCTATACAGTTTTATCCTTGAATTAAAAAACTTCAAGGAAGTTTGCGATGCTAAATCCGCATCCATTCAAACGCCATCGCAATTTCATTCTGAGAGCACTGTGTACCAATTTCTGTCATTCTATTCAACCAAACAAAGTTTCTGATCGACAATTAATATCGGTGACAATTAATCTTCGTCACAGAGGTGAAAAACATTACAGGAGGTCGCTAAATGAAATACAGCAAATGTAATATGAATTAACTTAAACCACCCAGCCAACGCCATGCATAATTTAATCATTACAACAATACCACTGGACGCAGCAAGCTACAAAAATTCGAGAATAACATTGAACGCTGTACGAGCATATTACAGAAATGGTTAGGGCACGGCATCGTTTAGTTTTCCAGTAATAAATTGTTTACTTTCCCGGGCATAGAAGATAAGAAAAATTGTTCCTCGAGGCATAACAATCATCGGGCAACGCGGAAGTGAGAAATTGTAAGAGAAATGTTGGTATAGCCTTATCTCCGGGAGGCTATGGAAGAAGACCTGTCGGCCATTTCCGGCGGAAGTTGAAGGTGGAAGGCTCGAGATAAGTGGCGATGCTGGGACCGGAGCGTAACGGAAAATCAGAGGCGAGTGGAAACACCGAAGAGAAAGAGGAAGCGGCCGGCGGGGAAGAGATAGGCGAAAGAGAAAAGGAAGACTCTCGTGTCGCGACCTTGGCTACGAGTTCCGCATTGCCGAGAAGCGGCGGATCCCTCGGATCCGGTTGTTTCTGGACGGTTTCGAATCGACCGGTTTTATCGAAACTTTTTCAGTTAATAACTCGAAGGTTTCCCCATTTCCCAACGGATGATCGATCGTCTACAATGCGTACCTGCACGCTCCCAGTAGATCACCGTTAGCCACGGCATTTCTCGGTGGCCTGCAGACGCGCAAAAAGTGCGGCATAAGTAGGTTCGAATCTAGCTTGATAGTATCGCACGTTGCGCGAGTACCTGCTTCAAACATACAGTAGGTTCCGGCACCTAAAAACGTTAGAAAATTTATTCCGTGAATGAATCTACTATAGATTTGAATCTACTATAGATTTTTTGGTCGTTTCACTGAGCCACGGTGACAGCGACAATTTTACACGATCGAACATGGTCCTCGTTTTCGTTTTGTAATTTCAAAAAATCGTGCATCAAGTTTTGAGAACTTCAATCTCGAAATCTACAATAGATTCAGTCAGGAAAACAATTGTCAGCTGTTTTCGGTACTGACTTTGTAGTATTTTCGTAAATAGACTGTACGAGTTCGTAACCTAGGTAAGAAAAAATATTAGATTGTTAGAAGAAAATGAACACACGTCGCACGACTCTTTGTTACGAAATAGTAAATACTTTTTAGAGCCACTGTATTTCACTGTTATGGCTACCGAGTCTGAAACACGGAGCACGCAATGCGCACCACAATGCTCGCAACGCGGTCCCAGTTTGTTGGCAGCTAATTGTCTAGGGGAGAATAATTGCCTGTTTCTAAACAAATTTCCAAGTCTCTCTGGCGAAACGGACCGTGACGAAGAGGCATGGCGACAGAAGTCGCTTTTAACAAATATGGGATTCCCTCGTACCGAGGACAGTTCCGAGACTTCCGGGTGCAAATCACGTTCTTTCTGAAAAATTTATTCGCAATTTATTCCGAACCTTTAGTCGCGATCATGGGCTGCTTCCTGTCCGCTGTACAAGTAGCTAAGAATAAATTGTCTTCGAAAGCTTAACGGACAGCCTTCTGGTTTTATAAATGCAGGTGACATTTAATCGATATTTTGCAACCTCTCGCAGTCTCTCGTACTTGCGCGAGAAGTTCGAAAGAAACGGCGAACTTTTATGGAATTTGCATACTCTTTTCGAATATATTGGAATTTTTTATTCGAGGTAGGACTCTGTTGCAACCTGGAAATTGTTTAAACACGAGGGAAGATATCGTGGTTACATTATTTTCAACCCATTAAAAAAAAAGAATCCACGATAAAAATCTTGGAAACATGAGCGAGGATCGAAAGGAGTTCCCGGCGATCCGAAGATGATCTTCGCCCTTGGGGGATCTCGTCGACCGAGATACCGGGTAAAAATGATCCTCCGTTCGATGATTAGAAAGGTTCGAGCTAGCTCGGTAGCCGGCCAGTTGCCAAGCAGCTACTCGCTCGGCAAATCAATGGACGACGTTGGTTGGGGGAGCAACGTTCGAGGCTGTCAATGGCGGCTGCCAGTTGTCTCGGGCGAAGGTGTCAAGGACCCCGCTTCTAAAATTGTACGAGAACGAGCGAGCTCGTCGAGCGGTCACGGCGCGCTGCCTCGGACGAGGCAGAAGGAGAAGGGCGAGCAGCTCGCCAAGCGGTCAAGTTGAAGGCCGAGCAGTGCGGGAAAGTCACTGGCCAGCCTCGAACGGGCCCCATCTCGCCCTTATTCCACCTGGGGGCCCGCCGGGCCCCCTTCTCCTCCGCCTCGAGGCCCTTGAGAACCTTCGCTCGCGCGCAATGCGGAACTACGAGCCAAGGTCAAGCTGAAAGGCTTCTTCCACTTTTTCTGTCTCCCCGATCGAGTCCAAGTGCTGCTCGTTGGACAGTGCCTTTTCCTCCTTACCTGCTCGTCACGGCACCCTGGACACCTTTTGTCCCCGACGGATACACTCACGATCAAAAGCAGCGCCCTTTTCTGCCACCTGTGCGTTTACTTCGAAAACAATGGAGATATGCTAAATCGTGTTGGGCCACCCTGTATGTAGAACTTCAACAATTCCATTTTGTTTTTTTTTTGTTATGGACTTGCCTGGTATCTACCAAGGTCTTCAATTGAAAAATTGGGAAACTGCAGATTTCACAAATTTTACGAATTTTTATACACTGCTGGGTGCAATTGGATAACAAAATGGACGCTTTTAGCGATTTATAGATCCCAGTGTTAGAAATGAAACGGATGCTCAGGGACAGATTCTCATAGGCAGATTCCCAGAGACAAGTTAGGGTACAATTAGCGTAGCTGATTCGCGTGCGTCTCGCCAGTATGTACAGGGTGATTCAATTTACTCGGCGACCTTGAGTCACTCGCGAACTGTCGGACGTATGGCAAAGTTGTTTGCACAATAGTTGCCCGGTATCAACGGGCACACGGTAATCAGTCGTCCGTGAGTTCGTCGTTCCTCGAACGGTGAGCGTGGAACTTGGAGGCGTAACTCCCAGCGACTACAGCATACAGTATAATTTCGAATTCAAGCCTCGAATCCTCCTCATTGGGATTCTTCGACATTCGCCGAGCTTGGTACCACTCTGACATTGTCCTTCGGAACGAGGGTTACGTAACTGAAATTTGTCAGAACCTAATGGTTCAAAAGAAAAAAAAAATATGTGCGCTACAGGTGCTGTTCATCGTGTCACCGAACAACGACGAACAACCAATGACAATTATTTTTTTGAAATTTTGTGCAAATTTTTATTCCACTAAAATCTTCCGAGAGCCTCCATTTTATTATTGCCTGACAAGAATGTATATTCTGCTAGAATCTCACGAGAATTGTTATTGTACTAGATTCTTGCAAGAATTTTTATCTGATTACGAATGAAACTTAATTTCATGATAAATGAAAAATTGCGTAAGTTGCAAACAACAGATAAACATTTCTTTCTTTTAACAATTCTGATATCATTCATACTAATATAATATCTTATATAAAAGCCATTCTTGTCATAAATACATAAAGTCCACAGTTTAAAAATTATTTTATACCAAAAATAGTCGTAACAATACACCTGGAGTAGAACGTGAGAGTCAAACAAATGTATTCAAAGACATTGCCACACAAAACGTTTTGTTCAGGCCCACAGTCTAAATTGTTATTTAATTTCCATTCTGGTAGCCGGGCTGCATAAAAATGTGGCCTCTGATGAATGTCCACTGATCAATATTCCGAGTAGAATTCGTGGACCGTACGGTGAACGTGTTATATTTTCTTTTGCAGGTCCTCGGCCAGGACGTTTTGCTGGGAAGCAAGGAGGAGGAATGGGGCAACGTGCTCAGCGTCCGAGACAAATCCTCGCTGGGAGTGGTGCTGAGGGACCGTTTGATGACGGACGCGGCCCTCGGTGGTCCAAGACTGATCAAATCGGAGCACAGTTACAGCCTGTTGGCTTCGAGCCCTCCTCCGAGTCCAGCGACCCCAGGTGCGAACCCCCACACGCCGAATTCCGGATCGTCCGCCGACACGGTCGCCGCATCCCTCTCGAACACCAGTTCCTCCATAGATCCCAGCAATCTGGATCACCATAAATCGCTGGAAATTCGCGGCAGAATGGACGGTAAGCCATCGGAAGCCTGACAACAACCATACGCATGGAACTGATCACATCTCGAGCGATACGTGCACCCCCCCTGACACTTAAGTGGGGCTTCAAAAAAATATGATGATCCAATTAAATTTAAACCTAACGTCAGAACTACCGAACCTAACAAAAAGACGGATTTCAGATTTTTTATATAGTTCGTGAAGTTATGGAAATATTTTTCTAATCCTTCTGTAGGTCTTGTTTAGAAATTTTTTGAAAGAAATCGGACGATTGTTTTCCATTGAAATTTTGTACACATGTGTTCTATCGTTCGGACCACACAATAGAATTTTTTGAAGTCAGAATACCTAAAATTGTGGGAGTTATAGTTCCTTGAAGAGGAGCGTATTAAAAAGGGAGTGTCTTATTGGCCGGCAGGATTCCAGCCGTTCTATTGCTCTGGGATCAATAAATGAAGTGTCGTTTTAATTAGTACGAATGTAGTCACGGCACGAAGCAAACAAAAATATCTCATTATTTAACAAAATGGCAGCATTTTGAGTTTCACGGTTTTCAACTTTGAGAACCGTTGCGTTCACCTTACGAGCTGAATTTTCAATGTAATTTTATTCTCGTAGTGTAATTATGTTTTTTATATTGTTCAGTGATCTTGACTGACTAAAAAACATTAACGACCAAGAAACTTTCATCCTTGAAAAACTGCCGCGTCAGACTGTTCAATAACGCGGTGTACAGTATTACAGAATCCCGGAGAAAGATGACGTACTAACGGACCGTATTTTTACTATAAATGCCGGCTAATTTATTGCTGCCAGACGTCGTTGATCCATTAAGCACCGAAGACGACACCGTACCGTCTAGATCGCGGCGTATCAGAAGCACATAATGATTGGATCTGATTACCGTCGTCTCGTGATTTCCTTGACGAGAGTTCTAAAGGACGTTCGAACAAAAAGATTGCTGCTAGGCTAATAAAAAAAATTGGATCGTTGCACTATAAACAATCCTTGAGATAATTTAAACATATGTGTGCAATTATCAAATCTCGACCGTTCCTCGTTTCACTGACATAATTTCTCCCTTGATGTCAGAAGGACATAGTAAAATAAAATTGGCACAGTAGCAAAACATTAATGTAATGGCAAGATCATTAGTTAAAATTGTAAATTCTTTTTCTTGAAGCAGAGACGCCAAGTTAAAATATTATAAAATTGTTTGCACTGTTCATAAACAAGGACAACCCCGAAGAAAAATGAAAAAGCTTCGTCAGATTTTTAAGGGAAATAAGAATTTTCGTTGATATTCTTCTGTATTTAAAAATGGTGACATAAGTACATAACAATCTTGTTACAGATATTACAAAAGAATTATAAGAGCAAAGATAATCAGAGAATGATTTTATTACAGACATGGAGGAGGAGTGTTTCCCGGTAATCACGATGAACACCAGCACAGGACGCGACCCGCTGTCGTCGTCGCCGTCGTCGTCGTCGTCGACGCTGCCAGTGTCGTCTACCTCAACCATAATCCTAAAGAGGACCAACAACCTAGTACCTGAAGAAATGGAATGCGTTGAGATCAAAGGGGAACCGCTCAGCGCGCCCAGTAGTCCCTCGGAATCCTGTCAGACGACGATAGTCGACGACAAGAGCACGATAACCATGGTGTTCCCCCCGAGTCTTCATTTCTCCAAGAACCATATGTCGCAGACCAGCGACAGCGAGGAGGACGATGAAGAATATTATCAGGTAACCGTCAAATTTCCCTCGTATCTTAATCTACAATATTTTCTATCCGACAACTGTTACGGGGTATGTAGGTTAGTTGAGCGGGAGTAACAGTGCGCTTGCGCGGAGGTCACGTGACTGGGGAAGCCCCGCCTCTGCCACGTCGCAACCCGCTATTAGCTGCGGTAGTCGGGACGGTTAGAAGGAGGCGTGTCTTCTTGTAATAAGAGCAGAATATAGGCATAAATTAAAAGTTTAATTGGATATTTTCTATGAGATTATTTTAAAGAGTTTCTAATATTTTAATTTGTATTTCATGAAAGATTATTTGTTCGTCAACAAAAGGTTTCTACAGTAAAGATACAGTCATGAGAAAATTCTCACAGTTAAGAAGCGCTCAAGCAATACTGGATTCTCAGCATCCCAAGGTTCCACGAAAGACTATTCTTAGCGCTCTAGCAGCTATGTAGCTGGAATATACAAACTACAACCGCGCGACCTCTTTACAGTCAACAAGCAGCGCTGTAAAAAAGATGGAATACGGACTGTTTAGATTCACTGTTTAAACACGACTCAACTTTTGATCTTTCCACGGTATGCTCGGACGAAGTTCGAACAGTACAAACAAATTTTCTTAGAACATTGCGGATGTTTATGCGAATCACAGAAATAGATCGAGCTTCTGCATAGACGTAGGTAAAGAATGAACGTGTCTCAATTTTCACGAATAAAAACCAGCGTTTTCAGATTGAGGTCAATTTGAGGTCAAATTGATTAGGTCAATTTCTGCCAGCACAAATTATTATCTTTCTCTGCAGTGTTTATTCGATATACGTCCACAACACGGGTCTACCCAGGGACATATATCGAGTGAAGACTGTATATGGTCTTTTGCGATTTTAAAGTAGATTGAGTTTTTACTGAGACGTAGTAAAAGATGAAAACCTTTCTATTTTCCCAAACAAAAGTCAGGAAACTTAATCTCGACCATTTCGCCCGTTCATTTTTTCCCAGAGCATGGAGGTGGAGGACTACAGCACCGAGGCGTGCGACGTTAAAGAGGTGAATTCCCGCTCGTCGAGGCAGGGCTTGCCGCCCACGCCGCCCAGCAGTGCAAGCTCCGACAGCGAGGGCACTGCTTCCGCTTCCTGCTCGCCGGAACGCCGAGATTCCCAGAGCTCCACGCACGCACAGAATCTCAGGGGCTTGCTGACGCCCAGGCTGTACGTGACGAACGCTACGCACCCCACCAGACAGCCGATCCATACACCCCTGATTTCCTCTCAGCCGGTGAGCAAAACAACACAACTATGTCTATACCATCGCGCGCAAAGCCGCAATCCTATTCCTCCTTTCTTCTAACGTAACGCGAAATCGATTTTGCAGAAAGGCTCGACGGGAGTTCTCACGCTGACCGAGGAAGAGAAGAGGACCCTAATCGCCGAGGGATACCCTGTGCCTACGAAATTGCCCCTGACCAAGCAGGAGGAGAAGTCGCTGAAGAAGGTGCGGAGGAAAATCAAGAACAAGGTGCGGTTCCACAATTTTCTTACACGTTGCTCTGTATAGCCAAAAATTACTATTCTCAAACAACGTCAAACCAACTTTTTGAAACACCTGGTGGATCTTCTAACGTCACAAGATTCAAACGTTCCAATCGTCATTATTTCAAAAGCTGATCGTTAATTATCTGGGATTGAAAACCATAAAATGGTGTCTCAAACATCCTCAAACTTATGACCCAGTGACCCTCTGCAAACCAAAGAAAATCCAATCGTCATTTTTACGAAAACTGATTGTTAGTTATCTAGGATTAGAAAGCGTAAACTCAAACAACCTCGAACCTCAAACATCCTCAAACTTATGACCCAGTGACCCTCCGCAAACCAAAGAAAATCCAATCGTCATTTTTACGAAAGCGGATTGTTAGTTATCTGGGATTAGAAAGCACAAACTCGAACAATCTCAAACCTCAAATATCCTCAAACTCAACCCAACGATTCTGATTTCAGATATCCGCGCAAGAGTCACGTCGGAAGAAGAAAGAGTACATGGACGGTCTAGAACGACGAGTGACAATGCTGACGAACGAGAACTCTTCGTACAGGGATCGTTTGAACGCGTTGGAGGACACGAATCGCGAGCTGCTGAAGGAGCTGCAGCGCCTGCAGTCTCTGCTGCAGATGCAGAACTCCTAAACGCCGTTCCCCCCGCGTGCACTCAAGAAAAAATGATCGTGTACCACGAAGACTTCGGGGCTCGTCAGGGGTCCCGTAACTCGAAGACTGGCGACCAAGTAGTTCCCCCTCCCCCTTAGCAGTGTTCCTGATCGACCGTCGTTGTTAGGTGATCGTCGAACCTTGTCGGTGCAATTTTCTTCGGACGGTCCCTCGAGGAAAAGGGAAAACAAAAAGAAAAAAAAACCGGTCGGATTGTCTGGATCGACAGATTCGGTGGCCTGGTTGATTTTTAGCTTCTAAGTCAATGAGAGAGGTTGGGGAGCCTGTTTCCAGGGAGCTCGTGCAATCCCTTTACATTCCTGTGAGAAGTCTTCCTTCGCGAAGAGATGTGAGGCGGGTCGAGTATTTCGGATCGATGTTCAACGAACAGTTTTTAATTAACCTAAGATTTAGTGTCTTCCCGGTTCCATCGCGGGGAATTCAGGAGTCCATTGACCGGGAGTGCCTTCTCTAGATGGTTTCGGCGGTTCTTTGTACTGTGGGAACGCGCGAGTCGAACTTCAGCTGCGATTTGGTGTGCTGAGTGTGCTAGGGTATCGTGCGGGTGCTTCCTCGTGCTTTGACGACCGTTCTAAATTTTTATACACGGTCTGGTCATCTGAAGGAGGTCATCTAAATGTCACTTTGAATTATTATGAGGTTAAACAATTTCTCCAGTCCCTTTTTTAAGGGAGACTGTGGATCCTAATGGATAATCAGAATTTTTGTAAATGCATATGTAGTAAACATTTTCATGTAAAAATATATAATAATATAATATATGTTATTCTGAATATTTAGCTTCAAGGTTCTTCTGTATGTATATATTTTTCATTGCATCGAACAGCTCGTCAAAAAATATGTTCATACATGTATGTACGTCGATATAACCTTGAAATGACCTCGACCTCTAAAAATTATAGTTTTGTATCAACTATTTGAACGATGTAATGAGAAAATATACATAAAACTGCATGGTATACAATCGATGACCTTAGAGATTTTTAAAAATTGACCTTGGAAAGAGACATTCTTGGTACATTATAGGAAACAAACATTTCTCATCATTCTAATTCAAGGAGATATTTAGGTGACCTTATTTAGAAAAGACCGCCCTGTATCAACAAACACGTCGAGAATATTGATACTTTACAATTACACAAGTGAAATATATTTATAAACAACGTTCAAGAAAGAGGAACGATGAAACTCTAAAAATTGTATTAAATTCCATAAAATATTGCATTTATTCGTTCCTCGAGAATTTTGTTTAACCACAAAAAAGATTAGCAAGGAAACTGGTGCAATTCAACCCTAACTTTGCCAGCAAAGAGGAGTCGCCTTTGTATTCGCATAATTTCCTTGTAACGGACATAACCATTCGAGCAAAGACCCGCGCCCAAGGAACAGTTCTTCTAGCCGAAAGTGATTTCGCACGCGAGGCAGGCGGGAATGAAAAAAAAATCAAAAAGCCAAGGGACACGTTCGACCGCTTCGAATCGAATAACGAAGACGTTAAATAGATAAAGCGTGGAGAGAGTTTATGCTATTATATTAATCGTCGAAGTATTTATGACCGTTGAATTTCGTCCAGAAGTCCGTGTGGTTTCTTCGGACGGTACGTGGAGAAATCCGGAAAACATGTTCGAATTCCGGAAGAGTCGCGTGTCTGCGCGAACCATAACGTTACTTTAGGTATATACATAACTCGCACCAACCACCGCAAATTTGTACATTGTATTTTTGGAAGACGACCGTTATTAGTTTTCCGTGTCTTCGAACTATTTCCATTAAGGTTTTAACGATAGCGTGCAATCAACTGTCACTCGACTGCGGATGTTTATGCAATTCTCAATTTTCAAGTGGGAAAAGAAACTATTAACAAATCCATTGAAAATTATTTGCTCTGATAGATGGATAAAAATAATACTGTCGTCGTTGCTATTGGACATTACATATTGTAATTGTTTATTTTAAATGTCTCCATAGTGACACCGACGGAGAACCAATATTTTCAGTGGTAACAGCTTTTGTAGATCCAAAATAAATAAAAAACCAATGAAAATTGTACTGAATTCTATTTAATTTTATATACTAGAACTTTCAAACAATTTTCTAAGCCATAACGCATAAAGATCCGTAGTCTCTCACTTCAGTGGCCCCCAGGCTGCTTCGACCTTTCTTTCTTTTCTTATTTCACTAGGATTACTTCTTTTTTAATCGCGATTTTCCAAAACGGAGCATGCGGCGTAATTCACCGTGAAAAATTAGGTTCACCGTGTGCAGCGTCCTCGCGAGAATGTTCGTCTTTTCGAAAAGCGAGATCGAGGTTGCTCTTCATCGTCCGCCATCTTGTCAGACGCGCTCCTAATTTCTAGAGTCGAATTTCTCTCGAGCGAAGCGCATTGCGGAAAAAAAAGATTGTTCCGCGAGGTCGACTCAGTTTTTGCCGAAGAATCTGTTTCTCGAATTACGCTTCGTCTTGTTCTGCGATCGAACTTTTTGGCGATCCACGGATCGACACCGGCGAACCTGAAAGCCGTGGATCGCGGTCGCACGATCCGTTCGAGTTAGAGTGTAAGAAGCATCGGCGAAAGATTTGAGGAAGAGGCTGTCTCGAATAGACGCTTATTAGGCACTAAGCGTCGGAAACGAATCATGATAAGAATTAAAAATATTTTTGTGGAACGTAGGATTTTTGGGAGCCCGAGCTTTTTCGAGTAAGTCCCTGATAAAGCAGAACTGATCGACAGCGTCACGTTACCACTACAGTAATGTCCTCGATACATGTTTCAGGTTTCAAGGCCGGGAGGTTATAATTAATGCAGTGGCAAACCCACAAATTATTTTTTTAGATTTTTTAACTTTTCAATTATTTTTTTAGGAAATTCTAACCAACCTATTCGCGACACTTTTCCAACTGAAACGACACCAGACAAGATACAATTTGCATGGTAGTTACTCGTTTAATCCACGATACTGTAGAATAGTTTAGTACAAGATAAATGTCGCAAACACCCCAGCAAAAATTTCATTAGAAAATAATTAAAATCAAGTTTCACCGATATACATAGTTCTGTTGTATATTGCTCAGAGATCGAGCTTTCGGGGTACAATCAAATTTCTCCAGATATGGTATACATCTCTCTGGACATGTATCGAGGCATTACCGTGTTCGGTACCAGGGGATCACGACGATTCGTCGAAACATCGGGGCGAGAATTCTTTTCCGGAAACCGCAGGGACCAGTTGGCGGAATCGCGTTTGCGCGCCTCCCATTCCATCGTTGATCCTCGAAACGTGCGGCGATCGTCGGTTCGATGATGTCGGATAACCCGACGACGTCCCGGGACGGATATCACGAGCGAAGCTCTTCGTACGAGCCGTGTCACGTGTTCGATCGTTGTCGGGGCGTGATTCCCGGCGGAAAATTTCCCTTCTGGCTTCTCGTTGATCCCTCGATCGCGGTTGCCGCTGCAATTGGTTCGGGATGGTTTGGATTGGACGGTCCAATCGAGTTATCGAGTTTATTGGACGTTGGAACTCGAGGACCAATTGCGGCACCAGGCGACAAATCGTGGTCGCGGGTGATCTAATTAAAAAGTCATTATTCGAAAATTGACGCGATCACTAGGAGGCTGGGCAATAGGAGAAAGCAAACAGAACGGAATCACGTTTGTCCCCGTACGACCACTCGTTTCCGAGATAGGTGATTTGTTCTGTAAATGGACACTTAAGCCGTGCATCTGTTGATATTAGCATTCGCAAATCCGTATTCAATTTCCCGTCTGCTGTTTCTGTTGGAAGTGTCATTGTTGAGATCTTACATCTCAGAACACAATTCTGATAATGCAATTCGGACGAAATATTTAAACAATTTGTCCCATGGACTCTCTGAATACCCGTGTATCATGTTTAATGCGAATTGTGTTCATTCACTGGAGAGGTGTTCATTCACAGGTTACTTTATTCAGTTTTGAAGAGATGTAAATTACGCTGTGTCTCGCTATGTCGTTTATAGTACACGCGGGCACAGAGCGTACTCACGAGCAAGTTAGGGCAACATGAGCGGGACAGACAATGCTGAATCAGTATTTGGTTGTGTCGTCGTGATTGTACATGGGGACTGACACTTCCTCGAATTCTGTGCTCCAAATACCGTTAAAGCGGAGGTAACGGAGTAGGTATTGTCACGCAGACGAGCTTAAAGGGGACGGAGCCGGCTGACATAATCGGCGGTTAACCCTGTCGGTTGCTGTTAATAGCGCGGTTTAATTGGGCGTTAGAGGTGTCCGTAATTTTTATTTTTGGAATTTACAAATTTTTAAAACAGTCAGATTTGGTGCTCCGCCAACCTAGTGTTAATCGACACTTAAATAACTCTTCCAATAACCATATTTACAATTCTAATCGAGTATGGTCCGTTAGGGGTAGCAGCAGAGGATAAAATTAGACCCCCATAATTTCGAGATTTGACCTCGATAAACTGTTACAATTTATTGAGACTTGCCCAAATTTGTTGTATCTTCCACTCCACTTCCGGTTTAAAGATTCGCCCGAAGAAGCTTCGCTCGTCCATGATCGCCTAACATAATCAGAGGATCGTATTTCTGTACAAAAATGCCAATCTACGCAATTTCACCGAGAACAGTGTAAACGTGCGAAAGAGAGAGAACGAGAGAAAGCGAGAAAGAGAGAGAGAGTTTAATATATTCTATTAATAAAGCTTTATATAAATGGTTATATATATATAAAGAGAGAAAGAGAGATAAATATATATATACATATACATATATGTATACATAAGATGTTTCTATATAAACAGATAATATATGTATACACCGAAGAAGAACGGTTACACGATAGGAAATTCGTGTGCGCGCGTGTGTGTGTCTGTGTGTGTGCGAGTTCGTTTTAATCGCGACGAAAGTAAGACAGGACAAAAATGATCATTCGAAACCCATCTTCTTTCTTATGTTCGTCCCCGCAACAGTCTTTTCTGTGTATTCCGTATACGTGTTTGTAGTTGTGCGACGGTTTATCCTATTATCTGCTACGCGTAAGTGTCTACGCGATGGCGGGGGCCACGTGGCCTCGCGCGCGGTTCGAACGTTGTATGTCGAGGAATAAACACATGTGACTTGAATTCTCCTCTCGTGTATACTCCATTTTATTTATATTTTAGCGTCCCCTATACTCCTGACACTTGTTCACATCCCCCCTCCCACCCCCTCCTACGGAACATATTTCTTCCAAAATTTTTGCACAATTTTCTCCACGTTTTCTAACCAACGTTTCTGTTTCAAACAAATTCACTTGTTCCTTTACTCTACAATTTGTCTCTACCTGAACTCTACAATTATTTAAAAATTAATTTCCATTGCGAAGTACACTGGGTCTTTTTTTTACACAGTACACGCACGCACACAAATATCACAAAAGTATCTGCAGATTGACTTACAACCGAGTACAAAATTTGTTTTACGCTAAGATAGTACTCGGCCAAATTAAAAATATAGAATCACATTGTGCAATAATATTTTATTTAATAGATACGCGAGAAAATGTGTTAGAGAAGGTCGGAACAGAATTTCGTTCAAAAATCGGCTATTCGACCAGTGGCTATTTAAAAAAATTTGTAAACGATTCTGATTTACAGTTAACAATTTCTTAAAAAATGGTGTAACAACAACAGCAATTTTTATCATGAATCAACAACCCTCTAGAACCTACATCAGTTTCTCTTGGTATTATTTTTCAAATGAAAATTTTCAAGTCCTATCTTGATCACACCCTTAAAAATTATATTAACAGCGTTAAGATAAAAATGTATGAAAGTGGGTTAACAAAGTAAACATTATTTGAAGGATTTGAGAGTTTCTCTGATTTAATTGGCTTTATTGTAAAACCGATTTTCCGTTGGGCTGTTCCGTTCCTCGGAGGGAGTAACCATTAATTATTTGACGACTCGAAGTTATTTTCGAGCGTCGATGGAATTAACGCGGAAAATTGGCCATTGTTTTAACCAATACTTGTCCAGCTATCCGTGTTCGTATCGAGTTTCCTGGCCGGCCGGCTCGATCTGATAGCCCACGGAGATGGAATCGATGTGAACGGAGAGAAGATTCACGGTTTAATTACGCGGAGAACCTATTAAGGGGCCAGCGAGCATCCTGAACGACGTCCTTCTGGCTCCTTGTCATTTCCCAGGCCTCGTTTGATACTTTAGGACCTATCAATTTCAGTTCTCGCAATGCCGTAGTCTCGAGTGTGCTATCGTGTTTCACGAGTAATGTGCTTTCCAACGATCTGAAGAATACCTTGTTCCACTCGAAATTTGTATTCCTCCGCTACGATTAACGTCAAAACGATTACACAGTGCTACGGGACAATCATCTAAAGGTAAACGTTCGTTACAACAATAGAAATTAATCTAGCGACACGTTTGCGTCTTTTGTTTCAGGTGTGCTTTCCGAGAGGCAAGTTTCTCTGTTCCTAAGTACAGTAATGCCTCGATCTAAGCCGAACGGAGCTACACGATTTTAGTCAGTTCGCCTATCCCCTCCACCGAGGACTTCAAGGACTATGTTCTAAGGGACCTATGTTCACAAGTAAATTATTTTACCAAAACTTCTGCACGTTTCATCGATTTATTATGAATATACTGATTAATAATATTACTTTTCGATGCCAGCAAAACACTCTAATTTTGTGAATTTAATTTTCCGTGTGAATATTAAGGGTTAGTCGTGGCATGTTTGCAATATTGAAAGTTATGGTTGAATTTGTCACTGATCGATGTCCAGATTGACCTCCTCGATGCGGTCCTCCACTTTGTCCTTCAGGGTAGACATGCTGAGAGGCGAGTTCATGTCCAGCACTTCCTCTTTCCGTTTTCTCTTCGACCTGTACAAAGGATTTTCGAACTGTCCGCCGGAAGTTTCCTCGGCCCCGTCCGCTTCATTCCCGGGTGTTTGCACGCTGCCACCGGCCACGTCCGCGATTTGCACGTTGCCGTCCAAAACGTTCTCGAAACGAGCGAAACTGAACGGTTTTCTACCGTCGGTGGTCTTGTCCGCTCGAATTCCGTCACGGATCAAGAAGAAAATTTCGCCGCAGCTTCCAATTATGCTGGAAAAGTGAAATTCGTAATAAGGTCACGCACAGTGCCATTGCATCCAACGGAGAAATTATTTCTAATTAAAAATCATCCAAGACTACGTTAATCCTCGTCTCTGTCAGCATCGAAAGCGAGCTTCGTGTCGGAAGCAGACCTTCGGAATTAAAACGCGGAGCATTAATCATTCCGGAATTTTCATAGCCTTTACGTCACTGTACTTCTTTCAGATTTCCCCGCGGAAAATCGCGAAATTCCGCGAGCGAGATAATAAACTGCACGGGTTGATTGGGCAGGCCAGGTCAATTAAACGCTGCCAGCAGCGAACGAAAGGGTTGCCGGGTAACGCAATGCCGAAGAAACTGCCGCGTGTAAACTGGCGAATACTAAATGAGGCCGCGCTCGCTGGATACCCGGCCATCGCCACCGGTGTGTTCGCAAATTGAATCATTCTCTTGTCTCGGAACTCGCTAATTAGGGCGATCATATTTTCAGAAATTGGAAACACTCAATTTCAAAGAATCAGAAACACGGAATTCTGACGTCTGCGTTTCTCAACAAAACATACTCGATGCAAAAATTGTATAACTCGTGTAATTTTGATTATTTTCACTTTTCAAAAATGATGCATGTACTTCAGACAGCAATACACGCGTGTGCAAAATTACCGATGCAAAAGGTTGGGTAACTTATGTGAAAAAATTTCTAAAAATTGGAAGATCAGAATGCTTAAACGTTCTCGCTGTTTTATATCTCGCACACTAATTTTTCTTATGAATGCATAAAATTGACAGTTCGATAGTAACTATTGATCCTAAATGACAGGCACTCGAAGTGAAAGTGACTGCTCCGACACTGTATTTTTATTGCTGTCCCATCCGATTCGAACCTGTTGCTTCGAAAGTTCATTTTTTTTTCTCGCGTGTTTTTTATTCCGTTTTTCATTCTACCCGTGCAGCGTGTGTATCGGTATCCAACTTTGCACTTTCAACCCTTTATCCCGATACACATCCCCCGTGTCGGAGGCAAATGGCCGGAAAAGGAACTTCCTGCAGTTCGACGTTCCGCAGTTCCCCCCTTGCCCAATATCGGTGCATTTCAGTGCAGCTGCAATGCCGTAAGCACCGACCAGTTTTCCGGAATCCAAAACAACCGTACTGTTCGCGAAACCCAGTACCGCGTGTGTCGTTTCATTATCCTGAAAGCGGGAGCTCGAAGAAATTGAATAATTACATTATACTGAAACCAGCTCGGCAAAGTACGCGACAAAAGAGTAGTCCTGCAATTGGTAAAACTGTGTAACATTTATGCAATATTGGGAAACATTGAATAAAATCTTCCACCCTTTCCCAAGCACAGCTAACCTTAATTATCCGAACCACCGATGTCTAGTTATATTTCTGTATAAAATTATATGCAAAAAAATCTTATTTATTTCTTTTAATTTTGTAAAAATTAATATCCTGATTGAACTCTATTTTCTATCATAGTAACTCCCATGTTTCTGTGATTAGTTCGGGATTTTATTCTGGAAGGAGCTCCGATAATAAATATTGAATTCACGGGTAAATTATTCATAAAATTGTGATCGATAAAAATTTTCCCACGGGAACGTCATAGATGGAATTAACGGAGACACTTGGGAAAAATCGCAATTTTTTCGCAAGTCCGGACACTGCTATCCTAATATTCAATTGCCATATGGTTGTCGATGGACATCCGGCGGGGACGGAAATAGATAGAGATGGAAAAATGAGGCCACGATGGGGAAAAAAGTAATCACGCGGAATATGAAACACGGGGCGCAGTTTGCAAGCAGTTTTCTCGTACTCTACTCCCTCTCCGTTCTCCGTTTGGATACCCTTGTATCCAACAGGCCGGAAATCTGTGAAATTAACTTCTCTCCCGAGGATTCCGAGCGTTTTATTTCCTTGGGGCCTGTTAATATTCTATTAAAAATCATTTGGTAATCGTTCACTTCCTAACCGTCATTTGCATTGAAAACGTACAAAAATGATTTTCTTTGACCATAAAATTTTGCAAAACGAATATTCGTCTATGCGTAAATTCTTATTTTTAACTAAATTAATTTCCAGGTTGGTCGCTCTTAAGCTTCAATATGAAATCTCTATTTTTCCCAATTTTCTTCCAGTTTCTCATTTTTTACAGCCAGAGTTTCCAACTAAAAAATCGGAAAAAATTCTCGAATATGTGGTTCGGTATGCTGAATGTGTCAGATTTTTTAAAGAATTTTCAGATGCGATTAAATGGGGAAAATGGGGCAAGAACTGGATTTTCCTTCGGTCACCATAACTACCCTTACGGACGAGCTAAAGGGCTGAAACTTGGTAGAAAGGGTTCTGTCTTGGTAAGTTATCGAACGAGCCGTCTCCGGTCAAAATCAGGTGAAGGTCACTTTGGACCAAATAATTTCCAAATAATTTCCAAATCATTTCTTATCGCATAATCACGAATAAATAAATTTTCAAGTATTACTTAACGAATAATTGTACTTACTATCTGTAAGAATATCCGACATAAACAGAGGCAACGAAGAACAGTATCAAAACGATCAATGGCGTCACGAAAAGCGGTATAAGCGTCGCAGCTACTCGATGATCTCGCAAAGGGACGCCCGACAATTCGGTGGTCAGCACCTCGATGTTCATACCTATTTCAGAAACAAATATCTGCATTAAACCGACCAATTTTTAAATAAATTACTGTTTGCGTTCGCAAGAGCAGAATCATTCTTCTGTTTTTTGGAAAACACAATAATTTCCATTATTATTACTTCAACACGTTATTTTCCGTAACTTCATTGTGAGGATGATTCACAATCTGTATTAATGGATCGTAGCATGAATATACATGGAGGATAACTTGGAAGGTGTTACGTAAATTGATGACTGTTATGTAAAAGTATTAAATCCGATAACGTCTGAACTGCAAAGAATTAACCTGTTGAACGAGGCTCGTGTTCCACCTCGCATTAAACCATTTACATACATACGGACTGTCACGTTTAATATTCTTAAATTATTATAATTTTTAAAAAGAAAATATTATTAAAAAAATTTCGTCTTAAATCTTAAATTTTGATTTTATATCAATAAGTAAAAGTAAGAAAGAAGTTAAACTGGAAGAGTTGATCAAAGAAGCCAAAGAAGGTTGCGCAACATTGTTTCGAAGAGATTGTTCATAGGAAAGGAATTTTACTTAGCAAAGTTTTCTCCATGTTGTTCATCGCTAACAAAGTATCGATTCTGGAATAATCAGCCTTTTCCTTTATCAGCACGTCGATAGCACCGTCCGAGCCACGTCTGATATGCCACGCAACCCTTTCGGAGTATTCCTCGAGAGCCTCGCTCGCAGCTGCTCGGACCAATGGCAAAGAGGATTCGCCAGACAAAGAGAAACGTCCGCCACAGTATAGGCAACAGTGGCCTTCTATCTGAAACATTTTTCAAAACGAATCCCAATTTTAATAGGTACCTTGAAACATTCTCGAATGCCAAATAGCCACTGCTTTGAAAATTAATTTTTTCTTTCCTTTACGAGCACTGCAAAATTTTGAAAAAATTGCGCGAGGTAGAGCTAACGTGTGCTCACTGTTCGCTTTTTGATTCGTTTGCATATGTTAAATAATAGTCGAGAAATGAACCTTTGAAGTCGCAGGGTTTCATTTTACCGAGACTTCGACCACCCCTCAAAAATAAATTATTTTTTGGTGTTCTTAATAACTGACCTAAAATTTTGAAAAAAATATACGAGGTAGTGATAATGTACAGTTATCACTTGCTTTTTGGTTCGTTCGGACATCTTAAAGAATGGTCGAGATAAAAGCTTTTAAATTAGAGGATTTCATTTTACCGAGACTTCGACCACCCCCTAAAAATAAATTATTTTTCGCTGTTCTTAATAACTGACCTAAAATTTTGAAAAAAACATACAAGGTAGAGCTAACAGCTATTTATACCTAAAATATAAAAAGGATTTTATATTTTGTGATTCTAAGTGTTAAGTGTACTGTTGTCAATATTGAAAAATAAACTTACTTTCAATGGAAATTCGCATTGAGTGAACCCGCATTTAGGCCTCTCAATCGCGCAAATCTCCTCCAAATAGTATCCATTCGGATCATCCTGGCACGGACACTTCTCACAACTATAATCCGCATATCTGAATATAATAAATGAATTTTTGTATCGGTGTACACGAAGCCAAATGAAACATTTCTAATTTTAAGAATAGTAATTACGCCACAGTGAATATTCCTTTAGCAAACTCCCTCCTGTCCTCCATCTGCATCCACTGCCATGCTCCCAATGAATATTTTTCGCCTGCCAGTTTGATAGATCTCACCTGGATCTTCTTCATTGGCAAGAAAATGCTGAGGGTGCGCTGTTTACTTGGCAGAATTATGTCATCTTGACGACAAGGTACCTGCTCGAGATGAGGAGCAGCTTCTGAACTGCCCTTCCAGTTTGCAGGGTCTGCCCAGAACAAGTTGCCCTGTTTCGACCATTGACTGACCTTTTTCGGGGATGTACCTACATCCTTTAACTGCAACCATAAAAAATTCTGAACTGCGCAATCGATTAAAAACGTCCAAAGAATTAAAAAATCTACCCGATAAAAGTCCCAGAACTGAAAAGACTGTAAAAACCAAATAATTTGTATACTAATCAGTTTCTACTAATAATACACAGTCTAAGAATTTTCTAAAGTCATCCTTGAATTTCTGAAATTTTGAAGCCCAAGACGTATTTTTACATTGTTGCTGTTTAAATTGTTGCTATTTCTGCCAAAAATTTCAACAACACCTTGCCTTATCTATAAACAAAGGTTTCATGTAGAAATCTGCGAGTATTGGTATAAAATCGTAATACTTTACGAAACATAATTTCACGTAAATTTCGAGTATACAGTGGGCAGAAGGAAATGACGTTTTCATACTGGCGTCATGGCGCATTGACGTCAGTGGTTTTTGATGTAACAGTACCTACTCCAGAGACAAAACCATGGATCAATAACGTTATTTGATAATATCTTCTGTTCCTTTCCAACAAATTACTGTTTCAGCGTCTAGGTTGTCTGAAGACTTCAAACGGCCACCTTCTCGTACATTTGTCAAAGTAATTGCGAAAATGAGACCGTTGAACGTATTTTTCATTCTTCGGAAGTTCATTGGAAAGATGTCGAGAGAAGAAACTTTTAATTTCTCTCTGTATCGCGTCACGTTCCCCCACGGTTAAATAATTAAAGTTCTTCCAATACCGAGGCACCGGATTCACGAGTGCGTTTCTGATTGCATCTCGCGCAGCCTCGGTAATAGTATGCAGCTGCAGAATGTTGATTCAATCTTCGGAGTAATCTGTTGCGAGTTGAAAAAGTATCGCGACAACTCCATCTTTTCCCCTTTTGTCCCCGACGAGAATGAAAAACTAATCCTCGTCGAAACTAATCCGGGACTATTTACAATGGAGAACGACATTTCACATTTGCAGCTTAACGTCAAAGAATGCCGGGGAACGAATCAAAATGTCAATGTCATTTCAATTATAGAGAAAACAGTTTTCATGCACGCGTTGCCCTTAATTAAATATCGAAATGCTTTTTCCGGGCGACGTTCCGTCAACGTTATTCTACATCCGATTTTTATTTGAAAAATTATATAGAATGCCCCGAAAAAAAATTACAAAAATTGTGTATGTCGCGTTAAATGGTTGTAATAAAAAGAGTAATCGTAATAATAATAAAATTGAGAATTCTAATAAAGCTGAGTAAATATTAAGAATACCCAATTAATAAATGTAAAAATACCTAATTAATTAATGACAGTGGTATTTAATGAAACAACGGATGCATACATGCAGTTTGCCATCCCTAGGCAGAACCAAAGATCCAGATCTAGCCAGATCGATCCCGGCAAGGTTTGCGTCACCAGATTTCGCCATTCCTACAGCGTGTCTGGTCTCCAACGGGAAGATCACGTGACTGTCAACTTCCGGTATCTTGTTTTCCACCCAATTCTTCGCTGTTTGCCATTCCACGTCCGGCAACCATGTCTTTTCCACCCCAAAGCTTACTCTTATCACAAGCACAATCAATATTCCTTGACCAAGTTGGTTTCTCATTTTTAATAAAAATTTTTTGCAGCCAATCGATTAAAATTTCTTCACAGGAAAATAGCTCCCTTCATATTGAAGATTGAACTTTTTACTGGTAAGTCTGTTCGAGTTGTTGCTAATTGTTCACTGGAAATTTTCGAAATTTCCTCTTTAACTTTAGACGCGCAAGTTTCTCTTGAGAATCTTTACGCGAGCTTTCTTCGCAAAGAGAAGTCTTTTGATACGGTCTTATACGTTTTCCTTTAGTAAATTCCTTTACCTTCAAACTGCAAGCTTCATACTTTCCGTTCAATAAATGTTACAATTCACTATTCAACATCACTGGAATTTTGATAAGTTGCTCGAAGAATGTCTCTAATCTTTAAACAATTTATTTAATCGAAATATTAAATTTCAAAGTTCGCGTAACTGATGACGAAAAATTCTTTTATCAAACCCATTTATCTCTGCACTGAAATGTAGGAAGGTTACGTTTAATCAAAGCTAAAACTGTTCGCTCGAAATTTCACACAATTTATTAATCTAAAAAAAAATTCAATTAAACCACACGCGATTGAGAATGAAAAATTGGTTACCACGTGGAACTAAAATTAGAAAATTGAGTGAACCGTTCGCGTGGATTGATCGAAGTTTCCCGGAATTAATTTGAAAAAATTTCTGAAAATGAAAAATCTCTTGTTGAAACCATTTATCTTCGAACTGCAATTTGGAAAGCTTCACGTTGCTTCGGGGGTTCACTTGAATTTAATTAATGTTCCCGAGAACTTCGAATTTGAAATATCACTTCAGGTTGCTCGACCTTGAATATTTTGCAGCTTCGACTACCAATTCGGAGCGTAACGAAAAACAAATCGACGGTTCAGGAAAGAGAGCAGGAAACGAGCAGCTCGAGAACAGATCGAGAACTAAGCAGTAATCATAATCGAAAGGGGGCGTATCTGATTGATGATGCTCCCGTGCGATTTATCGTCTCGCTTTCAGCGATTCTCGGCACCGTCGAACCAATTTCCAAACCTACTTTCCCCGTTCGCCAGAAAACAAAATCCAAAATCTTCACAGGTACAAATAAATTCTCCTCGATCTACATTTTCTTATTACTTTTTTTTTTTTTTGAAGAACATTTATTTGATAAAGTGTCAAACATAAGTTCAACATGGTTCTATAAAGAGGCTTATAAGACAGAAACGCAGAGAAAATTCTGCACTCGCTCGCGGTTAGACGTGTAACGCTTAACGGATCTTAAACAATCAACGTACAGGAGACGAAATGCTGCTTGGATCTTCGAACGACGATTCGATCATTTTGATTGAGTAGGATGATTGTGTACATTGACATTGCAGGTTTATCCTTAGCTTTAGCTGCGTCGTGAATAAATAGATGTTGCGATTTTTTGCAGAGCTGGACAGGTCCAGAGTGACATTTTCGTTCACCGATATTTTTTTTTTTTAAGGACCACACGCTCTTAGGATTAATAGTAATTTCTTTGTTTTTTAGTTTCGTCCAGGTCTGCGGGTACAGCGCACAAGAAAGCGGGGAAATTCTATACCGAAGCTATCTTGGTCGAAGCACACTCTCGATGAAAAGGTTTCTGCAATTGTTTAACCCTGAAATGGTACCCTGGGTCTTCCACGACCCACGCAAAATTTTCTTTAAATTCAGTTTGTAATTTCTATTAGACTAACTTCCAGTCAATTTTTATGGAATTTTTAAAGGTTAGTTTAACGCACTTTATTTTGAAAAAATATGGTACCGCATTGCAGGATTAGGCTCTCCTCTAACCCCGAAAACGCTCCTCAAAAAGCTACTTTCGTTTTGTTATTTAATAGAATCAATCATAGAACGAAAAATTCTGTAGTGTTTAAAAATCGGCAAATTTTCATCTGAGGAGCGTAAGAGGGTTGATGGAAACAGTTCAACCATACTTAGGATCTTCAAGGATCATTATCAAACACAATGCAATTCATCATTCAAAACTGTTCAACCATTTATGGTCCTGTGTCGAACCGGACATCGACTCTTACGCCAATGGTTACTTATTTTACTGATTTACAACTTCTGGCCAAAAAAATAGCACCATCCTTTTCGATATTCAATATTTTTCCTGAAATTGACTTTTTAGTGAAATTTGAAGGACGTGACATGCACGACATTTAACACGTAGTGACCAATGTCGGAATATTGTCACTTTGGTACAGTACTTTAAAATACTTTGAATGAGCTTTTTCAATTTTTCCTGTTGTATAAAAAATCAGTAGATTCACTCTAAAACACATCAACCCCAAAAATTCCCACAAACTCAAAATAATTTAATTAACAATCCTGGTACCTACTACTAACCTTCTGTTTTTTTTTTAATCTTAATAAAGTTCCATTTACTCAAAAATATCACAATAAAAATAAATTTCTAAAGAATTTGAGAGCACCGATATATTATTTTCTCCCAATCGAAATTATTAAAGAAATGAACGTTTATATGGTTTAATACAAAGGTTAATACTCTTGCATTTGGCAATTAATGCAATTTTTATTTTGCACAAAAATCGGCCATCTAATCGGGTATATATGTCTGTGAAATACATTAACAGTGAATAGATAGTATCTTAAGAATTTCGTCCGGGCTTAAGAATTTTTCTGCAAACACGAAAAACTTGGAAAAAATGGTCCTAATTCTGGCCAGGGGTTGCACATTCATCGATTCTGCCAAAATTACACGGTACACAAGAACAATTGTCTTATCTGTCTGCTGTTCTAAGTGGGCAAACAGAACACTTCCGGGGGTGCAGCGTCGCAACGAGAAACGAAAATCCGCAAGAACGAGGGGATGACATTTGACCCGCTCGAGGGAACTTGACCGTGCTCGATCGATCGATCGTCGGATCGAGTCTTCTCGGGCGAGAAGGGACAGAACAGATCGGGAGGAGGCGTTTCGAACTTCAAAACGTGTCTTTATTGTTGCGTGATCGTTATATTTCGTGTGAGAACAAAAGTTTTGCGACATCGAAACAGAGCTACGTCGTGTGTGCGCGGGCTACTTCGCCGGGTCCCCGCTCAAATGATCCTGTTCCCCGACGAAGCCAGTTCGACGAGGTCCTATTCCATCGAGTCCTCGTCGTCCTCGGACACCCTTTTGCCCAGTCCGAAGTGGTATCTCTGGCTGTAGAAGTCCCCGGGCCTGGCTCCCTTGCCGGAGGCCTCACCGGGCGCTCGGGCCGCCCTTTTCCCTAAGCCGAAACTGTAAGGCTGAATGGCCCGTTTGCCCTCGAACACGTCGTCCAGGTTCTCCTGCGAGTGGAAAGCTGACTCGACCGGTATGTAGTCCAAGTTCATCCTCAGAGGGTAGTCCCGGTTCTCGTTGCGCTTCCCCAAACCAAAGCTGTACTGTCTCGTGCGTTTCCCAAGGCCGAACGAGTACTGGCGACCTCTCTGCAAGTTTGAAGACAGTTGACAGTCATGGACAGTGACCGATAGGTGGAAACAGTTTTTTTTTTTTTGGAATCGTTGTTATCGGGCTGATACGGCAACCAGTTCATTATTCGAGGGTCTGGACGCTTTTAAGAGCAATTGATTTTTTATCACCAGCGGCGCGCCGATACAGTGAATTCTCTGTATATGTCGTCGAGGCATGGCCGATAAATGTCGCGGAAGTATCCCCACCACCGCGGGGTATACCCCGGCAGGGGCCTTGAAGTGCAACATAATACGGGTCGGGTATATCAATGTGAGACCAGGAGACCACTATTAACCCAATAACATTCATTATTTTTTTATGGGACTTTCACCAACATATTCGTGGCATTTTTGTATTGAAAATGATACCAAAGATCATCGTCCTTTCTACGTTCGATGCGGATCAAAGACTCCTGGACGATAAACGACATCAAGACCCGTGTTGCTGACATATATCGAGAATTCGCTGTACCGATTCAGTGACGGCACTTATTTGTTTTTAATCAATTTTGGTGGAACTTTTATCAAAGTATTTGTCACATTTTTCTGGTTGAAACGATACCGGACACGATACAATTTGGATTGTATTTGTCTGTTTAATAGACGATTGAGTGGAACCTCCGTTATCCGAACTGGTCAGTGGAATGTTTGGATAATAGAATCCTGATCACCTATTCAGTTATATTTACTAGATTTTAGAGGATTCTACCGAGTTGGGAACAATGCAACAATATCTAAACATTCTTGTTGTAAATGCATAATCGTATCTTAAAATGTGTTATCTGTCAACAAACTGGAGTGAAATATATAATGAGCTGAACGTAATTCTGTACTTCATTAGTGAATAAAAATGAATCGATCTTTTACGACCTGATAAGAGGATCGCGTTGTTACTGCAATCATCAATTACGTGAAAGGAAACTGAAACGCTGGCGTAACATTGACGTTTCAGGGTGGAGTTGGAAAAAAAATCGATTTCGAATGGCTGTAGCTCACCTTATCGTCGGTGTTATCACTCCAACGTTTCCCGATGCCGAAGTTATACACCGGTAGCCTCTTGTACTCGGAGACGTAGGTGTACGCTCTCTTCGCCGGCAGAGAATCGTCGTAGCCGAGGGAGTCCAGTGAATTGTCGTGTTGCAAGTTGAACGAGGATGCTGGCGTCTCGTCCATCGCTGCGGCTGGTTTGCTGACGACGCTGACTACCCACACGAAAGCGACGCTCGACGTCAACAGGCCAGTTCTCGACTTCATCTTGAACACTCACGCGCGATCTAAACAGAAAAATCCTTTCCCTTAACGCCACTCCAAACACAATCACCGAAGTGCTGAAATCCTCATCAAAACTTTGCTGTGTCAATTTGCACGATATAGAATCCGAATAAACCATTTTTTTTTCTCCTTCATAGTGATTCTTAACATCTTTAAATTGATCTAATAGTGAAAAAAGTAATAAATAATAATAAATTCGATATTGTCACAAATGATTAATGTCACTGATAATCATTTAACAAGTTCGGTGCAGTGAAGTGACTGCAAATGACGCAGCAAAGATTATTTAGTTCTGCAATTTCATATATGTCATATATTTCATGTATGTCAGACATCTTTCTTTATTTCTCAGTATTTTTGCAAAAGTTTCCCCGCATTGCAATGTTTACTATTATCGGACTGACAGTTGAGGCGACGGAAACTCCTGAGGGACGTTATCAAAATGGCGGCGATCTGTTTCCCAGCTGCGAATGCAGTTCCGAAGTTCGGGACGAAATAATGAACAGACAGTGACGTCCGCTGGAAAATTGCTTTCCCTTCTGTAGCTAAAGTGACGGAACTTTGTCCGGTGCCTCTGCGTCTCTGCCAGCTCTCCATCGACTTCGAGAACTGTCAAAGTCGGGAGAAATTGAATGGTAAAAAATTCTGTATCGCGAGCGCCGAGGATTTAATGTAAAAGTTCCTGCTCTCGTGTAATCCTAAACTATGGAGAATCCATTGTCTCGTAAACTCCTCCTCTCCGTTCAATTCCAGAGAAAGTTTAGTGCATTTTTAACAAACGTACTTCCTAACGAGTCATAAAAAGTACTGCATTCGTAGATGAATTCATTGATACGAGAAAGGCTGCGATAAAAAAGGTTATTAAATATTTCCTCTAATTGTGACGACGTCAAAAATATTTCTTATGCGATTTCGCATACAAAATCGCTAACCCCTCTTCTTCTTCGTCCGAAATAGGACGACAGCCGGTCCCCAGCCATCGCCTTATATCGAACGAACACTGTATAGTGAAATATCGGTGTGGGTCAGAAATGACTCGGGCATAGGCCCAGAACAGAGCGACAATTCGAAGCTGTTGTTTCGAAATTTTACCTAGCTTGTTATCGAACGATGGCCTTTTTATAATGACTTGAACGGAGGTTAATCACGCGAATTCAATTCAGTAGGAAATCTCGGCGAGCCGGAATCCCCGTTGCAAGGTTAATGTAGGCCGCAATTTAGTGTGCAGACGTTTAAATATTAATTAATTCGCGGGAGTCGACCGTAATTAGGAATTACACGGCTCCCGAATGAATGCGCATCGCCATAACTATTCGATGTACATTCGTGATACAGGCTCGAGTGTACAAAGAGCAGCGTTGGTATGCGATTAAACGCTGATCTGTGGAGGTATCATTGAAAACCGTGGTCGCTAGCCGTTGAATATTTCATGGGAACCACGATACTTGTTCGTTCTCTGTTCGGTTACCGGTTACGATACTGTCTGCTCGGAATCAGGTGTTGCGTGGGCATGACCTATTGAAATTCGCTTGGGGTCAGTTTAACACCGTTACAACGCTGAGTTTATTTAAACTTTCCAACTTCAATTAAACGAGCGAAGATGAGCCTTCTAAAATGAAATCACCAGTGGAAATATTTCATTGAAATAGAGAAGAAGGAAATCCATCATTTCCATGAATGCTGTAGCTTCAGTAAATGTCAAATTAAAAAACTGGTTGTTTAACCGAGGTGTTAAATACGAGTGGTTCAGTATTAATTTGAAAAGACAATTGCCGCTGTAAAAATGACGTACAATAAAGTCTTGATCGAAGCCTAATCCTCGGGTCCGTGCTGTGACATATACCGTGTAGGACAGAGTCTACCCACCTTCTATCCTCTGTTCTCAGTGTCCCCAACCAGCGTCTCCCACACAGTGTCGCCAGATGAGGGGAGGGAGCACGAATTGAGAGGAAAAAGTTACTCTGCCTCGTGATTAGCTTCACGTTTGAAGAATTTCACTTGATGTGAATGGCGCGGTAGGAAGGGGGAAATTAGAGTGGGGGAACAAGTATCGATCTGGCAATACTGTTCCCACCATTCGACAGGCATCCTATGGAAGAAACAGTGTGCGGTCCGCGGGACCCAGTCTAGTGGAGGGGATAGGCGAACTAAGATCGTGCAGCTCCGCTCGGCTTAGAGCGAGACTTTACTGTGGATGCACGTTGGAATGTTGATTTGGCAAATATCTATGGTTAATGCTTCCTTGTCACTCGTGATTTTCAACGAAAGGCTCGAGCAGGTTGCTAATGGTTATTGTTTTAGGAAACATGTGCGATAGAATGAAAAATATCCACGTGGGCGCTGTAAATTCAGTTTGTCCGAAACTTTTCTGCATCCTTTGAGGAACCTCGACCAAATGCCAGGGCCCATTATAAAAACGAGCGAAATTTCCAGTGGCAACAATTTCTGGGGCGTTTCATTTCTCGGCAGACGTCTGCCAGATTAAATCATCCCGGATTTAAAGTGGTAATTCCGCCGGAGAGAGGCGGCCAGTACGGGAAAACTCGGAACACACTTTCTCGTTTCGTTTAATTTTCGGAAGTGGCGATCGCCCGGTTAAATCCCGAAACACCGTGAGACATGCCTTCGCAGCTTTTCTAGTAATTTCCTATCGTAATATTTGAGGTTATAATGATTAACCCTTAGCACTCGAATGGCGACTGTAAGGCGCCACTAAAACTTCCTGTATCATTATTCAAAATATTTTTTACATTATTAAATTTGTTCGTATTTAATAAATTACTAAACGTTTCAGTACGGTACGAGTAAATTGCACCATTTTCGTATGTATAGCATGAACAAATATATACGGAAGGGAAATATTCTAGATCGGAAGAAATGTTTCGTTTTAGAGTTAACACAAGGTTTACGGAGCACTAGAAATGACTATTTTACATTACTTTACAAAAATAACATGATTGTATCTGTCAAAATTTGTGGCTAACTTTTTAATAATATATACCCAAGCAAATCAATTTGTTAAATAATTCCTCATGGATGCATCTTTACAATCTCAATATTTGTAAATTAAAAATATTAGAATCCGTCATTTTGACGGGTCCCGTAAATCTAGTGTTAAAATGGCTTCGAGTGCAAATAATCAAGAACAACAACAACACCGTGAGACATGCCTTCACAGCTTTTCTAGTAATTTCCTATTGTAATATTTGAGGTTATAATTATTAACAGAAATTACATCTTGACAATTACCAAAAAAGAAAAAATTGCAAATAATCAAGGACAATGCGTTGTTTCGGTCCGAACAAATAAAAATCATTGACAGCCTCTATACATTTTTAAAAGAATTTTTGCATTCAAGTCCTTTGTCCTTCGTTTACGTTTGTCCTTCGAAAGTGTTCCTTTTGCACGCTCCCTCGCGCAAAGAGCAAGCGAAAAATGAAACAAAGGATAGAACGATGGTGAAAACGACTCCTGAGTGGTGCGGTGACGATGGTGAGGTTCTTTCAGAGGAAGTCCGTGAAATTCGCAAAAAGCAACGCTTGCAAAAAAGAAAAAAGAGGAGAAACGGTTCGAAGGGAATCGAGCGTCGCGTCGCAACAGGTGCCCGGCACGCCGAGCGTCGCGTCGTCGTCCTTGGCGTCGTTAATTTATTTATTAATTCAGCGAGCAGCCTCGTATTTTTATTTCGAAGCCAATATCAATCCGCGGGGCAACATCGTTCCCGTTAATCCGTGTAAATTCTAATTTGCGACCGGTTCTGTCCTCGCTCTCCCGCCATTTTCCGTTTCGTACGTGCTTCCTAAAGAACCTCGAGCAACGAGGAAGCAAGACCAGGAGGACGAAGAAGTTATGAAAAGAAAATTCATGAAATTCATGAAACCACAAGTTCCCGTTATCCGAACACCGCCGAGGTTGCCGTGGAACGTTTCACAGAGCTTTTCACAGAGCTTTCGCTGTCGATTCGGAGTCAGTGAACCGAAAGATGTCGCCGATGTCGGAATATTGAAAAGAGCGCGAGAAAAAAGACGCTAGAATGATCGACGGAATCAATCGAGCTTGCTTTATGTGTTTTCGGCGCATCAATCACCGCGAATTTCAATAAATCATCGGCACAATGAATCATCCGTTCCTTACGCGTGGACACCGTTAACAAAATGACTATCGATTGACCGCTGTTAATAATTAATAGCGCCGTTCTGCGTGCATTTGTGGCGCACAAACATTTTAAAAAATAAAATAAAATTTGTACGTTAACGAGAAAATCCCTATCCCCCCTTTTTCCTCTTCATCCGAAATACGACGAACGCCGGTCCCGAGCCGTCGCCTTATATCGAAAGAAAACTGTATAATGAGGTATCGGCGTGGGTCAGAAATGACCCCGCAGGAGTCCGAGGGTTAATATTGTTTACGAAGCAATTTAATAATGTCCGTTAACTGTTATTGATTGGACCTTTAACACTAGAAACCTAAAAATGTGAATAGACTCGTTTTTATTACTTTTTTAAAATAATGTAAAATAATCACTTTTACTGCTCCGTAAATCCAGTGTCAAGCATTCATGGCAATTGATCAAAATACAAGAAGTGTGTGTATATAATCGAAAATATTATTTACTAAATATTTCACGCTGACAATTTTAGAGAACGAAATTTATTCTCGTTTCGATACAATATGCACGATTGCTTTTAACGAATTGTCCGCCAAATAATTCAGCGAGTCCAGGAGCCGGGGTAAAATTGAAAAGTTTATTTACAGCAGCCAGGTCGTTATTATTTTTTTTTTTAAGAGAAAATCGCCATGATCCCGTTAGCATGTATTATAAGCTGAGAGAGAAGGCATTTGCATGATGGCGTCGTCCGCGAGCTTAAGACAAGATTAAGGGAAGCACTCTCTTCCAGTACTTTACGAGACCCGTTGGGATTAAACAACTTTCTTCCGTGGATGTTTTTCACGGAAAATTGCAACATCCTTCGCGGGGAATCCGAGACTGAAGCGGCCGGTATTTTCGTACGGTATTAAAACGGCAAGACTGATGGAATTTTAGGATCAGCGAAGGATCGATCGAAGGACACGCGCCCTCAAGGATATCGGAAATTCTTTAAACCGAGATGCACACATTCCGAGGTGAACTCGGAATATTCTACTCTGAACGGTGAACTAATTCCTCGTTTCACGTTTGATCACGCGTTTACATAATCCGTGCTATAGTTAATCAATCATTCGCGGCTAGAGGTTTCGGGAGCTTGTGGGGCGTCGTGAGGACTGTTTCGAAACAGCTTTCGGTCTGCTAAATAGAACCATAGTTCATTCTTTTGTGCATCACGCGTGGTGTTCAGTCATTCTTTGTCGCAATTACTGAATTTTGGTTTTGGTCATATTCGTTGCCCCCTCAAAAAATTATTAACAAAGAAAATTAGGAGTCGAGGGGAAGAAAATTAGGAAGACTGAACATTCGAAAATTGTTTAAATTTCATCCGCAGGGTGAAAGTTAAAATAGTGATGTGTGCAGGACACACGGGGAAAAAACTGCAAATTTACAGGACACGGATGAAAAACATACTGCGGATTTGCAGGAAACCACTTTTAAAAAACAGTAGATTTACAAGCAAAAAACGGGAAAAAGATTCGTAGAAAAAGAAAATTGGAAGCTGCGGATCCACAGAGAAAAGAATAAAATACTGGTTCGAAAAAACGCAGATCCAAAAGGTTTTGTGAAAATTTGTTTCTCCTCCGGGCAACTTTGTTCAATTAAATGCAATCGCGTAATTAAAATATTGTAAAGCATTTTAAAGGATAATTCGGTGATCAACCACAATATTAATTAAAGCCATTTTCACTGTGCAAAGTGTTACGCGTGTTTCCAACACTGCAATATTCTTTTTGATCCTACGAACAATTTCCGCGAGCATTCGCCGGCAAATGGCCGCACTTCTGACAAAGACATCCACGATATCCCCCGTAACGAAGAGGATTATTACCGGTGTATGCAGACGTATGCAAACAAACGGCAACGAGGGGCAGAACAGCGGATCGATACCGAAGAATTACAAAATATCAAAGCTAGTAACAAGGTTAATTCGATTACAGCTCGAAAACATTCGCCCGCAGACGAAAATATGCCATCCCGTTCCACGAGCTCGCAATTCCCGTTCGGAAATAAATTCGCCAGGTACTTTTGGTTCGTTGTTGCAAAATATTAACGTTTCTGACAATACCGGAAATGAATTTAAACGGAATGCGTCGACAAAAACATTCCACTTCATTTCTGTACGTTTTCTATGCTCGCTTATGTTCGTGGGATACGTTGCAATCTTTTCTCGAAATGTTCTAGCTAAAGCAAACCAATTTTAATAAGAAATGGAAAATTCAATAAAATATTTCGAAGACATTTTTGAGGGTTATTATAATTTTTTTGGACGATAAAAATAAAAAATAAAATAAGCCAAATTTTACTGGAGACTCGAATAACAAAGTTGATCAAACAGTGATCTATGTTTCATTGAACAAATTATTCAATTGTTACTAGACTGCAGGTCTTTGGCATAATAAAAATCGTCTTGCATCGATTGAAAGACGCAGCAGTTACGTAGGCATTTATGTCCTTTTTTTTTTTGATAGATTTGTCGAGTTGAAAACTATAGTATCTTCAAGTTCTTTAAATATTTTAATTGTTCACCTATTTTGTCCTATTTTGCATTACATTCTATAATGTCACAGAAAATGAATGTCTGGGCTGAGATCATTCTTGAATAAATTGATTTAAAACCAGAAAATAAATAATATGATAATATTTTCATAAATCAGAAAATCGTCCAATTAAATTAATCCTCGGAAGACAAATTCTGAACAAAAAATGTAATTATCCAAGTCCCCAGAGAAGACTAAAAATTTGTATTCTTGTTCCAGGATAACCAAGTCCTTGATGGACAATTTAATTCTGCAAGGGAATGGTGCGTGGCACTTTAAAAAATCCTTTCGAGTCAGAGAGTAATGTAAAGAGTCGCGTTTCGCGGCGAAGGAAAATAAAATTGCAGCTTTTATTCGAGCAAGAAATCAAGTTTATTCGATCGACGGTGTCACACCATAAAACCGAGGGGGTTTTTTTTACGCGTGTGCCGCCTACGGTTCTATGGTGGCTCGCGTTTCCGTTTTGTTCGACCGTGTAAATGTCTCTGTCGCGCATCGATTCCGGCTCGAATTATTGGTTTCCGAATGAGAAGTTCGCGTAGCAAGGAAAAAATCGAATAATCAATACGTCGCCTCTCTGTCCGGGCCGTTGTTAATAATTAAATGACGCAACGCGCGACAGTGTGAATTTCATGATTGACCTCGTGTCCTCGCCGGCATCTCCACGTGGATTCGCGAAATAGAGGATCGAGCTTCGGCTTCATACTATTCGCAATTCCAGGTCTTGTGTAACCGGAATTAATTGATTCAGAATTATAGCGACAGCTTGTTCGATCAATTGTTCTATGGAAATTATCGTTCCATCAATTGAATATCAATATCTCTTTTCGTTCATATACTTTGTTCCCAATACAGCGCCTACTCGATAATTGTCCAAAAAACGGGTCCGGCCAGGGACAATTATCGGATAGGAATTCTCACAACTTTCGTACGATGAATGAACTATCGATCGCTCGGAAGGACACAGGACGATAAAAAGTATAACGCTGTTTAGGCGAAGAGGAACGGTCACTCAACCTGCGAGTACGTTATCAGTCGTAGCATATTTTCCTTATCTTCGAGTACTCTTTTCCGTTCGTTTTTAGTGTACTCCAGTGAAGCACGTCAACTTGAAAAATGAAAGCATTATTATCGTTTCGGTACACATTCAAAATTACCTGGCCAGTTTGTTTGGACAAGAAAAAAAAATTATTAAAAATGAGAAATATTGTGCGTGTGCTAACTAAATATGGCAAAAGTGTCAATGATTTAAAAAAAAATATATTAATCCTCATACGTTCCTCGGAAATAATTTTGCACTTTAAATGAACAAATTTCATTCATAAATTCACAGTTCGAAGAAATCAATTTTGCAACACCTTCTTAAAATTTTTACCCCGAGGAACAAGCGAGATTTTTGAATGATAAAAATGATAGAAATTGCCAAAAGCATGAAGTGACAGAAAAATGTCGGTGAGCTAGGAAGCTAGTTAATCAATTTGCACAGTGAACGGTCCAATTACAAAATAAAATGTTGAACTGCTCTCATCGTCCAGATAGACAAAAGAACGTGTTAAATTAGACGCGTCGCAGGGACTTAGCGAGGTTCGCAGGAAGTGCGCCGAGCAGAAAAAGTAGAGAAAGGACAAAAAGGATTGAAAGGACGAGTCCAGCCACCGGCAGGATGTCGAGTTTCTCGAGTATCGCCGCCACTTGTGTATGATTCACTGCGTGGCCGGAAATGGGATTAACGCACCTCTCAGCACGCGGCTTGCTCGGGGCTGGGCTATCGGCTATTCGCTAATTAAATTTTCAGCTGTCTCTTACTTTCCCCGACCACCCTTGTTAACAGGCTCCTGCTTGTCTTCTTTCTCCGGCTAATGAGATCGAAGCTATTTTTCTAGGCAACGTGGAGACCTCGTGTTTTCGGTAGTGAGTGGACGCTCATGGTATCTCTGTCGAGCACAGTGATCTGACACGGTAGTTCAAACAGCAGCAATTAATATTTACACTTCTGTTAATATACATCTTTTTTTAAATTTTTTGTACGGCCGCTCTGAATTATTTTTCAACGATTTTTAAAATGTTTCAATAGAGGCACAAACATTGTCAAATTATAAGTAAAGATTTTTCAAAAATTTTTTTAATGTCTTGGTAAGCGTGATAATTGTTCCAAGGGGTTCAAACAGTTCCAATAAATATTGTCTGTAAAATAAGTCCGAATGAATATCGATACGAGTTGAACGTTAAAGACGACGTGTTGAAAGACGAGATAAAAATTTATTAGGAAGCAGAAGGAAGTGCGAAATGATGAACAGAAAAAAAAAGTTTTCGGCTTTCCTAAGACGACAAGCGAAACAATAGTAGAAGGGCTGGTTTGATAAACTACGATCGGTCACGACCCTACCGAAAGGGCTGGTATGACGTTACCGTTGTTACCATCGATCTTATCGGTAGGCAGTGTGTCAGTGAACAGGTAGCCGCACTCCGTGGCCCGGAAATGAGATTAACGTCACTTCGCGATATTCCTCCCCGGGGAGAATGGAGACCTACCCCCACCCCTCCCCCTCCTCGGGTGTGAAATTAAACCTCGTTAGGCCACCGTAGCCCTGAGACGTTGGTGCTACTTACGAAGTTCTCGTAACTTTCGTCGCAACTTGCTCCTTCGCTAGATTGGCTTTTCCTCTTGCTGATTTTTTGATAACTTTCAGTAATTTTCGCGACAAATCCTAACGCTGCGAGTCACAATTAATTAAACTGTACGCTGGAACGCACATACTTGTTGTTAGCTGTATTTCATTCGCGAATTTAAAGTGTCAGTTCCGAAACCGGTTCCAAAGCAACCAACAACTCAACTCTAAACACGCGTAACTTTTGAACCAGTGAATTCCTCCCCTCAAAACTTCGATTTTTTGGATTCTCTCGTCGAGATGTACAGGATTACATAATAAAAGGTTAAAATTTTCTGGGTTGCCCAGGTGAAGTTTAACCGAATACGAACTATTCTTTCCAGAAATTATTTTGATAAATAAATGTGTTGGAAGACATTTTATATTCACTCGAAAGTACAAACAAGTTTTGAACAAATTCCAGTTAATGCTGGGTGTGCTACAGGTTCTCATAGATCGTTCTTCGCTGGTCGAACGTAGTGATCCGAAAAATTGATTCTGATTTCGCATTTGTTCGTCAATGTTTCGGAACAATTCCGAAAGCGCAATCGAACACTCGCGAATCGTTTTGCGAAATAAATAGAAGCAGACGTCGAACGAGATCGGCATCGCGCTCGCGCAGGATGCCCAGAGGATATAAAACGTCCCGATTATTGGAAATGTCCTACGGTGCGTGAAATTCGTCGTTTGACGTTCCATGCACGGGCAACCGACGATGCAGCACCGGGGACATTGCCATTTTTATGAGTCATCACGGTCCAAGTATTGTCGTTCGCCGACGCGACGTCTCGATCTTATTATCGGCGTAAAATTTAATGCCGATATCTAAAATCATCGATCCGTCGCCTATCGCCGCCTTTAAAAGCGATCTTCTCATTTACGGTGAGCCTCGCAGGTACTGCGCACCGTTACAATTTTATTCGGACCAATCGCGAACAAAAAATGTGATGTCTATTTTGCAAAAATCCAAGCTTCGAATACACTGAAGCACATGGGAAATTGTTATTGATTATATAGAAATTCAAAAATACTATTCTTACCAACTCATTGAAATTATTAAAATGGGAAATATAGCCCCCGTATCTACCGACAATTTTCATTCTTCATCATCTTAAGTTTAGAACAACTTGTGGACATTCTCAAGTTCTTTTAATCTCCTCAATATTTTAAATTGCGCCAATTCGTTTTTCTCATAAACGCATAAAACCCGCGGGCACGTAATAAGGAACAAAGGAATATCATTTCGCGCTAGATTGCCAGCAAACAAGGTTTCTGTATGGTAAGAGTACAAAAGCAAACAGCGGGCAGCATCGGAGGGAAAAACGTACGAATCTCTGGCGCACATTGCGATCCAGGCCGCGGATTATTTAGATCGCAGCTGCAGCTGCCTGATTAGCCGGGGTTCAGATTTCATTCGCGCGAAATAACGCGGCGGGCGCGCGGTAATGGGCCGTGTTATGTTATGCGATTCCGGGCTTATGACCGCAACAAGTGCGGTAATAACAGCGCCGTAATAACCTCGCCTGATCCACGCTGTTCTCCTCTCGTTTTTTTTTCTCCCTTTCTTTCCTCCCCATTCTTCCCTGTGTTTCCCACTTTGTCCCGACGCCACCCCCGCGTCATCGGTCTTTTCGGCCACGATGCGAGACGGGCCGGGCTCACGCGCCGCTCTCTCCGGCCATTACGCGCTCCTTGTCGCCTCTTCCCCGGCAATTTCGCAACCCCAATTTGCGCTACACGTGACTCGAATTGCACGGTGACACCCCGGTTATGGATCCTCGCGAAATTTATCGCCGGCGTTTAGGCGAGCGGCTCTCCATCGCGTCCGGACATAAGTAATTAGGATGGCGCTTCGTGGATCGCTGACATCAACGAGCGTTCAGCACGTTGCTTACCGTTGCTCGTAGTGTTGTGTTTTAGCGCTCTTGCGGGATAGAATTCAATTTCTATGATTTTACTGATGTAGAAAATTGTAAGAAATTTGTAACTGTAAAAAAATAATTTTTGTTGAAATTTATAATCGTAGTTATTGTAAGTAAATGTCAATTTTATTAGAAAATGTATGTGTCATTTTAGAAAGAAGACTAATGAAATCTTCATACAGAATAAAAATTTTCTGCATCATTTTCAAGATACCGGAGCTAAATACACAATTTTGTTCTTCTTTATTGACATTCTTAAATTCATTTTGCAGTCTACAATGATCTACTGTTGGGATCTAATAATGTACTTTGGTTCGTTAACTTCTGTTGCAAAAATTCTTACAATAATTTCGTTCCTTTATTTTGTACACACGAAAATAATAAATACGGAACAATCTTTAATATTTAACTTAAGGTTGGTAATAATATAAGATTTTGTAAATCAATATGAGATTTTAATGAGGAGGCAATGGCTCATTTTTCTGGCAGGACAACGTCTTGTGATAAAAATAAATAAAAGAAAAATAAAGATATAAATTATAAAAAATTAATTCATGTAAAGATAAAAATAAAAGACTATTGATTGTAACATAAATTGATGGTGACGTTTCACACACAGTACTAATAAATAAACACAGTGTGGTATTTCTAGCCCAGGATAACAACCTGTTCTATCGCCTAAGTCTGATTTAAGGATTTCGCACGGTACGGTAGTCAAACACATTAACTTGCCCGGAGAATCTCGTGTTTGGATTCCTGCGAGTTGTTTGAATAGGTTGTTGGTCGAATTCGGCGTCTTAATTGTTGTTTGTATTAGTTTTCTTGTAAATCGAGACTTACGAATGTCAAAATAAAACAAGAAAGTTGGACTAGATCAATTCCAAACAAGTTTCATTCTTTAAAATATCTTGGACAATCCTTTCCTTTTCACATTGTTTAAATAGAGATCTTCAAAATTGTATTCAATAAAAACGTATCCTGTAACGTAGAAAAAAAGAACACGATTTGTTGCTGTAGAAAATTATCAATGTCGTTGCCTAACATTTTATAATAACATTTGTGACAATATTTTATAATAAAACTGTAATGATTCGTACTTTTACTTCTCGCCTAGAATATGATACACTATCTGGAAATATTGTATTTTATCTCAAATAAATGATTAAAATAATATTCTGCTCCATGGCTGATCCAATATTGACCGATTTCACTTGCGTCAATCATTGACTCGTGCTACTGTAATCTACACTGATTTTACGCTCGCTCTCCAGTATAATATGCAATTTACATATTTTCAATTAGTTTGAGTTAAAAAATGTATTATTTATAATGAAGCTAATATACGTACACAGATAAATTGTACTGTCTTTAATGATTGACTCGTACTACTGGGAAGTCCAACAGTCACAGTACAAAAGACAAAAAATAATAAAAATTGCAATAATCACAAATAAAATTTCAAAATCCATTTTCGCAACTTCTTTTAAAATAACACTAAAATTTTCTTCATATTGATGTGATTTATTTAAGATTTGATTTATAACAATAAAGAGCGGTGTAACAGAGGAATTCCATGAAATGTTAGAACCCTCATGCTCCATTTGTTGGCCAACTAGTCGCCTACTCCTCTATCTTGGAAATTACAGTGACAGTAAACAGTAACCAGAGGATGCTGTTCATGTTGCGTCATAACGATCGCAGGAACGTTCCCGCGAGCGGCGGGAAATTTGAATTGCGCCGGAGAAACATCGTCCACGGTCGCATATTTTCCGCTAACGTAGACCGAACTTTCAACTAATATTCCACGAGTCCTGACAAGCTGAACGAGCCGACAAAAGTTTCGCGTTTCACCGTCGAGTTGCTCGATTATTTCCTTCTGCGCCGAGAGCGGAGGAATGCGGGAAGAAAAAGTGGCTCGCAATGCAAATCATTGCTGACAGCTTTTTCGACGCAACAGAGATTCCGCTGTCAATTCTCGATGACGCTCGTAGAAACTCGAATACTACACTGGAATACACTCACATCCCGTATAAATTTTAACGCGTCACAAAAATCTACAATCCATAGCTGAGACCTCAAAAGCCTAAAAAATTAGACAAAATCAAAAGAAAAGAAATTTATTGAAAAAAGAAAGAAATTTATTTCAAAACAAATTTATTTAACCCTGGGACTCCTACGAGTTTTAGGCCTATACCAGAGTCCTTTCTGACCCACACCCATATTTCACTAGTTTTCATTCGATATAAGGCGACGGCTCGGGACCTGCTGCCGTCCTATTTCGGATGAAGAAGACAAAGAGAGATTTTCTTATTTCGAAATAAAATAGCGTCGTCTTATATCGGAATAAAATCACACTAAATCTACTAAACAAGTCAATGCGCTAACTCTAGGAACATAGTATAATCGGTGCTTTTAGGATTATTATACGAAAGAAGATTAGTAAGCTGTTTTTTGTGTAACAAAATTGAATCCTATTAGATAGGCTTGCGGTAAGTAAAGTGTTAAAATTTAGATCCCATTCAGCCAAATATGTTTCTTAAAAGACAGAACATTTTTTAAATTTACAAATTATTTAATTTACTGTTGCTATTTGTCTAATCGAATATTAACATCTAGTAAAATAGAAAATGAGTTGGCCACTCGAAATGTTTGAAAGGATCAGCTTTTTTCCACTTGGAACAGTATTTACAGGGAGATCCAACGATCGAACGACGCCGGATGCTGCGTTCGCCAAAGGCCAAGGGCAATTGTCCTAATGAGTGATTAGGGTGGTTCGAAGCAAGTGGGTAATTCAACTTTGTAATTCAGTTCCTACGGGTATTGCGGATCTCGGCGCTTTCGGACGTCCAAGAAGATTTCAAAGCCGTTCGTTAATTCCCCGCGTAAGAAGCGAATCTCCTACTATTAATTAACCAGATTAATGCCTTGAACAGAAAGCCGGCGTGTAATCGGGCAAAATTTGTTCAGAGCTACGGGAACTTCAAATTACAAGGGCCAGGGGCTTTCATAATATAAAAGTATAGCGTGCAAGGGTGGAATCATAATCAGACTGAATGACGATTGAGTTAGTCCGAGTTGGATCTCCTGGCTTGTAAATTTGCTTTCATGCTGCCTCTGTTATTGACTTGTTGAAATTTTGAAATTACTGAATTTCTTCTATTATAACGAGATTGTTCCAAGATGAAAGAGGTTTTTGGCGACGATGTTTGACAAAAAGGAGCTTAACAGTTTCCTTCGTGCAAGAAAGGTGATTAATAAATTTCTTTCATGTCGAAAAGGAGCTTAATAATTTTGTGTATGCCAAAGAGGAGTTTGATCATCTTCGCCATGTCGTAGTTCCAAGAGAAATTATTAATTAATTACTAGACTGCTTTATGTGTTTCTGGTATATTATATTGATTTACGAGCAAAATTACTGTCGCTATTGAACAATATAAAGCAGTGAATATATCAAAAAAATTAATTAACACTGTCACGTTATTTTTCTCAGCTCTATGTAAGTATCTCAAATTCTTTTTAATTTTCAATCGCTTAATAACGATGATCAAGATTGATATTTATTTCGGAAAAGCAGCAGAAAAGTTGAATCGCGCAGTGAAAACATTTTAGAGAAGTAAAAGTCGATGGGAGCACTCGCGGTAAGTGGAATTAAAACTAATTAATTAGCGACGCTGGCTGGCGGTTTTTTCCTTCGCGAGAATCTGAATGCAATCACCTGTTGCGTGAAGAAGTAAATGGCAAACGATGAGGAAAGCGAAAGTCTCGCGGGAAATTACCAATTTTGCGAATTCGTAACGGTTTTATATTGAAATCGTCCAAGAATAACAAATGTCAGTACGAATGGTCAAAAATATTTACAAAATCCAAGAAAATGAAATCCAAAAATTTTTCCACCGACCTTGGCTGGTTTTCAATCGAGTTATTCGTTTACTTTTTACTAATCGTGTGAGAATATAAAATTTTGCAGCACAAGTGGACAAAAATAATTACAAAATCCAAAAATTTTTCCACCCAGTATAATTTCCTTGCTATTATTAAATCGTTTACTTGTGACCAATTTTCCAGAGGTATCAAATTTTGCAGCAAAGACAAGAATAATTAGAAAATCCAAAGATTTGTCACCTCCGTTAGTTAATAACTGTGTCGATCATTTTTGTGGCACAGTTCGGTTAGTTAAAATTTTAAAGAACCCTTTACACGTGCGACAAGCAGAATTATGTATTGCGTCCACGCCTACACAAGTTTCGTCGGGAACCGGTCGAACTTGCCGACACAATTGAACAATTATTCGCCGCTGTCAAATATCAAACATTCGAGAAACCGCGGCGTTGAATAAACAATACATTCGCCAGCAGCCGTGCACGTGTTCCGCTTTCCAGGGTTATTCAGAAATGAGATTCCCCGATTGTTTCACGCTGTACGAAGATATTACCATTCAACCGCAAACTTAACGCCCGAAACAATGACGGTTGTTCCATTAAAATCTTCCAGCATTCCTCGAATCGAATCGTCCGTATCGAACTTGCCCGCAGACAATCGACAAAGTAATCTCCTATCATGTGCTCGGAACGAAAATACTCTTCAACAGACATATTTCACTAGCTGTGAAAATTGATTGACGCACACTCAAATTATTTTATTAATTTCATCAACCTGCACAGTTCGACTTCGCCTGGTCAACAAGATTAATTAACTAAATCTTTTATCGTAACATTATTGTAAAATTAACACTGTTAATATTTTATCTCGAAGAAAATTTTCAGCTAAAATCGGACATTCGTTTTGGAAATTTTCTGGAATTGGAAAATTCGACTGGATAGTCAGCAGAATTAAATCAATTTTTCATTGCAATATTACGTAAAATTGTGAAATTGACACTGACAAGATTTATATAGCTCACGAGAAATGGAATGAAAATTTTGATAATCGGATTTAACGATTATATTTAATGAAAGTATAGTAATGCATAAGGAACTGGAAGATCTCAGAATTTAGAATCGGAACTGCACCGTTCAGGCGTTATCCTAATCCTTGTGACTGGTAACAGATGGAACGTTCGTTTCGGTTGCTAGTTCAATGATGATCAAATAAAAAATTGAAAATGATTGGATCACATTTTTGAAGAATCGCGTTGTTCTCATTTTTTTGACAGTCAGAAGCCTACAGACTCTGTGACGTTTCAAAAAATAAAACTCTTCGACTCCATATGTTTCATACGAGTGCACGTTCCTCGCGTTGCAAGCGAGCTTTCTTGAAATTTCCCACGGGTTTGCAAACAGATTATTAATTTAACACGTTCGCTACCACTGTCACGGATATGTGACGTCCACGATCTCGCAGTTTACTCAAAGATAGTTCAATTAATGTTATACACATTGTTATCTGCAGTGATAATACACGGTATTACATTCCACTACTTTCATCTGCTCAATTGTTCCAATATTTCATCAAAAAAACCACGTTGCATTTCATAAAACATTTTAATCGCGACAAAACATTAAGCAACAACAGAACATAGAATCCAGCTATTACAAAAATCGTTAGACCGAAATGAACAAATATTTCTAACTCAACGGTGTTACAAAAAAAAAATATTTTTCATTAACTAATAAACCTAAAAATTCTAAAAATTACCGGAAAACGTCGAACACAATGCAGAGAATATATCTGTCCCAAAATTGCAAATTTCCTTGTAGAATCGTTCTAACAAAAATCGTTAAATCGCCCATCAAACCCAAACTGAACAAATATTTTCGACCCACTCGAAAGTATTTCTACGAAACTCGTACAATTCTATGAAAATTCTAAAAATAATTAAACGTTCAACACAATGCAGCGAAACCATAAAATCGCACGTATCCTCGTGCTTCTAACAAAAATCGTTACCAAAAATTCGAGCTCGTCGAGGGTTTTGCGGGAAAAAATTTTCCAGAGCCGAATGAAACCGTGCAAAAATTCTAAAAATTACCGGAGAACGTCGAGCAAGGTCCCCCACAGATATCTACCAAAAAAAAAATCGCACATCTCCGAAAATCTAAACACAATCACTTCTCACTGGGAAGCCTCTAAAATCGCTCGGGAGGCTACAATTTCCTGCGACCGTGGAACCGCGCGACGAAATCCGTGCCGACGAGCGTACAGCCCGCCGATCAACCGCGAAAACTCGTTTTCAGGACGAATTGCGATCGGATTGTTTGCGGAAACCGGCAGGAAATCGGCGGTCGCGGAACGGTTCCGTGAGCGGATCCGGCGTTTTTCGCGAACGGAGTCGGCTCACCTGTTGCTGGGAATGCGACGGGTCGCGTTTCGTTGCTCCCCACGGAATCGAAATACAGAAGTTGTCCGGAAAGGCTCCGAGAAACAGGTCCCCAATGGTGCCGAAAATGCTGCTCAAAAAAGCTTCGAAGAGGTCTTCGGAAAGGTCTCCGGCAAAGGGTCCGTCTTCTTTTCGAGGTCCTCTTGATCTCACGTGACTGCTCGACGACGCCGGGCACAACCACTCTGCTGCTACGCGGGAATGGCGATCGGGGCATCGCGACGCCACCCTTTATACGTGTGTGGCCCGCTGGTGTTTGTGAACAAGGTCCCTGTGTGAGTGCGCACCACGCACCCCCTCTCTCCACGAGTTCCTCCTGACAGGCAGGCTTGCCACCCTTTTGCGCATACGCGCGATCCACGATGGGCATTCAATTCTCTTTCTCGCCTAAGACCGTCACGGTCTGACCAGAGCTGGACAAAGTCGGTACATGGTCGTCGAAAGCATACCAACCTCTCGTTTCAATCATTTCTTTTTTTTTTTTTTTACCATAAATCCGAATTTGTAGGCCTCAGGTAATATCGAGTCATATTTTCGTGTACAGTGGAACCTTTATATTTTGTCGTCGACATTAGCCTCGCGGGACACTAAAAATGGTCATTTTACATTACTTTATAATAATAATAAAAATATCCTTCTATAATGTATACCCCCCAAAAAAATAAATTTATTGAATAATTTCTCGGGGATTGATTATTACATTCTCGGTAATTCTAAGTTAAAAATGTTAGTACCCGTGGCTGGACTACAAGTGGCTTGTTGATCCCATTTTTTTTTTTATTTTTTTTAGGAATATTGAACTAATTTCTCACTGAAGAAATGTGAACAAATACAGAGGTTCCTCTGTGATTCCGCTTCAGCCCGGAGTGGATCGCAATGTTTCCTGTATGGTACATTCTTTTTCTATCGTTCTGTGTGCTGCAAATTAAGGTGCATCCTTTTTCTATTATTCTACGCGGTGGAAAATAAGGTACGTCCTTTTTCTAATGTTCCCTGTGGTGCAAAATGAGCTGCGTCCTTTTTCTATCATTTTGTGTGGTGAGAAATGCAGCCCTTTCCTTTTCTATCATTGTATACGGTGCAGAATAAGGTACGATATCAATTTTGCCTGAAACGCCCACGGTTGTCACGCTATACAGCCCCGGACTGGGTTACTTTCGACACCCCGCGCGGATCAAGCTGACTTTTTCAAGGGTTCACGGGCCGTGAATAGGGCTACATCGCGTTGAATAGGGTTCGTCGGTTTTGAACACCTTCGCCCCGGACGATGGAGCGGAATATTGCTACGGTGTTTGGAAACGGCCAACCGAAAAATTCAACGGTTCGAGTATTTTTTATTGCGTGATTTTTGGGGATTTCCTAAAATTCCGAATCCTGAAACGAGAGTTCAGTCGATTAATTATAGTATCAAATTGTTTGCCAAGCTTAACTAGCATACTCTATCAGCGAGGATAACAATCGTTTTCGATATTTCTTCTCCACGATTATTTGCGATAACTTGATTATGTGTCGCGAATTTTGCAGTGGAAAATGCACACTATTAAGGAAACATTGAGAAAATATTCGATTGTGGTTTTTATGCAAATATTAGATTTAAAAAATGGCTTTTGACATTTGCAATTGATCCATGCAATTTTAAACGTTAACGTCCTGCGATATTTGCAATTAACGTACTACCTCGGAGGTTTCCAATCTCCGTGCAACATACGGAACGCTCGCAACAGGCGAGTCCCATATACTTTTTCAAGGACCAGCGGACACGCGCATATGCATTTTTGTGGATCGTTCTTCTTCGCTTGTTTCGCTTCTTTTTTTTTCACGATAACACGCCCACGCATGACCCACTTTCTTCCCGTCTAGATATCTTGGTCCCTTCATTTCCCGGCTTTTCGTCGGAGCAGGCAACAGGTCGATTCGTTTCGCCAACCCACTCCATTTTGTCCTTCGGGCAACGAAACTCCGTAATATACTCAAAATGACCATGAATATTGCTGTTTATCGCCGAGACTCGTTAACACCTTTTTCGAGAACGCTCTTTCAGACGCGAACGATTTTAAGTGTCATCTTCTCCACCTGATTGTTCATACACAATTCATAAATGTATTGCAAGATACGTGCATCTATATTGCACGTTAAAATCAGGGTACGGGTATAATACACTGATCGCCAAATTACGAGCTGCAGAAAATCCGACGAAATCCAAGTAATTTACTTGATCAAACCGAAACTCAAAAGATAAGGTATTATTATTATTATGTACACGCCTTTAATCCTTCTGTATCCTTCAGTCCTAGTAAATTCAGTCCTAGTAAAAATTATATTCTCAGTGCCGAATTACAAGCTTCAGAAAATCCGACAAAATTGAGATAATTCAATTGTCGAAACCAAAACTCATATAATAAAAATCACAGTTTCATTGAAACCTTCCGTACCCCTCAGTCCAAATAAAAATTAATTTCCTAACAAAATTACATTCTAAACTCGGTAAAATAAGAAATAGTTTCACTCGTATAATATAGCTACCATAGCAGTTAACAAATTACAAAAAAAATGCAATCACAATCTGCACAAACCTGGAATTAAACTTGAAGGTAAATCTCCTAAAAAAGAAAGTAATCAACTGTTGATTCGAACAAGAAAATTCCATTTACACAGTTCTTAATTATTATGTTTCCCCGAACCAAGGATCGCACCGAAGGATAGCATCTCGCAGCCGGAAGTGCAAGCAGAAGTGCGGGAAAGAGGGTGTTCCAATTTCCGATGCACGTATGGCGTAGTATCCCTAAGCGCAGAGGGAAAGAAGATTGTAAAAGGACCGAGAAAAACGTTGTTACCCGCGGTCGTTCGCGAATGCGCGTCCACGTCTCCACTTCCGGTGAATGCGGGTTGCAGCTGCATAAGCACGCAAATCGTTGATCGCACGGATTTTCGCACGCCCCGAGGTGGCGGGTCCCTTTTCCGGGGCTTTCCGCGGCCAGGCATTTACGACTTTCCCTGTTTACGAGCGGCCGGGAAAATCTCGCGGAACACGTGGCTGATGGCACGCGGCTTTCCCGGAAGAGATGTTCCACGAGCGGTCGATCCCGCTGCAAGCTTTTGAACTCTGACCGTGCTTCAGGGAGAATTCTTCTTGTAACCGGGACTCGGAACCCGTCCTGGAAATAACTGGTCAAAATTGTTCTGCAAACGTTCCGAGTGAAACGATTCCGCCGAAACTTTGTTCGTGGGAAATTGTTGGGAAAATAGTTGCGAAGAATCTTTGTTGCGAGAAACAGTTCTTCGGAACCTTCGTTCTCTTGAAGAAGAACATTTGTTCCGAACTATCCTCACGAAGAATCGAAATTTTTAACTGGTGCCTCGATACAGCGTTCTCTCGATATATGTCGCAAATATCTAGCCGATAAAAGTCACTAACCCCACTAGTATATCCCTGAGGGGTCACCTAAGACCTCGGTCACCGAGGAGTGTAAGGTCGTGTGTATGAAAGAATAGTATCTCCTGACCGATATATGTCACTGGCTAGACCCGTGTTGTGGACACATATCGAGAAAACACTGTATATGTGGAAACTCCGGGACCAAATATCACTTATATCAACAGCGTTGAATGTACAATAGGAGAGGATAGCGTGTAAAATTGACAGAACTGTTTTACATTTAATTACTTTTTTATTAGTCTTTCGTCGACATGTTTGTGACATTTTTCTGATTAAAACGATACCTAACTCGACATAATTTGTATCACGTTTAACTGTTTAATCCACGATGTAGGCGAACCTCGATTATCCGAACAGTGTTTAGGTTTAGGTAATAGTTAGCTATTTTATCTTCTTGTGTTAGAAATCAGTAACATGCGTTTTTTTCTTGTATATTGATTTTCGCAGTAAGCTGCAATAATTCTCAAATTTTGGATTTGAAATGTTGAGATGATTGACATTGAAGTCGAACATTCCACTATTTTTCTGTTAACTAATGTAACAATATTAGTTCATATGTGTGCGTGTGTCACTATTACATGTCAGCATTTATTCATTATTATAATATTGCTCTCGGTTCATTGACGCGAAAACATTAATATACAGTGACGTGTGCAAGGACAATCGATAAAATCGAAATATTCTTGAACATACTGGACCTACAAAAATATTGCAGTGGACTATTCATTGAATTGATAATTATGTGAATGATAAGCATGAATGACATGTGATGATAATAAATCCGAATGAATGCTAACAGTGATAACTGCCCTTATTTTACTTCTATCTTTCTATCGTTTGTATAACACTGTATAAAATTGACGTATTGTCTGAAACATTAATACATTAATTTTACATAATTTCTGGGTTAAATCTTTAGTTTATATCAAAATTTTCCTGTTTATATAGTTGTGGATTACAAGTACATATATTGTAAAGCGAAGTTCTGCAACGGACCTCCGAATACATGCATTACACTACACACTGAAATGAACGAGGTACTAAAAACTAATTAGTTGATTTTAACATAGTCTACCTACGTACACCTGTGAAATGTGCCTTCGTACACTAGTGCAATATGTGCACCTTACATTTCACTTTACCTCCATCGCAATTATCTTAAATGTCTTGTTTTCACTTTCGTAGCAAACAAAGATGGTACTTATTATTTATTCCTTCATTCCCCACATACAATAATTTATAATTTCCCCACATCAAATAAATTTTTACGCGTTTATGATCTCTACTATCATGTATTATCTCCATTTAAATTGTGAAAAGGCGAAATAATTTCGAATTTACTCGCACTTCTCGCAACCAATGCTAATTATAGTACACGCAAATTGTTAAACCTTCGCACGTTGAAAATCCTCCGATGAAAATTCGCCCACTCTCTACTTCCAGTTACTGTGAAACATTCACTCGGCTCTGATGGCTTTATACTGCAATATATGCTGCAAAACGAATTACACAAATAACATTTTTAAATATTTTGTAAACCACCATTTACGACAATTTTATAGGAATTAAGGAAAAGGTTAAACAACTGATAGTAATGGAAAGAAAATGTCACGAATTGTATCGACTAAAGTCTCGAAACAGTTCAGCTTAAAATCATTTTAAGACGTCAACGTCTTCGAGATAAACTCCCTAACACATCCAACGGGAATTCCAACAGTAATACCGGAAGCTTAGCACCCACAATCTCAATTAGAAGAGTTCTAATTGTCCTCGAACTGCCCGCTTCCGGGTAACAGTTGCGAAGTGCTCGATGGCAATTAACGATAGCAACTTTGCCATCTCTTACAAACTAATAAATATTCATATCGAAAATCTCGCAATTCTCTCCATTGAGACGGTCGTACAATGGCTGCCATATTTAAGAACAATTTCGATTCTGACTTCAACCTTCATTCGCTGCTACATATTAGCCAAAAATCATGCCAAGAACATAAATAAATATAAATCATAATATATAGTGCCATATTTTCGATCCTACAAAAATTTTGTTCTGATATATTTCCATTTAATTTTCACACGCACAACATGTGAATTAAATATTTTAGTAATTAAAGTTCTTCAGGGTATTTAGCCCTTCAAAGCCTGAATGAAATACGGTTCAAATTATACCGTGTTTACTGTCATTTTAACCAGAAAAATGCCACGAATAAGTTGGTGAAAGTCCCATAAAAGAATAATGAAAAATAAAGAAGTTTTGTAATTGGATTAGTAGTGGTTCACACCGATGTGTGACTTCCAGTGGAGGGCGTAGGCGAACTAACTAAAACCGTGCAGCTTCGTACGGCTTAGGTCGAAACTTTACTGTAGTATATGCTTAAGTATGTATCTGGCCAAAAATTAACGCTGTAATTATACACCAAATTTTTATATTACACAAGGATTTTCTTCTGATATATTTCAGTTTAATTTTCAAACTTACAACATACGAAATAAATATTTTACTAATTTAATTTCGTCAGGACATGTAGCTCATAAATGTCTGAATTAAATAGTGTCCTTAAATATTTGGCAGCATATATGCATGTGCATATGTATCTGTGCAGGGAGTAGAGGTCAGAATAATTGCGCCGTGACGAACACTTTTTGCTCATGCTTCTCCCAGAATATGGCGCACCGGAAGACTTCTAATCCTCCGGATCTGGGATCCTCGGCTAGCCGGGCAGCTTATCGAAAAAGTTTTCCTTTCCGTGGACCGATGTAAGGATACTCTTCGGAGTGCATTAATGTGTACGAGCTTTTAATGCATGAGGCAGCCGGCCATTACGCGGTTTCCCGCTTGCAATTCAAAATCGATAGCGCCCACTTTCCGCGCGCGGAGCGTCGCCGCCTTCTTCTGGAATAAATCAGCTTCCGGTGTGCGGAATAAATCTCTGTTGAACTTGCGACCTTCTAATATCATCGAGCGCAAAGATCGGTGTCGATGGTGTCAGCGTAACAGAGAACCGATCGAAATGAGGCAAGAGAAATTGTCTTTTTTTACTCCTTCAAATTTTCCTGACACCTAATTTCAAATTCGAAATTGGTATAACTCGGTGAAATAAAATCTATGGATCTAGGTGAAGTACCCCTCAAAAGATATTTAGAATTTTTGAATAATTACGCAAATGAAGCCGAAGATAGTTAGATTAGTGTTAATACGATTTTTTTTAAATAATGATCAAATTTACAAAAATACGAATTTGTCCGACTTCTATTATTTATTGCAGAATAATTTCATCGCAACTATTGATTTAACCCCTTTTGGGGGAATAAATTAGTTCTCCGAATTGTTGTGATTTATAACTGTTAAATAATTATCTAACCTAGTGTCCTAGTATTTATTTCATATCATGGACTATTTATTTCACATTGTCTTCATACCCATGGACGTCAATGTTAGCTATGATACAAGCTTGATGTGGAAAAGCGAAACAATTATTTTGGATAAAAATTGGGGTGGATAGTGAAAAATTTGACGCAATAAAATTATTGATCCCGAGCCATAAACATGTGTACATTATCGATCATTTTGACGAAATCCACGCCAGTGTCAGAACGGAGCGCGCTGTACACAACTCATGTTCCATTATACTTCCTTTCCCTGCGAAAATGTTCAAGCGAATCGCAACGCGAGTTTCATGCACGCGTTCTGACATCCCATGCGCGTACAGTCGGCACAAAAAATAACCGAAATTTGAAAAACTGCGGATTCCATTCTTCCGCATAACAAATAAATAAATAACAATAATAAATCCCACCTAAATTTCATGCTCAAACCACGAATACTATTTAATTGCTAAAATCGAAAATACACATTCAACGTAAACTGTACAGTAATTGAACGTTTACCCCTTTTCATGTAACGATAAAAAAACAATTGTCCATTAATAAAAAATGCTTGATCGATGCTCAATTGTTGGCATGATCGTGTATTGCTTCTGGGAAACTATTACACACAATTACCTTTATGGTTTATTGCTTCTTTATCGAGATTTTACGATGCTCCATACTGTTTCATATCATAGTAATTACTAGACTGCGGATCTTTATGCAGTTATGGCTAATGAAAATTTTCAAAAAATGTTGTAATATAAAATTTGATACGATTTTTATTTGTTTTGGATCGGGAAAGGTTGTTCCCACGAAAAATAGGATTTTATTTCGTTGCAAAAATTTGTCGAAAATTGGAAATTGCACAAACATCCGCAGTCTAGTAATTGAGGGAGCCTTGGAAACGATATGATCGTTGGAAATTATTATAATAGGTGTTCGTATAATGGAGTATACGGGGTATATTATTTTTCCAGACGACTGTAGTCGCTGTCGCCAGAATGAAAAACGAACGTGTCCCATGCTGCCCGCCATAGTTCCGCGAGTGCCATCTTGAAATTGTGTTTTCGTAGCCGGTCAATTAAGCCGGAAAAATTGCGACGCACCGTTCCTCTGCTCCTTTCCCGCGCTTTCTCGTCCGGAAAGGGACGCGTCACGGCTCGTGTAACGCTGTGTCGGTCTGACGAAAGGAAAAACCGATAACTCCGACGGCCCTTTCTCTCCCCGGCTCGCCTGTCGCGAATAATTCGCGGAGAGCGACGCCGAAAATTCACCGGCGCTTTTCCACGGCCCTTCATCCCGGAAAATTGAAAGTATCGTCTGGTTCGCGCTGCAACCAGCCCTTTGTCCCTTTGCCGCAGATTTTTCCGCGAATCGCAATGGAACGCGCGCCCTTCGCCTCGTCCTCATCAGCGGACCGAGAATATTTACACGTGTCCTCCCGGTCTCAGGTAAATTACAAAAAGCCTCGATAAACATTTTTAACAACCAGAGAACCAATCCGACTTCAATGAAACCTGTTTCCCTGGATTTCGTCTATAGTGCAATTTATACTTTTAATTTTGTCTTTGTACGAGGACTTTTTTTAAATATTAGAAAATAAATTATAAACCAAAGTTTTCACCTCTGAGAAGACTAGAAATATTGATCGTTCGTTGCTACAATAATTATTTGTTCACTGCGTTAAAAAGTAAGTGCGTGCTTTAGAAAGCTTTAGCGAGCTTTAGTTTATTTTAACCCTTTGCACTCAAAGTTACTTTAACTGCAAAATGAAACATTTCTAACGACCTAAAATATTTTCCTTCTTCGAATTTACTCCTACAATACTGAAATTTCCTAATGTAAAAGGTATTTTGAATAATAATATAGCAATTTTTAGGCGCGCCTTGTAGTCGCCGTTCGAGTGCTAGGGGTTAATAAACTGGACATTTTTATGGAAAATAAGCTTTCAATCAATTATAAGAAGCAGAAGAACAACATATTTCTGAAAGCATCGTTTTACAGTGTCTACTCGATAATTGTCCAGAATACGGGTCTGGTCAGGGACAACTATCGGCTAGATGTTTGCGACATTTATCGAATAGAAACGGTATTGACGGTCGTCCGACCTTTTCCTCACCGCGACGGGTCACTCTGGCGTAGCATGCGGAGGGTTAACGCGAAGAAATTAATTGTTTTCGGATCAAGGTACATAAATAAACAACGCGGTGTTTGTGGTCGAGGTAACTCGCTGACCGGGCGCAGAAAAAGTTGCTAGAATTTTGAACAGCTATCGTCGGATCTTGCAGGGAAAGGGTTAGATCTGCGGTTAGGGGTAGCGAAAGGCGAATTCCATCGGAGAGGAGTATGTCGGAATGGGGTGAGGAATTTCGCAAATCCGACGGGCGAAAATGGACGCACGTCCCGCGATCATCGCGTAATAATATTTCCAGCGGCACGCGAGGGGACCGTTTGGCCATTTTTCTGACGAAATTGTAGAACTTTTCATGGATAGAAGATACCGGGATGAAACTTTGTTCGAATTAAACCAAAACAGAATAAGAGAAAAATACAGTATAGTAAGTTTTCACTTGAAAAGTATTGGTTTGTCCGGAAAGTTCGTGCCGATTTTTAAGGGAAACTCAAACGGAGTACATTTAAATTTCGGAGTACATTTTAGTACATTTATTGAATTATTACAAGTGCCGTTTTGTTTCGTAATCTTTCTCCATCTTTCTCGCAACTTGCGTTTTTCGGTGAGAAACTTTTAAAGATGATTTTTTATGTCGACCAAAGAGTTAAAGTTTTTGTCATTATGTGAGGGTGTAATGTCTGGTTAATAGGGTGAACTACAATTCACTCGGTTTCCGTCCATATTTAAGAGCGTATAAAACTAACAAAAGTTAATGTATTCTAATCAAACTTTTTTCTAAAAATGCCTGAAAGATCACCTTTTTAGACTATGTACACATACCATTTGTGTGCAATCATTCTGACATATTCAGACCTGTCCTAATGCAAAACGGCACGAACTTTCCGGACAACCCAATATTTATTGAAGTTATATAGAAATATTTTCCAGATCAAAAATCACTGCTAATTTTTTCCGGTTCTTTTTCAGGATTCTGCAACGTTTCAGCTTTAACTTGAAGGAAAGTTTCATCCCCCGTGCCTTAATTCTATCAGAAGTTCTACGATTTCGTCACGGAAGTGTCGAAATGTTGCCATTGTGTGTTGTTGTCGGTCAACGAGGAAGTATCCTTCTCTCTCTCTCTCTCTCTCTCTCTCTCTCTCTCTCTCTCTCTCTCTCTCTCTCTCTCCCTCTCTATCGATATTCTCCCACCGTTCCATCTCTATACAACATAAGTTTCACGACCCATATGTATTTCACGCGAAATTGAGTTTCCCTTCTATATTGGTCTTCCCCGCGATGCACTTTCTCGCGGTGCTTCGTACGACATTGCGTTTCTGATTGAACCCCCGCACCAGGATAAGCGGTTCCAATAATACGCCTGTGTCCTCTCATTGTTTTCACGAGGCCCCCTTCCCCTTTTCTTATAAAAAATGCATTTAAACAATCGACACAACGCGTACAAGGCGAGGCACCTCGATCGCCTCGAATAACTTCTGAATTATGCGTTATACGAAAAAATTATTTCTACAGATATTACATGGTATTAGGGGGAGACACTATGTGGGGAACATGACTTCTTCATAAGTGGAGGCGTTTGTGGGATTTAAAGTACAACTTTGTTTTTTTTTTAATAGAAACGTGCACATTTCTATGCACCAGTCGATGCGGTTTTTCATTCTCTGTAAAAAGGTGTTGACTCATGGATGTCGGAAAGTGATTAGTTCAGCAGATATTTTAATTTAAGTATTGCTGAGAAAACCTCACTCTTTGTACACCAATACTACCGCAATGAAAACGTTTTACAGAATTGATTTTATATTATATCTGAATTATTTGATATTTTATATTATATCTTTGATTGTATATTGTTTATTTTGTTATATTTTATGTTATATATTTTCGTTGGTGCATCTAGTAAAATTAGCAACACGATTGTAAATGCAACAGACAGAAAAGAAAGCAAACAGTACGTTGCAGTTCTTCCTGCTCGCAGTAAGTAGATTCAGCCCTCAAGAGTCAGACACGGAGACCAAACGGATATTCAGCGTTCAACTTGAATTTTCTTTCGACAAATCCTTACAGCTAACAATATAACATTTTCGATCTCTCTTTCTGCAATAAATCAGTTCCTCTTTATTACATAATAGTTGCCCAATCACTCTGTGCAAATTTATTTCAATATCACATGTTTTATTCACAGGAAAGCAGAAGGACAATTTAGAAACGAACGTCTCTATTAATTTAATGTGGTGATTTTTATTGAATAAACTGCACAACATCGATAAACGTTACAACGTGTTTCAATTCAATCCAACGTTAACACGCGTGTACATCGGCACTGTGTGAGTTGCAAATTGAAATTATGTTCACCGATGATTAACGTATACAAAGAGACCCAAGTTGTCGATTGTGATAATGATGCTTCATCGGGCGCGGTAATTACTGTCTACTTAGCGTTAATTCATGCACATGTAATAAAAAAAAAATCAGAATAAAAAAAAGTCAGTATAAAAAGAAATTTCTATGAAATACACCCAAGTGTTACTAAGAATCTAATAAAGCTTCAGCGTCGATATGGTTCGCGATAACGTGATCAAACAACACACGATCCCTCGAAACTTATCGTTATCAAACCGACGTCGAACCGAGTTACAAGGGTTTTCAATCTCGTCGACGTCACCAGGCCCGAGCAAACCAAATATCGAAATCATATTGAGGAGATGACGACCGATGCGATACCGTAGATATCATAATTTGATCGCGGATCCACCGAAACTAGATTCGTTTGTTTAGTAAATCACGGTGGCATCGGTTAGTCGAATCTTCTATTGACTTTACCACGATTTAGATCCACTTCGCTACGTCATTGCCTACTTAAATTGCTGTCGCGTGGAAGAGTACACTCCCCGGATTAGTGTTCCACAATGACGCTCTGGCACACGAGTTTGAACTTTTCCACAATGAGCACACCAAAATGTAGATGTACTTTTGCATAATATGTAATTAGATTTCGTTTCATTCTTCTATTTGAGACTTTCATAAAAATACAAATGACATCCTTTTATTGACAATATTTATTAAATTAACTTTCTCTTCGGAATACTCATAGAAATACAAATGAAATCCATTTATTTACAATATTTATTAAATTAACTTTCTCTTCGGAATACTCATAGAAGTACAAATGAAATCCTTTTATTTACAAGATTTATTAAATTAACTTTCTCTTCGGAACTCTCACAAAAATACAAATAAAATCCAGTTGTACCGTCATTGTCAGAATGACGGATTCCAAATTTTCTAATTTACCAAATATAAATTTTACATCGCTTAAATTTTTCTGTATTCGTTTCTTCAGTGTACTACAAAAATCGCTAGAAATCTGAATAAATGATCGGACCATTCGCAAGCTCCATTCATTTCCACAGACGATTACAAGGAAGAAATTCCCAGTTACACTAATCCGAGGCATTCCGGAATTGCCCCGGAAGGCAAGCTGGAGTGTCGACAAGAATAAATCCAACGAGATCATCCTGCTTACAAGTATCGTAACCACCGAGCCGTCCTCGAATCGTTGGCACAATGAAACGAGCAGAATTCGTTGTTAAAATTAACTGATATATCAACGTTCGTCGATGCAATTTTATATTTACCGGGAAATTATAATTATCATTGATAAAAGTCATAAAAGAGGTACGGCGTTACGGAGGATCAACGAGAACAATCCTACAAATCCGTGCCGATTAAAACCACAATGGGATTCATCCCCCAGGGATCGCAACACCCCTGTAGGCATTAAACAATCTCAAAAATAACAGCGGCACGAACAAACAAAAGTTCCACCACGAATCAACAACGATTCCAATGTCTAAATCAACTCCTTTCATCCAGCTAAACCTAAAATCCGAAAGAGAGGAGGCGCGCACACCTCGGATTAGCGTGCCCCGGAGTCCCCACCGGTCGACGGTAATCCGGGGCAGCTGGCATCGCAGGGCAAAGTATTTCGGGGAATAATCCAGCAAGTTTATCCTCTCTTTGAGCATTAGATCTGTTGACCGTAGGCGACCGAACCACGTTCCACCCCCGAGTACGCCCACGCGGCACGCGTGACGTTTGTGCGGTTAGAATCGTGTCGGATAATCGCAGGCGTGCGAATCGCAGCGGCGAGATATCGATAGGAAGCTATCGACGGGAACGGGTATCTCGTCGGCCCGCGTATCGTTGTTGCTCTTTTATTGTGATGTGGGTCACCAGGAAGGCACGCGTCGCGGCGCGGCGCGGCGCGGCGGCGCGATACGTGACCGGAGCTCGACCGGTGCGACGATGAGGCGACCGGGTGATGTTGTTCGCACGGGGCTTCGCCGGGGACGCGATCTCGGAAAAGCAACTAATGACCAGCAATATCCGCGCGTCATTAGCTCCGCTCTGCCGGTGGCGTAAATCATCCGGAGCCGCCCGCGACTTTTATCTTTACTACGAAGGAGGCACCGATTGTAAATCACCTGTCGCTGCCACCCGCGACCCTGTGATCGTTCACGTGATTCCGAACTGGTTGCCTAATAACCTAACCGATCGATAAGGTGGGAATACGGGCAGATTCGGACGCGTCCCGTACCGCACTCGTTCCAACGCCTCACCTCGCCGTTAAGACTGCAAATAATTATTCTGTTCAGCTTATTATAGATTATTAGACTAATAAGTCTTTAGTTTAGCCATCTTTGAGAATAGCCTCCTCCATGCGATTATCTGCTGTGAAACGTTTGGCGAAATTTAACAGTGTCACCTAGCTACCGATTGAAGGAAGTAACAAATTAGCGAGTTGGACAAAGTATATTCAATTCTTTTAATATTCTCACGCATTCTAAATCGTCACATTTTAACACTAGGTTTACCGAGCACTGAAAGCGACTATTTTGCATTACTTTATGAAAATAACAAGAACGTGCTACCCACGTTTTGAGCAATATTTTTAAAACAATATATACCCGAAGAAATAAATTTGCTAAATAATTTCTCATGTATGCATCCTCAGAATCTTAATAATTTAGAATTAAAAATATTAGAACCCATCATTTTGACGGGTCCCGTAAACCTAGTGTTAATATAATACCTCGAGCCGCATTCGTGCATCCTTAGAATCTCAAGAATTTTAAATTAAAAATATCAGAACCGGAAATATGACCGGAACGTTTCTGGAAAATTCTTTTTTATAGTACCTTTCCTTTGGAAAATGAATGACTTATCTCAACCTAGTAGGAAAAATCAACAAAATAACACATAATTAAATTGCACGTCTGCAACTTCCGGTGTCTCCGAGTCAGGGTTAATTTCTTCAGAAAAATTACTAATTTTAAATATTAGGTTCAAGAAAACCCCTGCAGCATTTCCAAAAAAAAAAAACAGTCATATACCTGCTGAACGTGCAGTGAAAAAATGTCAGAGTATGCACCTCGGACTCCCCAGAACTGCACCCTATGCACCCTAAATGCACAAGGTGTGCTGGTAACGCGAAGAAAAATAAAATTGAGATTAGGTTCCTGGTCTCCCCGAGTTCCCCCAGTAATTTGACGCAAGCAGGCTGACGCAAACGTTGTCGATCCGGATCTTCCTGGGTGCAGTTCCTTGCAGACGGCCATTTTTTACAAGCCCACGCGTTCGTTCTCATAAAGGAAACGGCGCAAACAAGCAGGTGGTCGGTGCCTTTGGAAGTTAACGAATGAATTTGACCAGCTGAATCGCGGCGTATGTCTGTCAGCCGGGGTTAATGAAATTGGGTCTCGCAGCGGAGACACGTCGTTTCCCGCCGCAGTCGGGGAACTCTGCTGTTTACGGTTCGAGAGTTCCGTTTATTATAACAAACAACAATATTTCCACGTTTTTCGCCGCGCAACTACGGCGTACAACGGAACCGTGTTCGTGAAAACAGAGACGCAACCGTGTTCGCAAGCTGTTGCCGAACTGTATGCGAAGTGCAACTGTTGCGCATTGGTGGAAATCGTCGCAATGAGTATTTTCTAATTTTGAAGTACACTATTGAGGCATGTTACAATAAAATTCATTAGCTGACAAGATTTCTTTCGTTAAGTCTTTTCCTACAATCTTATTCTTTACCGTCTACAACATTTTTGTTTTAGGTTTCTGTGTTTTGGAAAAATTCGAAAAAAAATTCCTGAACATGCTTTCGTGTTCCTAGGATATTATCATCTATTGTCATCTCGGCTGTTAAATGTCTTAACTCTCCGTGTTGTTTCTGTAAAAACGAGTTCCTCCTCCGTCCTCTTGTCGATAGTTCGTAACGATTCGTTTCGAGCCAACTTCACTTTTATGACTCCGTTTCGAAGTATAAAAGTGGATAGAAGCTTCGCAACACTGTGAACGGCCATTTTGTTTCCACTGTGCCATCTTAGGTTCGATCCAATTTACAGAGACGCCAGAACTTTTTCGACGCAGTTACCGATTCCGACGAGAGCGCGCTTGTCAGTGTTTAACGACTGTTAAATATTTATTACAGAGACCGTTATAAATAATATTAACAACTGTAACTATGGTACAACAATTGTAAATATAATTATCAACAACGCTCGCAATTCGTAACATAAAATGCGAGTCCTCTTTAAACATTAAAAAATTAATCTCTTAATTATTAAATAACTTTACAAATAATAAAACAGTGGATAATTGGTCGGTGGCGATGATAGGGTGATTTTGAAGGCAACGTTAACGAGATTTGTGATCACCTTTACCATCCCCATCATCGCCACTGCTGTACGCCCTATTTTTCTTAGCTTCATGGCTAACCTTCTCCCCATAAGCAGCCTCGTGATTATGATAATCCTCCTGACCTTCATTCTCCTTGTGCCCCTTCCTCAGTTCGAACTCCTTACCTTTCTCGTACGTCGTTTCCTTACCGTGCTTCTCTTCCTCGTCCTCGAAATCGTGATGACTGTTCTTATGGCTGCCACCCTTCGTCATCTCATGATCGTGATGGAACTCACCGTCCTCTTCTGTTTCCCCATCTTCATGGTAGTCGTCGAAGAACTCGGTGTGCTTCTCGAATTCATCCTACGGCAGACGATCAACCTCAAAAATTATTTCTCAATTTTTCCGTGTTATTAAAGACTGTTACTTTTTACTTAAGTTAATTTTTATTTAAGTTAATTTCCTCAATTTTCCACCATTTTCCCAATCTTTAGAAAACTTTTTCCAACGAGCTAACAGACTCAATCGAACGGGACTAATTGGTCCATCAAAAACCCACCTTCTTGTGCACAGTGTGTTGTCCCTTTGTGCTGTAACCCTTCTGGTGTTCACCCTTCTCGTCGTACTCGGACTCCTTCTGCCCTTTCTCGCCCTGTTGATGCTCTTCATGGTATCCACCCTCGTCGTCGTGTTTCTTTTCCTTGCCGTCCTTCTCGTCGTAATAATTGGTTCGCGCCTCCTTGTCGTGGTGGCCCTTGTTGGCTTTCTCGTGGTCGTGCCGGCTCTTGTAACCCTTTCGAAAACATACGGGAGCAATTTGTTAATTCCGCGTCGCCAATTATCACGTTATTGCCACAGAACAGTGAAACAATTCGTAAATAAATATTAAATTCACTAACGAATACCGTAGCACAATTTTACCGATCCTTCCACTGATACTGATCGAATTGCGCAGATTTTCATGCAAAATAAAAATTGTCTGCATTTTTCACACATATTTCTTTTTCAGAACATCTTAGTGACTCGAAAACGAAATATTTTTAAATTCTTCAACTATATTTACTGTTTTGCATTTGATCCACTCAATAAAATCCCTCTGATTTATGCTACAAACAAATAATTTCTTTGGCATCATATTTTAATGTACCAATTTCAACTAGATTGTTGCTCAAAGATTGTTAAGAAAATTGCTAAGCATCTTCCGGGCATAGTTAGCAGCAAGAATCCCAAGAATAAGCTACAGTTACCCTAGATTGTAACGGCCCTACCCTCTGGCCGATGTCCAAGGACACAGTCCCAATCAGCCCATTAACAAAACTACGTCATTTGTTTTCAAGTGCCACGAGGGTTCTACCTTCTTCCCCTCTTCACCCTCCTCCTCCTTATGTCCCTGCAGCCGTTCCTCTTCCCCGCCCGTCTCGAACTTGCCACCAACTCCGCTTCCGGTGGCACCTGCGTCATTACCATGTCCTACGCCCCCTTTCTCATCCTGATGACGTTCGTCCTTGTGCAAAGACACGTGGGTGTCTGCGCCGTGAACATCGCCCTTCTCCTCCGCGCCGTGCCTGTCTCCTTCGCTGCCATCTGAACTCAGTTCTTGGCTATACCCTTTGCTACCACTGCCATCCGAGCTTTCTTCTTCGCTGTACCCTTTGCCCCCACTGCCATCCGAACTTTGTTCTCCGCTGTACCCCAATCTCCCGCTGTCATCTGACTGTCTCTGATAACGATCCTCTTTCTGATCCTTGTTCCCCACTTCCCCTGATTCCGTCTCCGTGCTGGCAAAACTGGACGCATCAGCAACTCCATCAGCCTCTCCCGCAGTCCCATGAACGCCATCAGCGTCCTTGTCCTTTTGCTTAGCACTCCAAGGGCTAGGAGAGCTAACCTTATAGTCCCTAACCGAAGCAGCCGTCGAGGTCTGCAGAGAGTAGAGCGCAGCGTTGCTGGAATAAGCAGCTGGAGAAGTGAAGGGCGCAATAGTGGAGGAAGGGCTGCTATAGTGCACAGTGACAACCGGGGAGTCGATATTCTGATAGCCGTCCAGGCTGGATGGGGTCACTGACAAGGTCCTGGCAGATTCCACGGGACCATAATCGACCTGAACGGGTACGCTCGACTCCCCCCGAGCGACGGGCCTAGCAGTCGTGTAGACGACAGGTGTGTCGACCCTGAAGCTCTGGAACTCGACAGGTCCCGTTCTTTCGGTAACAACCGGAGGATCGTTCCTGATCACCTGGACGCTAGGACGCTGCACCTTGCCCTTCCTCTCGTACAGTCTCCGGTTCAAGCCGGCTGCGGAACTCTTTCCGGGATCACTGACCTCCGGGAGGCTGTTAGGCCCTCCTCCGTTGCCATTAAATGCACCCCAATGGTTTCTATTGTTAGCCCTCCTTGCCAAGGCCGCACCTCTGTCCGCGGACTTTTCCGAACTGCCTTCTCTGCTGGTTCTAACTGTCGTTGACTCAGCTAACTGCCTCTGCGCAGCGTCAGGCTTGGCTACCAGCCGTCTAGCTTTGCGTCTGCTCTCGTTCCTGATCCCGCTGACCCCCTTCGACGCGTCCACGACTGGATAATTGTTGCTGTCGTCATTCTGGAACGTTTCCGGTCGACTCGCTTTGTCGACGGGTTGTCTAACCTTTGACCGGCTCTTTCCTCGCCTCGATGTTATGGTAGGAGAGGGAGTCGCGTGACTCCCGTGCGTAGGAGTCGCGCTAACTTCGGCTGCTGCGAAAGGTCGTGGCCTCGGTGGTTCCGATGGAGAGAACGGTCTACGTTGACCCGTGACCTTTGGGGCGAATGAAGTGTCCGATCTTGGTTCTTCTGATTGTGCGGGGATCAGAGATTGGTGCTTGGAGAACCTTTGCTTGGTCTGTCTGATGGGCGGTGAAGGGTAGACGTATTCAAGGTCGCCCGTGTTCAGCTTTTGGACACCTTCGAGGCTCGCTTTTGGGAGGTATTGCGGAGTTATTATGGTCTTCTTCGCTTTTGGCACCTCGTAGTAGAGGAGGTCGACTTCGGGGGTTGCTGCGATTGTTGCGTGGCTGCTGGAGACCTGGGAGTCTGCAACAGAAGAGGTGCTGATGGTGAGAAGCAGAATACGATGATTGACACGTTCACTGATGCACAATCATCTAAACCTCACAAACGTTAGAATAATTTAATTAATGAGACTGTTGTTGTCAATTTTTTCGGATTTTACAAGTAACAGGAGCAGTAGATATTTTAGATTACTGATTAGATTTATTTTATAATAATAATAAAACTGAATAAATTGTGACAGGTTCTGTAGTGCCAGTGTTAAAGATGGAGGAAAATTGTGTCCTAATGACGATTTGGCAATCATCGAATGGATTAAAAATTGAAACTGGCACTTAAAAGATCGTTAAGTGTCGGAAGAATGTCGAACAAGAAATGTGTAGTATAAAATACAGAGATTGTTTCATCGGTTTTTAATTATGTTTTCGGGATATATTCACCAGAGTACGTCTCGGATTTTCTCTTCTTCTTCGTGGTCACCTTCTTCGGCTCGTATCCGATCGCAGAAATGGCGTCCTCGATGTTTTCGACGCCCTTCAGGTCGTCCATATTTATCACCATCAATTCCGATTGATCTACCTGTAGATCGAGGGCGACTGGAATGATGCTCCTCCTCTCGACATCTTTCTGATTGTCTGTGGTCGGGAAAATTTTATTATATAATTTTCTAATTTCTAATTTTCATTTTCAATTTTCTAATTATCTACAATTTGACAATTCTGTTGGTGTTACCATTGTTCTCGTTTTTTTGGGCAGTCTGTTGCGACGACGATGGCACTGACCTCCTCCATTTTATGATTCTACCGTTCACTCTGCCTACCTCTGTTGTCTGTAATGTTAATTTATGAATTAGGCGGTAATTTGTGTTACTATTGATTGTACTGATTACTGACAAATTAATATCGATCATTTTACCTTGCGAAATAAATTTTTAATTACTAAATTTTAAATTGTGTATTGAGCTACCAGACGGTTTCAATGAAAATAATTTACACTGTTTCTGAGGGTTTATATCTCACTTTTGGAATCACAATTAGAATTGGAAATTTTTTTAATGACGCAAATCACTTTATCACCGCGACTCGAAAAATTGGGAAGAATAAGAGCACTCATCGATCAAACAATTAAACGATCTTCCACTGCTAAAATACAAATATCAATCAATTTCAATTTCCATCAATTAATTATCTTCTTATCGTTTTAATATTGACTAAATGCTGTCCAGTAGTGGTTTCGATAACACACAAAAGAAAATTAAAACCTTAACAGGTTGATTGTGAAATTGCAACTCCCAGAAGATCCAACACAGTCAAAATAATTTGACTACAAAACTTTGCAATTAATTAATACAATTTAACACTAAGTTTACGAGGCACTAAAAGTGACTATTTTGCATTACTTTATAAAAATAACAAGAACATGCTACCTACATTTTTAGCAATATTTTAAAAATAATATATACCCAAAGAAATAAATTTGCTAAATAATTTCTCACGTATGTAAACCTAGTGTTAATATAATAAAAATTCCTCGAGCCCTTCTGCATCCTTCAATCCCAATAAAATTTACTTTTCCCCAATATAAGTATTACAGTAAAAATTATGACACATACGATCGACGTGTTGAAATGAATTTGACAGCAGTCTCAGGGTAAATTAGGCAGAATTGGGATATTGTTTAACAGTTACCAGATAAATAACAAGAAGCAACAGGGTTGCCACCGATGATCCACGGGTTCGCATGACTCGCCGAGGACACGCTGAAGACTGGACTATACCGATCGGTGCAGGCAATTATATCGGGTGGTTTCTCGTCTTGGACAACCACTCGCGAATGATATGACAATTTCACAGCGATTAGGAGGCGTTCGAACGCCGGCTCGATCTCGACCCACCGTCGATCCAGCGTCGATCGGTGTGATCCAGGACCTGCTTCCTCCTTTCTCCATTGGTTGCACAAGATCGCCGCTCGGCCAGATCGATCGCCGGATCACAAAGCATCCCGAAATCACCTCACAATAGAAATCATTGCGCAAACGCACTTTTTCGCGATCGGTTTCGCAAACAAACTCTGTGTTAATTAACGGACGCGACGAGTCAATTCGTTGATCGTATTTCCTTACACCGAACCTTCGCAAGGGGAATGTTTTTACCGATTGTATGGCAGCCATATTGATATGACGATTTCATACTAATCATAGTTAGATTTTATGTAAACCCTCAATTTCTGATTTACATAATTTTTAATTTACTTCTGCGGGATCAATGTTATTGGACCTGATGCAAGTGAAAAAAGAACAAATATTATTATTATAATTTTTATTCATTCAACTTGTTATTCTCTCTTTCAATGACAATTTGATGCGACAACTTTGCAACAAAGCCATTGCCACTGCATTTTCATTTATCGGTAACTTTACTGGAGATTAATCTCCGACTTAAAAAAAAAAATACGTCGGATGTCGGCGCGTACCTTGTTAGCGATATCGCCATTTTCGACGCATAAACTTTTTAATGGGATCGTCCGCGTCCCGGCAACTTTTGCAGAAAAAAATAGTTTCTCAGTTTTGTAACACGTTGCAAAAAAAAATACGGAGCGTGCATGTGTACCGTGCAAAATCCGTGGGGCGCGTAATCCGGCGTGGAACACGGGAAATCTGATTTTACGATTGTCGATCTTGCGCAACGCCGTTCTCGTCTTTTCGCGCGTGAAATCGCGAAACGAGGAACGACATATCGGATCGGTCGTTTTACCGATCGTAACGTGCGGTTACCACCGGCGAAAGAACTCTCGTCGTCGGTGCAACGAGATCCGACGGGTCCTCGAAAAAATCGAATTGCCGAAGAAGTTGGGAACCGTGCGACCAGTTCCGCCGTCGCGCCGGGACTTTCTACCCCGTTAGAATCGACGAACTCTAATTAAAACAGCGCCCGAACTAGTTAGCCGCAACACCCGGACAAGAACCGTCGACCCAGGTATTCAGTTCTTGCCGGAATTAAATGTATCACAATGTTTTCTTCGGCTTTCGGAGCGAACGGTTAGGTAACGTATTTCGCGAACAAGAAAATATGGGAATTTTATTGGCGGAGATTTTTACAAAATTCCAACATATGCTCGTCATGTTATTTATCCTATTTGCGTTGGTTTTATAGGAAGTCGAAGGATATTCTTCCAAAGCAAGGAAGACAATCAAAATTTCTTGTTTATTTCCTAAGAAGTTGAGACGAATAACAGTTCAATAACAAAAGAGTGATAAAAATGTTTAGGATGTACGACGAAGTCCTAATAAAGACAGTGTTTGTAAGCTTAAAATTTCCAAATCAGCCTTTATAATAAAATATTAATTTAACGCGTTAACTACCACGTCAGTGACATATGACTGACAGTGATTTTTGACTAGGTTTAGAAATTCATGTTTATTTTGACATATCCAGATAAACCGAATTTTATTAGGATCTTTAGAATTCAGAAGGGTTAAGGCAGCATCCCCTACAGTACATTAAAAATTTTTAATTTCGGTTTCATTAATTAAATTACGCTGATTTTGTGAGATTTTCTGGGATTGATTTTTGGCACTTAACGTGTTAAGAATTAGAATTTAAAAAGAGTGATATATTGTCGCTAGAAAATTTATTGCTCGGCTATTAAACTAGCTTTTAACTATACAGTATTAATATAATTTATTACAAATTTATTATAGATTATAATCTAACATAAGATATTTATATTACGGATTAAATTTTTATTCAGATCTTGTTCTCTGTGATTTTCGGAGAACATTTTTGTTTCGCAGGGACGACCCGCGCGATAGTAATCGTGTTACACAATGCAATTTTTTCCGAGCAGGATCGCCGCAGTGTTATTACACGCAAGCAACGTAAAGAAAGCTTTTGCGACCAGAGCCGGGTGATTATGCCCGCCTGCAATCAGCTCGCGGCAAAATGGTTCCGCCTCGGACTTCTTTCTCTTCTCCGGTCCCTCTGTTTGAGTTTTACGATGTTAACGTGACAATATTAATTCCGATTAACACCGTGGCTCTCCGGTCCACGTGCCGCGCAAGGCACGACAAATAATCTCGCCTTAATCCGAATTATTAATGAATTCCATCCGCGATTGTAATCACACGATCGCCGTTACGGTCGGATCGTTGTTCTTGTTTGCGCGCGTACACGATTACAGGCATCAATTATTTGCAAATTGGAATGCAACGTTGATACACCCGCGCGGAGGTTCGTGTAGAATAAAAGCAATCCGCCCCGGCGATAAAATGAAATAAATTACTGGGAGTCCGTTAGGTGGCCGCGTCTCATTGCCGTTGATCACACAAACGGATTGTTACCTCTCAACTGAAATGTTGATTCTACCACCGTTCGGTCCTGATTCATTGAACGCATTATTTTGTTGTCGAGCGACGTAAGTGTTATTTAGAAAGTGTGATGCTTATGTGAATTATGGTCGAGAAAGTGATAGCAGAATGTGGTCATCATACAAAACACACGCGGAGAGATAGAATGGGAAGAAACGCTTCAGAAAAATTGTTTAAAAATGCTGAACAATATTTAAAATAGAGAAACATTTTTTAAATCATCTCTCCATTGCTATTTAATACACAGCTACTGTTTAATATTATTTAAGAAATGAATGTTTTCTTAAAATACCAGCCTCAGAAATGAAAACGGAAACGTTGAGGAGCGACTATGGATTTATAAAATTATTTTTCTATTGCTTCTCAACAGATGCATTGTTTATTCCTGAATATTGTGATAGTTTGCGAAAGAATTATTTCAATCGCTAACTTCGGGGGAACACGAGACGTTCCACGAATATTTTTTATTGACTAAAGACTGTAAAAGATCCAGCTGCGACAAAGGGCAGCGAACATCGGCAAATGGCGCGCCGAAACTGAACGCAAAGATGAAAAGCGATTCCAACCGACCGGAAAGTTTTAAACCACCTGTAGCGCGTGAAGACCTGAGATCAAAAGGGCTCGGAACGTTCAAACGCCGTGGACGGACCGGCGAATCGCCGTTGTTTGATCGACCAGCGAACCGAAATCGATTCGAAATTGTCGAACGCGAGGTTCATGGGACGTGGGCGGTGACGTAGAACGACGTGGGAGGTTGAACGTAACGGTAAAAGAGGACGCGAGCTCGGATTAGCTGGACCGATTAATTTGTCGCACACGGCAAAGTAGATTCGCCGCGGCTCGCGTCACGAAAAACCCTTCGGACATTTTTCCTCCTACGGGGAGCGCTATTACCTCGCGAACAGGCCACCGTAACCACCTCCCGGCGCAATCTCCAGCTCATCCTAGAAATTTTATTCGATTCATGGCTGCGACGGCCTTGTACACGAGGTCCCCTTCAACCTTACCCTTAACACCAAATTTACGGGACCTGCCCAAATGACGGATCCTAATATTTTCAAGTCACGAATATCGAGAACGTAAAGATGCATCCATGAGGAATTTCTTTGCGTATATATTATTTAAAAAATTCCCACAAATTTTAATATGTGTGTACAAATTTTGTAATAGTCATTTTTAGTGCTCCGGAAACTTAGTATTAAACAGGGGTGAATTCGGGGGTGAATTTTTTAGGAATCAATTCGACAAGTTTAATTTGTAATTATTTGACTGGAGATATTTATATTTACATTTTCAACGTGAAAATGTCTGAGAAGCGATTAGCATTCTTTCTTTTATGATTGCAATGAGATGATTCATCATTGATGTTCATAAATTATTCCAATATCTTCACTGTTTGAAATATTACCTGGTCAGTATTAAAAGAAAATCCACAGCACAGTAATTAACACTGAACGTACCACGGTCAAATGACCGGTTTTCTATTTCACAATTATTGAAATTATAGAAAAGTTTTTTTTATGGGAAATGACTGAATTCACTTCTTTATTTAAGCATATATTATAATGAAAATCGTACAAAGTTTAAATAAATTCAGTCTTCTCCCCTCTATAAGACGTTTCACTTTTACATGTTTTGTGCTTGGTAGGTTTAGTGTTAAGCTAAAAAATAGGCTTTGATTGAACAAGACAAGAATAAAAATTGTTGTGAATGCATTGAAAAAGGGCAAGGTCAAAATAAATTATAATATCGAATATTTTGCCGAAGAAAGTCGTACAATTTTCAAAATCTGAAGTTCACGGAAGTCCCAAATTTCAGTCTGTTTTTCCTAGAAAATTAATATTTTGTAAAGAGAAGGCATTTATGTTGCTGATTAATAGACTGCGGATTTTGTGCGTTTACGAAAAAAATGAAGAAGCACAATTTAAAGCGGTGGACGTATTAAATTTCAGCTTAATAAAATAAGAAAGAAATTTTGATCTCGCTCCTGTGTCCACAAAGATCCGCAGTCTGCCGATTAGTGAATTGACCAATTTACTTGAAAATAATTCGAAAGTGTCAACGTTGATTTTCTCCCACGCTTTGAGGACAGTTCAAGGAAGTCGGCGAGCAACTTGGAGAAGTTTGGCAATGTCGAGCCCGCGGTGCCTTGCGAAACGAGAGTCGCGATCACACCGGTTGATCAAGCGAGAAGTCGTTTTCGTCGCGCCGTCGCTCGGGGAGGCTGTGAATGCGCCGTGAAAAGTGAAAATGTCGGCGTAAAATTGGCTACGGTCCGCTAGCCGTCCCATTGTCGCGAGCTCTCGATGCACCGCGAATATCGACTCGCGAAATTGCGAGTCTTCGCGCGAAAGGAAGCCAGACGCGTCGCCGTATCGAACTTCCTGGCTTGCGCAGAGCTTCGCGGAGAAGAAGAATTAATTACTTTCGCCGGACGGAGTCTCTCTCGGTTCGCATTGTTCCCGAATAGTTGAACGCGTCGGTTTAATGAAAAGTAGATTTCGCGAAAAATCAATTTTCGAATTTCTGTCTGGTTGTGGAGATTAGCAATGATTTTCTAGAGTGTCTCTAAAGTTATTAATATTCCTGTTTTTGCAGGGCGCAGCACTTTCAATTTAATTGCCCGCGACGTCGAGTGAGATTGATCGACGTTTTTTTCGAGGATCCGCGAATGTTTCTCCCGTTAACAGTGACACGATTTAACTCGATGGTAAGCTACTTTCGACGATAGATTTACGTGTCTGAAATACCCCAATGCAATTATGCTCCGGAGATTATAGAGAACGGGGGCCTGATGAAAATGCACGTGATACGCGACCGATCTAATTGAAGACCTAAACGCCGACCGGTGTGATTAAAGGTTGCGGCCACTTTCGAACTCTAAAAAGACTTTCGACACTCGAATGCCTACGATCAACGAAACCGAACATGTGCACCGCGATATCGAGTCACATATATTTAAATTATTCCAATTTGCCGATACAAATATTAAAACTGTTCCATTCGTTGCTTCCAGTTAATGCAGTTTATGTTACACCTATTGATTACATTAAATATAATTACACTGCGGATTTTATGCATTCGTGACAAAGTTGATCAGGTCAAATTTAAGTGAACACATCAGAATCAATTAAAAACACTGTTTCATTATACTCAACTCATTAAAGGGTGTAGCCTGCTGTTGCAAATCGAATTTGCAATAGGCCGTTCGATGGATTATCCAAAGAAAATACTTTGTGCCAATTTTCAACCCTGTACGTCGACATTGGGGGTAGTAATGGGGTGACGAAGAAAATCAGCTTTTTCCGTAATTTCTCTTATCCTCTTCAATCGAAAATTCTGAAAAAAATTTGGCATATTGTAGCTATTAGAATGCACATCTATGAATTTTTTTCAGAATTTTTAGCCTCGAAAGCGAATTTTAAAAAATAAAAAACTGTATTCAAATGATTTTCTTTGTCACCCCATTACTACCCCCCATGTTGACATGTAGGGTTGAAAATCGGCACAAAGTATTTTCTTTGGATAATCCATCGAACGGCCTATTGCAAATTCAATTTGGTTTTTGGGGGCACTTTTGACACCCTTATGCGACTACAGCCTGTATTGAGAGAAGAAATACGTTTGTATTAAACTTTTTCTTGCAATTGATGCAGGACATTTTGCATAAATATAATCCAACTAAATATAATTAACAAATTCTCTGTCTGGGAACTACACTCTCAGTTGATTATATCAATTATAACATGAAATTCGAGGTTTTAAGGCACACAAGCAACATATTCTAAACAGGGAACACATTGATGCGTGCATTATGAATTTTTACAATTTTTGCCACGTCTAAAATAAAAAATGGCTAGATTTGCAAATTTCCCAGAGTGACTTATCAGCACAATGTTATTATTCCTGGAAATCGTCGTCGGCCGCGGTTCGAACGTTCTTTCCGCGCTTTGTAACGCGATTCCCTGGCCGGGATCAGAGTGTTGTAATTACATCGGTGTAACATTCAACGCGAACATTTTAAATAATGATAGAACCGACTACAAAGGACCCTGTCTCCCCTTCCACCCCACGAGATTACACGTGCAGGACGGGGAAGAAACTTTTTGCTCCGTTTCGACGACGAAACGCGATACATTTCGAACGAAGCAATTATTCGATAGGATTTAATGGAAAATTGATTGTTCAATCGGAAAACCGAGCCACTGGAAAGCGTGGAACTTAATTGATGTGGCACTTTAAACGTTTGTGGAGCGTGAGTCCTCAATGCAAATTATATATCATTCGATGTGGCTTGATACAGTGTTTTCTGGATATATGTCCGCAACACGGGTCTAGACATATATCGGCCAGGAGATACTATTCTTTGATCCACGCCGAACGTAGAAAACACGATGATATTTGGTATCATTTTCATTAGAAAAATACCACAAATATGTTGGTGAAAGTCCCATAAAAAAATTATGAAAAATGAAAACGTTTTGTTTTTGGATTAGTAGTCACACCGATATACCTAACCCGTGTTATGCTTACACTCCTCAGTGACCGAGGTCTCCCGAGCTTCGTAGCCCCTTCTGGGACTTTTATCGGCCAGACATTTGGGACATATATCGAGAAAAAACTGTACTTGAAAATTACTTTCCTAAATTTCCAGCAACGATCGATGTATGTAATGACAAATACATTTAGAAGTCACAGAACATTCGTTGATGAAGTTTATTGATGAATCGCGAGATAAAGAGTAAGAAGAAACTTCTCTTGTCAAGAAGATAATGATTTCTAACCATGTATGATTTCAGTTGACTATGCTTAAAATTGTTGAAAAAATGTTTAATGGCCGTTACTAGCAAACCATTTCTTCCCCGACTCATGGCCTCCTTTTTTGCCATATTTCTTCTCATGACGATGATGACTGTCATGGCCTTCGGCGAGCTTGCGACCCTTCTGCTTCCGATGATGACGACCCTCTTGGTGCTTCTTCTTCTTGCCGTGATGATGCTGGAAGATTTGTATCATTTTAGTCGTTAATATTTTGTTATTCTTTGCACCCTGAGAAATATTTGTCGAATTATTTAAATATTAAGAGATTAATTATTAGACAAAGAATTGATAGGACAAAGTGAATGTTAATTATTTCTCCCAATTATGTTACAGATTTCCTCTTCTACTACTCTTAAAAGATTAATCCTGAACTGAATGTCAAGTAATGAAACTTCGTCGAAAAAATTAATCTAAATAAATGAATTTTTTTAATTTAGTTTTTGACGTGAAATTATGGTTTCCCCTGACAGACCTCATTATGTCCGGAATCCACATGTCCCATTTTCTGATGACCACCCTTCTTCCCCTCGTGTTCATGATGGAAGCCTCCGTGCTTCTCGTTCTCGCCGTCCTCGTGGTACTCGTCATAAAAATCATGCTTCTTCTCGTACTCGTCCTGCGACAGCGGATAAACGGCTTCGATTAGCCGGGTAATCCTTAATTACAATATTAATTACCGGCGTCTCTGGCCGTCCGATACTCGGAAAATTAACTCGCCCGGTTCCCGTAAGTTTTACGCGAGCTCGGAACTCTTGTTCTGTTGACAGATTCGATAAGGTCGCCGGCGAAACGAAGCGAGCGGTGTCCACGATAATTGAACGACGCCGTAATTAATTAGTTCGCCGATTAATCCGACCGTTTGTGCGCGGGGCGCATCGTAACTCTCGCTGACCGGAGAGAAATCATCGACTCGAAACGTTTTATTATGTTACACTCTGTTTGGAAAGCAATTCTCTCGAAGCACAAGACGTATTCGATTATGTTAGGCAAGCAATTTTTTCAAGGTGCGTACAAAAAGTTTAAATATTTATGAATTCTAATAATATCAATAAAATAATTTATAGTTAGAGAAAATTAGGAACAAAGATTAGTGACGGAGTCTACTGTTTTATTTTTGAAACAGTAGATAGATCAAGAGAATTTTAAAATTCATTAAAATGTTTAAAAATAAATATTTGTATTTGGCACTTGTTTTTTTGCTATTGGTGCTAACAATTTCTATTTTTCGGAACGGTCTGCAGCTCACGTAGCAATAAATAAGCTATTGTTGTATATGGAACGTTTTTAAACCTTTTTGGAAATACTGTGCTCTCCCTTAGTGCTATAGCCCTTTTGATGTTTCCCCTCTTCGTCAAATTTCGCAGCTTTCTCGCCCTTCTCGCCGCGATGACTTTCATCGTAATGATCGGCCTCTTCATGCTTCTCCTCCTCCTCCCCCACCTTCTCGTCGTATTGTTGTTTATGATTCTCTTTGTCGTGGTGACCCTTCTCGCCCTTATCGAACTCGTGGAAGACCTTATAGCCCTGTACCGAAAGAAATACCGTCTATCAAAATCGAGAAAGAAATATAATATTTAGAGGAAATGGTTGCCGGAAACAGTTACACCAAAGATCCTAGGACAATACTTTTTTTTTTATTTTCGATTTACACTTGGAATTACCACTTAGAATTGCAAACTTCGAAAAATACATCCGGCGACACGAGCAGAACGGAATCAAACATTGTATAGTAAGCAGAGAGAAATCAAATTCGTTTTATACTGCGTATAAAAAGAAAATGGCTGAATTTTTGAAGGGCCAATAATTTTTAATTTTCCCGGAAATAAATATTTTGTATCATGTTTATCCTCCGCATGTAACCTTTTGCAAAATTTGAACAGCACGGTTCTCGGTAAACCCGTGCGGTGAAAAATCAATTAGCGTTAATATTAGTCAGTTTTCGAGAAACTCGTTTCCAACTATTCAACTGCGAAAATGGACTCGCGCGTATTTCAAGCACGGGAGTGCTAAAAATAGCAGAAAACCGCTGTCAAAGAGTTAAATTTTTATTTATCTTTCACCCACCGGCTAAAATATCGAAAGTTTTCAGAAGAACCGCAGTTGAATCGCTACGTATTAATTACCACATCACCATGAAATAATCCTCGGAAACGTGCAAATCGTTCTTCAAAGAGTCCGCTGGACTGCTAATGATATCGCGAGGATCGCGATCGTAAAACCTTAGGGCGGGGAGGGGAGGGGAGAGAAATTCCATGAAAATATTGGAGGACCGTGCAATTTCAAAGCTGGCTGGTCGGGCGAGTAACGAGTTCGCAAACGAATTAATTGCGCCGGTCAAGCCTTCCCATCCCTCCCCCGCCCTGTGTTCTCGGAATAAAAGTGAAAAGCAATATGCGGGGCTTGTATGGTGTAGCAGAGGACGGGGAACGACGGGGGCACCGTGTCGTTACAAAGAATATGTCCCCGGCCGAAGAAAGAAATGTCGTTCGCAACCTGCAAGCATGTCGTTCGCGGGGAACGACCGTATAATAAATAATCCCGGGCAGCCGTGGACACTAATATTACGGCCGGTAAAAAGCCGAGGAGTCGTCCAGGATCTTGACAATGACGAGCACGTGGACGAATCTAGGAATCTTGTATTTCATATCCTACATCCTTCGCAGATCGACGCTGACGGCTCTAAATAATAATAACAATTGCACTGCCGATATCTATACAACATACAAATTTTCAAGAGTCGAACACCAAACTTCTTCGCACATTTTATACAGAGGAAAATAATATATTGAAGTCCTTAAATTGTTTTATCCCCCCGACTGTTTTAAACTCGTTTTTCCATAAATATATGTAAGAGCCACAGTCTAATAATAACTATGGGATAATAATTGTGGATTATAGGGCTTGATTGCATTTGTGTCTTTCTTCAGGAAATATTTTTTTCTTAGATTAAATTGAAGCTGAAGGACGATTTTTAATATGGATTTTGTTAGACAAGTCTCAAGAAATATCGTAATATTTTTCATTTTATAATCGTTTACAGAATCGTTGGACCGCACGTCTCTCAACGCAGTAGGTACAAGTTTTAATAATCCCTACTTTGAACCGTATGAAATGTACAGTCTGGTTATTCATAATAAATAATATTTCTGGTGCGACAATTGTATGATTATAACCGTAACATTATACCTTGTCGCCCTTCTCTTCGTTCGTGTCTCGATGGTCTTCGTGGAGTTCCATGCCACCACCTTTCTCTTCGTGCTTGCCGCCACCTGTTCGAGTTAATTACAGGTAAAACCATGCGCCTCCAATCGCAAATCAGTCGACGGTGTTTGAATCAGAAAATAGGTGAATTCTTGACTCGTGAAACGAATATTTTCACATCAACTTACAACGAAATAGTAAAATCGAATATAAAGCTGACATAAAAATTCCAAAAAAAAAATAATTCAACATGAACGAGTACCTGCATGCTCGCTGGCAGCAACCTCGCTGTCCTTCGTCAACCGGAAGTCATCCTGAATCCTCTTCGCCCTCTCGGCGACCGAGTTACCATGCAAAATTGTTAAAAGAAGAAACGCAGTAGCAATGTTGAACAACGCCATGTCGACTGGCGTTCGTGAACCGTGCACAGGAACTTGAGGAACTCCGAGGTAACCGGAAGTTGACGGAAGACGCGAAACTTGGCACTGAACACCGCGTTGGATCGCGGCAGAGATTTATCGGCTTCGTAGTTCCTTTTCTTTCCGCTCCGTGTCCGATGATCACGTTTTTCCTTTGTGCCGAAGAAAGTTTCCGCTTCCGACCGATCAGAAGAAGAGCGGAAAAAAGACGCTTCTTTGCGTTCCGGCTGTCACGGACGCCTCCACTTTCACTCGATCCGCTCTTTGCTCGGACAATATTAATATTTACTCGACCAAACGCGTCCTCTTTTCACGGATTTCAACTATCCCCTTTTTTTTCTGCTCGGCGAAGCATGGTTTCCCATGAAATATTTAACCCTTTGCACTCGAAGCTATTTTATCTCCAAAACGAAACATTTCCTCCGACCAAGAATATTTCCTTTCTATATATTTCTTTTTTCGTGTTACACATACGAAAATGGTGCAATTTACTCGTACAATACTGAAGTGCTTAGTAATTTATTAAATACAAACGAATTTAATAATGTAAAAAATATTTTGAATAATGATACAGCAATTTTTAGTGGCGCCTTACAGTCGCCATTCGAGTGCTAAGGGTTAATTTCTATTCAAATTTGTAAACACCTATGGTCCTTATCCCGCAGAAAATTGTTTAATTCTTGCTTCAAACAACCAGTGATTCATAAAAATATGCAGAGCTTCAACAAGTATCATTTTAATGAAAAATGGTCTGGATTTTCACACGAATGCGTTCAAGTGCACAATTTTTTCGGTCTTACACAATTTTCCATCCAGAACTGTTAGTCCTGACACGTTCTTTTAAAAATGTTAAATTGCCATTCAAATTGAATATGATCCCTGCCAATTTTCGTAGTAGCGGCAGTGTATAACATGACTATCCAGTTCACACCACTATTATTATCACAGAGTTTTTAGTTTCCTTGGAGATAGTATGGAATTCGATATGTTACGAGAAGAATGTATGAAATTAAAAGTAACAGGTAGAGCGGTGGAAGTTTAAAGTAATGTTTGATTGGTTACGTGTGAACGAAGAATAATGTTTCCTCTGTTAATCGAACATCCTGTAACTTTAATCGTATCCGTTTTCTTTCCTCTCCAACATTTCTATCCACTCGTTCCGTCAGTTTTCGAACTTTTCTTCGTCTTTGACGCTTCCTCCGACTTGTTGTTTCTACGGTGGTGCAAGGAGTAGGGTGAAGGTGGTTGTAATGGTTGTGTCAGAATAAAATAAGTATTAGGACGTGGTGTAGTTAAGAAATAATAATAATAACAATTTGAGCTTCTCGGCCATGAAAAGGGACTCGGTTCAAACAAATTTTCTCAACAATTTTAAGCCTAATCTCTAAAGTCGAAAAAAGTAAAAATAAATAAATTAAAATAAAATGAGACAAAATAATTCTTGAATAATGACTACTATACTCGAGTTGTAAGCAAAACTGAACCTACGTATTGCACTTTCTATGCATTTGTACATTTAATCTACTACCGCCTGCTGTAAATAATTATTAATATTAAGAGTGGCGTGAGATATGGAAGAATCATCGACATAAGATTCATTTCAAGGCTCATTTCTCTCGTCGAACTTGAATAAATATAAATACAATAACGACGGCTTATTAATTTCTCTCGAGGCTTCAAGCGCAATCGTTTAATGATCGAAATTAATAAGCCGCGTCGCTCGCAGCCAACAATAAAATCCGAGCCCGTAATTCCGCTGTAATGATGTCCCGGTAAGAGCCGGTCAGTCCATCGTCGAAGAAACCGCGCAACGTCTTCGCGGCAAAGACCTCAAAGCGGTCAAACAGTATTAAGGCCGATTAACGGCGGTAGAGACCGCGGTGCTACAGCCGTGAAATTCATTAAACTGGGCCCCGTATTAAAATGTTCTCAGCCGGGGCTTAACTGTTTCGTCGGACGGGGTGGAATCGGTTCAAGGGAGCTAGTGTGGAAAGCAACGAAAAAGGAAGGCGAGAGCCTAGCTGTTTGCTCCGCGGCTTCGTCCTCCCTCTCATTCCGCTCGATGTTTGCTTACCGACCGCATCGCCGACGGAGATTACGGACGACCTGTAAAATGAAAAAACAAATGTTATCCTACAACATTTCCATTAGAGAAAATTACTAACCAGACACCAGTTATAATTGTTTAACCGTTTTCCGCGCGAGTTTCTTCGCCTACTGCAAAAATTAGCACTTCTCGGTCTTCAACAAATTCCTACAAATTTATTCCATGTTTACCCCAATGCTTGAGTATTGGTTACAATAGTATATACAGTCGGAGCCGTCAATTTTAGACAATTTATGAGATTAAAAATAGCTAAATTATTACAAATCAAGTATTTTTAAATTTTGTGTACATGTTTTTCAAAATAGTATAATACAATTTTCACGCAATTATTTAAATTATTGATTCCAGCAGCATGTCGCTTTTCGTGGCTGCCACGTCTCAATAATGAATTGATCTTCCAGTGGACTGTTATAACGCAGAAAAAAAAATTGTTGTGACAGAGCAGCGTTTTTATAAAGCAGAAATTAATTAAAATTGAAACTCGGGAGTGTACGATTATTAGCTAGAGCCGCCGTAGCTGATGAATAATTCCACGATGTGGTTATACTCGTTCCGCGAGGGTCAGAAAATTCGGAATCGGTCGTGCAAACAGGATCGTAACGTTTAGGGTCTACTTTAGGGGATGATCCGCGTAAAAAAGCGAAATCGCGTCAAAGTACACGAGACGATCGCCATGCAGGGTGGTAATATGACTACGACCCTCGCTAAAACGCGTCTGAGGTTTCGCTTCTCAGTAATATTAACAATAATAATATCGCGCTTTACGGGCCATGTACGACCTTGGGTGTAAGTCATACTGTGTCCGCAGAAGGTCAATGACATCGTTACCCCCCGCGAATACTGGAATTCGTCGATTTTCAAAAACTGGTTATTACATATTTTGTGATTACGACACTAGATTTACGGGACCCGTCAAAATGGCGGATTCTAATATTTTTAATTTACGAATATCGAAATTGCAAGGTTGCATCCACGAGGAATTATTCAACAAACTGATTTCTTTAGGTATATTAGGTCGTCCCATAAGTTCGTGCCGTGGATATATTTATATTATTCACCATTGAAAAGTATTTTAATGAAAAACCGCAGAAAATAGTCTTTGCCAAAAAGGTTAGAAGAGGTTGCGGAATGAAAGGGTGATTACATATTTTATTTTTAGAATTTAAATGGTACAAGAACTTATGGGACGACCTAATATATTATTTTTAACAAACGGCGACAAATTTTGACAGATACATTCACGTTATTTTTACAAAGTAATATAAAATAGTGGTTTTCAGGGCTCCGTGAACCTAGCGTTGGACGAAATGAAACGTTTAATCAGATATTATTTGAGGACAACAATTGGTCCAGCCCCAACTATTGCGAACAGTCTTTGGAACTTCCAGCATAATCTTCGGACGCCATACTGTTGCCGCAGCGAGTCGCGACCCTTTCGGTTGGAATTGCTGGCATAACCGGCGACGAGGACGCGGGGAAAACGACATGAACCACTCAGGGACTTTGCAATTCGCGTGGTCGACTGTTCAGCTGTGCTGTTGTCCGAGCGTCATACGGCGAGCCCTCACGTGGCTAACGAGATATCGATAAGCAAATTAGCCCGCGTGTGGACAGCGCCTTAAACGAGCGGGCAAATAAACAGGGTCTCGGTTAATGCCCGTAATTCGATTTCCATCATCCGCTATATAAGCGCGGCCGGTCGCCGGAGTCTCGTTCAGCTGGAAAGTGTCTCCGTCGTTTGCGGTCGCTCGATGACCGCTCTCATCCCCCTCAGCAAAATTCCCCGACGATTTCCACGACTCTCGGCGCGCCGACAACGAGGACCGGAACCAGCGAAGTTGATCTGCGTTCCGGTTCGTGTGACAAGCCAAAGGAAATAACCGGAGACCGTCCGGTAATTGTTCTCCCGTGATCGCTCGGCTCTGTTGCTTTTCGCGCTCCAAGAACGTTTAAACTCGATTCAGCTGATCGGTCGTGTATCCGCGAGGATCCGATGGCAGTGTCGCTGTGAACGAGATGCTCCGACATCGGAGCTGCAAGATTTTTTGGAAATTTTTTGGCTGTGTTACGGTGCGAGGATAAGATGAATTCTTTCGTGGCGCGTGACAGCTGTTCTTGTTCGCTATTTCACGCGGCTCGGAGTCGACCGGGAGTACAGTAACGCCTCGATGTATGAACTTTGGGACCAATGCGTCGCTTGTACTCTTTGGTCCCTCGTCGTTAGCGTCGAACGTAGAGTGGTACAGGGAGCGGAGCGTGGCGTCGATGTCAGCGCAGCAGTGACGAATTCGATGATAAAACCCTTTCGTTTCTAATGACTTTTTAGTGAAATCGTTATCAAATGATTCGCGACTCTTTTCTGATTGGAACGATACCAAACACGACGCAATTCGGATCATATTTGCTCGTTTAATCCACGAAACTGTAGAACCTCTATTATCCGAACTAATCGGTGAAACGATTGCCTACGATGCTGGATTAAATTGTTACTGATTTGTGCAATGAATTGTGCTGATAAGAATTGCTTACGTGTGACACGCGCGCTTGGACAACGGAGGATTCGGAGACCGTCGGTTCGGATAATAGAGGTTCCATTAAATGATGGATTAAACAGGCAAATGTGCTCCGAATTGTATCGTGTCTGGTCTCATGTTGATCCGAGAAATGTGACGAACGTGCTGGTAAAAGATTCCGAGAAAAATAATTAAAGTCGATAGAGGAAAAAAAAAGGTCCTATACACGATACACAACTTAATGACGTTTCCATTATTTCGTGCAACCTCTGCGGTTAACTGCAACGGTTAACGTGCATCCGTTGCTCCTTCTAGACAGGAAACCGAGAATCGAATTCATGGTCCAAAATGGGTTGCCAGACGACCGAGAAAGAGTTAGAGGCCGGCTCCAACCCGGGAGAAACATATGTCCTGAATCTCCCCAGACCTTTGAACCTTGAAGAGAAGAAGTACCTTCTGGCTGTGGAAAGGGGGGATCTAGCCAACGTGAAGAGGTTCATCCAGGCTGCTCATCGAGGCGGTGTCAATGTGAGTTTCACACTTGAACGTTTCAAAATAATTTAAGAATACTCCCAACTTGGTAAAACTGATAGAAGACACTTTGAATGTTCCAAAAGAATGTAGGAATAGCAATATTCCACCATAAGGAACAGTTAACTAACAAACCTCAAATGTCTAGCCATAATACTGTCACATATACACAGTACGGTGAATTCTCGATATATGTCACCAACACGGGTCTTGTCAGCGTCGTGTATCGTCCAGGAGACATACCCGATTATGTTTACACTCCTCGGCGTCCGAGGCCTCTCCATACGAGCTTACTCCATACCATAGTGGGGATAACTCCGCGACGTTTATCATCCAGGCCTCGGCGACATATATAGAGAAATCGCTGTATATCCGAATAATTGCATTGTATCCACCTGTCCCGGTCTCCCCTGTGATCCCAATATGTCCATTTTGGGGACGTCCGTCTTAGAAGGGGTGACCATCGCGGACCGACAAGAGGATTTCTGTCCGTGCCGAATAGAAAATGAGCAATTCGATTTGCAGGGAAAACCGCTGGACATAAACTGTCTGGACAGCCTGGGTCGAGGCGCGCTGTCATTGTCGATCGAGGCGGAGAACCTGGAAATGGTCGAGCTACTCGTGGTGATGGGTGTCGAGACGAAGGACGCGCTGCTTCACGCGATCGATCAGGAGTTCGTGGAAGCTGTCGAGTTGCTGTTAGAACACGAGGAACTTCTGACTGCCGAGACGGCGGACAAGAGTACGTACCATTGGGATCCCGAAGGGCTGACGATACCAAAATGTGCAACGGAAAATCCTGCGTCACAGATTGCCCTGGAAACTCAAACCCTTCACTCAGGGTCTCAGACGCTTCGCTCGGGAACACAGAATGATTTCGCTACTTTTGCCTTTGGTGTCTTCAGTGATCAGAGAATTATTTGGAAACTTCTTTCTCAACAGGCAACGAGATCAAGCACAGCTGGCAGAAGATCGATCCAGCGTCGGCGAGGTATCCTCCAGAAATAACACCGTTGATCCTGGCAGCGCAACGGAACAACTATGAGATCCTGAAGCTTCTTCTGGATCGTGGAGCCACTTTGCCAATGCCTCATGACATCAGATGCGGGTGTGCTGATTGTCTGAAATCGACCACAGGTAGGACTTCATCGACATTTGATCTCAAAATCTCTTTGATCGATTGTTTTGTCATTTCATTCGATAGGCGACCCTCTAAGATTATCGTCCACCAGAATTTCGGAGTACAAGGCCCTGGCTAGTCCAAGTCTCATTGCTCTGAGCTCGCCAGATCCATTGTTGACAGCTTTTCAATTGAGTTGGGAGCTTCGGGACCTGGTCATCGCAGAACCGGAAAGCCGAGCAGAGTATTTGAAGCTGCGACGACAGGTGGAAAGGTGTTTGCCATGATCAGTCCTTCGTTTTTAGTTTTGTCTTCCGTGATCTAGGTCTCTTATCCTTACAAATAAATCAGTTTACATACTAAAGTCTAACAGGATAACTGTTAATCAGATTTGCCGTCGACCTGCTGCAACAAGTGCGCACCACAACCGAGTTGCACACGATCCTGAACTACGACCCTGACGACGAGAACAACCTGTCCAATAAGCAGCTTGCCAGATTGGAGCTGGCTATACAGTACAAGCAGAAAACTTTCGTCGCTCATTCCCACGTGCAGCAACTCTTGGCTGCGATCTGGTGAGTTCGTTACAGAGTCGTTCCAACTTCCCTCCATTCGATGCAATGGAACTGCTTCACGGGAACGCGTTTGTTTAAATTGGAGAGTCCATTTCTGGATATTATCTTACGAAGATAATAAAGAGATTGGGCACACGAGTCGCAGAAGAGCCAGTGAAATCGATGAAACAGAGATTTTGATTCTCTTTCTTTTTAAATAGGTACGACGGTCTTCCTGGTTTCCGACGAATGACCATGGCACAGAGGTGCGGAATCCTCGCGAAGACAGCCATGATGTTCCCATACTACTGCATTATGTACTTTCTGGCTCCTGAGTCGAAGAATGGCCGACTTGTTCGAAAGCCCTTCGTCAAGTTCCTCACCCACGCCTCGTCCTACTTGTTCTTTTTATGTGAGTCTTCAGGTTTGCCTAGTTTGACCAGTTTCAGCTTTGACTGCAAGAACAATTTTTGGGAATTTTTTAAAGGAAGAGTAGTGTGGATTATAATTTCTAACTTGGCACGCTCATTAACTAACATTCGAAGAATGTACTAAAATTTTCTCAACCACTAATGATCATTTTCTTCAGAGTTACAAGCGAATATTGCAAACTCAATTAGGGGCAACTACCTCAAACTAAAGACACTCCCCGTAGGCAATCTTTGAGATTTTTCAAAATAAAAGTACTGAAGATTCTAATTTTAAACTTTGCACATTCGTTAACTAGCATTTGAAGAATGTACTCAAATTTTTTCAAGCAGTAATGATCATTTTCTTCAGAGTTACAAGCGAATATTGCAAACTCAATTAGGGGCAACTACCTCAAACTAGAGAGACGCACGGAGGCAATCTTTGAAATTTTTCGAAATAAAAGTATTAAAGATTCTACTTTCAAAATTTGCACATTCAGTAACCAGCATTTGAAGAGTGTGCTCAAATTTTTTCAAGCAGTAATGATTATTTTCTTCAGAGTTACAAGCAAATATTGCAAACTCAATTGGGGGCAACTACCTCAAACTACAGAGACTCCTTAAAAATTAACCAGGATTTAGACAAAATTTTGTTATCTCGTCTACAGTGATACAACGTAAAACTGACTTCGCTAATGATTCTTGCAGTTGTCTTAATGTTGGTATCTCAACGTGCCGAAGTGGAGGTGGTTCGACTCTTCGGCAGTGAAGCAACGAAGAAGGACCTCGACGCCGAGCTATCCAAGCAAAGAGGCGCAGCCCCGACGTTTCTAGAGGGTATCGTAATCTTGTACGTTCTTGGATTTATTTGGCAGGAGATGAGAGAGGTACTGGCAACCTTCGTTTTTAACGTCGTCGGGGCCCGAACCATTGTAGCCTGTTGAATTTTCAAGGCCTACGTGGACGGCTTGAATGCGTATCTTCGCGACTTGTGGAACTTCATCGACTTCACCAGGAACTTCCTCTACATCGCGACCGCTGTGCTCAGGATTGCAGCGTACGTTCAGCAGAGTGCTGAGATTAAACAGGACTCAAAGGCTGCTGTGATCCCCAGGGAAAATTGGAGCGATTTTGATCCTCAGCTGATTGCAGAGGGGCTTTTCGCGGCTGCCAACATCTTCAGCGCTTTGAAGTTGATCCATGTGTTCAGTATCAATCCTCATCTGGGTCCTCTTCAGGTACTATCGATACTTTCATATAGAAACTGATAGATAGAGAAAGTTTTTTGGATTATCTTAACCCTGCCCTATCATTTTTTCTCAGATATCTTTGGGTAGAATGGTGATAGACATCATCAAGTTCTTCTTCATCTACACCCTGGTGCTCTTCGCCTTCGCTTGCGGATTGAACCAACTGCTCTGGTACTTCGCCGAATTGGAAAGACGAAAGTGCTACAGTGGCTTTGGAGATCCTTCCTGGGACGCTGCCAGTGAACCGTGCTTGAGATGGAGAAGGTAGAACGATTTACAATGAATTCTCGATATATGTCAACAACACGGGTCATGTATCGTCCAGGAAACATACCCGAGCCGCGTTATGTTTACACTCCTCGGAGTCCGAGGCCTCTCGAGCTTCGCGGCCCCTCACAGGGTATACCCCGCGATAGTGGGGATAATTCCGCGACGTTTATAATCCAGGTGTTGGCGACACATATAGAGAAATCACTGTATTTCAGAAAACTTCACCAAATATCTATCAAATTGTCAACCAAATCTGCAGGTTCAGCAATCTATTTGAATCCTGTCAGAGCCTCTTCTGGGCCAGTTTCGGTGGAATAGGGATAGAAAGCTTTGAACTTACAGGTAAGTCGACCTTTTAATATTTGTGGAAAATCTTAATTGAAATTAACTGGAAACCGTGTTTAAAGGATTCCTTTCTGTATTGGATTGTAGGGATCAAGACTTACACTCGGTTTTGGGGCTTGTTGATGTTCGGCTCCTACTCCGTGATCAACGTCATCGTTCTTCTGAATCTCTTGATTGCTATGATGAGCAACAGCTACGCCATGATTGAGGTGAGTGGGCTTTCTATATGTAATATTACTATAGGTACTGTTTACCGAAGTGATACAATTAAATTTCATTTTTTCTTCAAAATATCTCGTGTTCTGAAAATTAAGAACTACCGGGCAAGTCGAAACGACCCGTTCCTAATTTTTTCTTTCTCTATTGCTGAAATTATTGTCGCAGAGTTATCCTCACTACTGGCGAGTGAGACCCGTGTTGTTGACATATATCGAGAATTCACTGTAAATGCAATCTTCTCGTCATTACAAAGCAATCACGTCAGTAATGAGCGGACTGCGGCTCTTTGTGCAATATAAAAGCTACATATCTGCATCGATTGTAAAATAGAAATAAAACAAGATTGTCATTCTTGCTTCAATAATTTCAACAAGACGTTCATGTTCTTGAAATGTAAATGCGCAACTTCCGCAGGAAAGAGCGAACGTTCGCAGTTCTACGAGTCGATTGACATGAAACAATCTTAAACAAATAATTCCCCCCTGCCCCCGGATATTTTATCGCAGGAACGAGCAGACACCGAGTGGAAATTCGCGAGAACGAAGCTGTGGCTGAGCTACTTCGAGGAAGGTGGCACGCTTCCACCGCCGTTCAACATACTGCCACCGCCGAAATTGCTTCTGCGACTTTGCGGTGTCCAGAAGAAGAAGAAGATCAGCCGGGAGAACAGCGATCGCATGCGCGCGAACGATTCCAACAAGTAATGGCCTGTTCCCGAACACGTTTTACGGCGTCCAGGACGCTCCAGGGCGACCTCTGGAGCCGGGTTTAACGAGGTCGTTTATGGTGGAGCTTGTTTGTCTCTGTTGGCGATAGGTACGGTGCTGTGATGAGAGCGTTGATATGGCGGTACGTGGTTCACGCTCACTCCGAACACGAGATGGACCCGGTCACCGAGGACGACGTGCATGAACTCAAGTCGGACTTGTCCTCCTGGAGGTGCGAACTGCTCGAGGTACTCAGGAGGAATGGCATGGACATTGCCGGCGCTGACACTAAGGAAAGAAGTGAGACTTTATTATTTATGCTTCCAGCAGAATTGGCAGACCAGTCAAGACTTCGTTCCGGATTTCTTCTTTTATAATTGTGAACGTCATTTAATTATCATTTCTGTGAGAAATTTCTGCCGGAACGTTGCTATTCCAGACCTATGCGAGTTCGATCTTGTCATTAAAACAATGTACACCGACTGTGTTCAGTGCTCGGTGGTTCTAGCGTCAGAATGAATTGAAAACGATGCGCTCGACGATTTAATTTTATTGAACATTTTAGAAAAAACATTTTTGATTACAATGTAGATAATATTAAAGTAAACTGCAAAAGTAGGATGGTTCACGATCCTTAATAGACTGGCTATAGTATAAATAAAAGAAAATAATTTTTCAACACTCGGGATACACCTTGTAAATGTTGGATATTTGGAAATGGAACACCGTAACTCCTGGAGTTAATTATTATTACAATACTGATCGGTCACGATTGTCAACCAGCTGTCCTGGGAAAAAGGATGAAGGTCTGGGAGAGAAGACTGATGAAGGATTTCCACGTGGCAACGCAAGTGCAAGGGTCCATCGACATCGAAGACGAAGCGAAACTTCAGCCGCCAGTAGAAGGCGAGAACAACGTCGCAAGGTGGAAGAGGATTGCTAAACTGGTCGTGCAGCAGTCGCCTAATCACCGCTGGACCCAGGTGAAAAATTTAGTATAATTAAAGAATTATTTAGTTTCCATCGCTATGTGAATTAATTGAATTGTAGGTGGTAAATAGCGCCCTGAGGAGCTCGCAGATCGGCAGGAGCAACAGCAAAGCGTCGTTCCAGAGTCAGAAGAACTTGAAGATCGCCATGGAAGAGGCACAGAGGCTGTCTAGCAAGAGTCCTTTGCCACCTGTGTCGCCTATCGAACTGCCCGAGAGCACTGCTTCGACGATCCTGCATGTCCTTCAGGATATCGTGGAGACCGACGAAGTCCCGAAGGATTCGCATCCCAATCCTCCGAAAATAACGCTTCAGCCGGACCTGGCTGCGTCGAATGTTAAGGTAAAATTTGGAGAAAGTTCACCTGAAGATGTAAAATCGATCGGGGTGAAATTGTTCAGCATCCTTTTTTAATCCTTCAGCGCAAAACTTTAATAAATGCTCGAGATATTGTTGAACAGAGACAAACATTTTCATACTTTCCGAGAAGTCGCTGGCCTGTTAGTACACACTTTCGAGAGTATTCTCTTTCACAGCCGAAGCCCGCGGCGTCGATGGACTATGTCGATGAGAAACCCATTAAATTTGCGCCAGCTGTACCACAACGCACGCCAACGCACGCCGTCAAAAGGAAGTCCGCGAACTCCCAAACGACAGCCAGCCAACAATCGACTGGTGAGAATTTTATGTTCTATTTTTGTGGGGACGGAAACGCTAAATAAATTTCCGAGAACTCCTGTTTAAGTATTCTTCGCCTCTACGCGAGAAGAATCAGTTGAACACCTGCACAGTACTAGTCGCGTAGTTATTTTACAACAGAATTGCAATAATATTTTCCAACTAAGGTAACGATTTAGCTACCAGGAGTCTATTAAAATTAATCTGTATCAGAAAGTAGACATCTTGTTTGAGAAAGTCTCAAAGTTGTATTGAGGAAGAATTGTTATTAACGTAGGTGAGTTGGGCTACAAATATAAAAATTTGTTTCAACCCTAAGAATTCAATTATGTTGCAAATACTTATAACTGTTTACTGTGGTGAACGAAACTACAATACTCTTTTCAATAGAAGAGCCACTTTTAAATGAAAAACTGAACTGATTCTAGGGTTTACAATTCAAATTGTCATTATTTTTTTTTTTTTAAGAATTAAATAATCACCGCTAGTTGGTGTGTTAACAATTGTAATTGCGTTTCTCTCCGCAGATGCGTCAACAACGTCCACACACCCAAGCAAAGCACTTCTGTCTCCTCGGTCTGCAGAAGAAACCAACATTATTGCAGACTCTGCGTTGCCAGCATCAGACTGTAAAGTGAATAAATCGCGACTGAAGACAAGTTTAAGTCCCAAAAGACACATCACGTCGCAAGATAAAGAAAGGCTCGTGGACACCGAGTCAAAATCGCCGCGATCTTCGAACGCTAGATCACCTCGGAGAGGTGGCTGGTTGTGAAGCATGGAATCGCATAACTATTCTTCAACCCTTCAGTGGACCATGGACCACAGCTGCAGCTCTGATAATTGTTTCGCGTGTACTAATATAACTGACAATTTAGAAATATCCGCTGCGAGCAAAAATTGATCTCGAATTGTATTATTTAAGTCCACTTAAGGATTAAATAGACGAAACATGTCTCGAACATCGTGTTGTTAACCCATCAACGAAGCCGTGTTCATTTTTCTATCGCCGGAGATTTTGGAATATCGAATTAGGAACGATGGACAACGAGCTCCGAAACATTTTTGTCATACGCTAATAAATGGGCATGTAAAGGGCAGTAGTGTGTTCGTTCTTTATTTCTTAAAAAATATGTACCAAATAAACCAGTTTCGATCAAACGAAATCCAGACTTACAGCTAAAAGTATCGTGTATGTATATTTTCTCCGCTGGTGGATACTGAAGGTGTGTATCGTCGCTCGACGGTGCAGACGGTACAGAAAAAAAAAACAAACATCAACGGCGCTGAAAATTAATACGGGCGTGTACGCTTGTATAAAACATACTTCAACGTCTAATTGAGAAGAAGAATCGAAGTCGTGGAATTGACAAAGAGACAAATGGGGGGAGAGGAGAGACACAGACCGCCGCCATTTGCGATACTGAAAAGTCCAATTGAGGTTTCTCCCGTAATAATTCGAATACTGTGGATCGACGAGTTCGATTAAAAGACTACGTGCTTTAAGCAGCTTGCACGACCTTGCTCTGCGGGCCCTTTTGCGTGGAATTGATTTTATCCCCTAACGATAACGCCATTCCTTGGCTCTTCGCTCTGATGCGAATATGGCCGACCACAGGTGCGTCTGGCTTGTTCAGTGGCTTCTCGATGGACATGTTCGCTAATGCGTCCTCGCCGAATATCGACTTCGCGTACATGTTCGCAGCCATGAAACCGCATTGGCCAGAGAGTGCCTGAAATATTAAAACATTGCAGATGCACGCCAACATATTACACAAACCAGATACAGTACCTTTTCTGGGGTCAAACAACGCATGTTCGTGGACTTCAGTAGATGGGCAAGATACTCTCTCAGGTCCGACAACGTGGTATTTACAGACACCTTGTTCTCCCACTCGAACTCCGCCCACATTTGCCGGAACTCTGCATCGGTGCACGTTGCTGGGACTATGTAGTCCATGATATCGATATGTATGTCGTTCAGGACTACTACGCTCCTGTCGGATCCAGCACCGGACACGTCGTAAACTGGAAATGATTAGGTCAGTAGTGACACCCGAGGTTTTATGGTTACAGGAAGAGCATGGTCAATTTTAGTACATTAAATTTCTAGCCATTTGTTTTCATAATATAGACCCAAAGAAACGAATTTGTTGAATAACTCCTCATGGATGCGACTTTACAATCTCAATAATGGTAAATTAAAAATATTAGAACGTATCATTTTGACAGGTCTAATTTTAAAGTGTGAAAATAAATAAAGGCACCTATATTTCCAAATATGATTCCGTTTTCCGTGGAGGCCACCTTCACGTTGGCCTTGATACTAGCAAAGTCCCTCGGAGCGAGCACTATGGGCTGCGGCCTCTCGACAAGTTTCAGATCGCCCATCGTCGCCAGCTCCAGAGTGCAGTTTTGAAGAGTGTCCTCGGTCTGGTTCACAATTAATACATCTAGCACGATGTCGTACTGATTAACATGGACCAGGGCTTCCGCGTAAACTGGATCCGAGAAGCCGGTTAACTGGGTGACCTTGCTCAAAGCACTGGGAGCTGGTGCATCTCCGCTAGCACCGGGTCTTCCGGCAACGGCAGCGCTAAGACTCTGCTCGAACATGTCGCCAGCTCCACCCGTTAGATCCGATCCACGGCTCAACTGCAGGAACTGTATAGCATCATCCACCTGGACTGTGCTACCGGGCTTCTCTTTAGCCTGTGGAAATTGAAATGTGAATTTGTAATACTGTTCTATGAGAAAACAGTTGCTGCCATCGAATACCTTCTGATTCTGCGAATCCTCCTCCGCTTTAGCCGTCAACATTCTGCCGAGTGCTTCGCGACAGCCCTCGGTGAACACCTTTTGAACAAGTGGTGTGGGACAGGCTAGAGATCTCAAACACAGAGACAACCGTTCAGCGTCGTCGTGTGTCATTGCCTTCGCGGGTAAACCTGAGCGACCTAATTGCAACACGGTGGTCATTATCAACATCGACTCGGCTTGCATGCGGTTCCTCTTTTGGAGATCCTCCTCGAGGCCCTTGTAGCGAAGTGCTAATTTGGTTAAGGTCGTGGCTAAGGATGCGCCGATGAAGAAGTCGCCGTCCATCATGTACTGAACCAGTGCTGGACGTTTCTCTTCTTTGTTGCCTGGATAAAACAATTTCAAGATGTAAATCAACTCACCTACCGCGCTAAAATATCAACTCTGTGCACTTGAACGTTTGGCTTAGAGTAGACAGCCGAGTGTGCAAAGAGTTTAAAACGATACGTACTGGTAGATGCAGCGCTGAATGCACTCTGGGTCGCATAAGTTCCGTCCGACGTGACCAACTGTGCTGGAGCGGTTGGAGTGTTTCCATCATCCGACTTCTCTCCAGCTTGACGCTTGTTCTCTGTCTCTAGTAGTGGTAATTCGCCTAAGGCAGCTCGTATGCGACTCATGAAGGCTTCGATGTCTTCCTTTGTTGTAGTGTACTCGCCCAAAATCCATAGAGCCGCTCTGTGTACCTTTACCGATCTGATATGTGGGAATACCTGCACGGGAAAGTATTTCCTGGCATTAAGGCTGGAAGCGTAATTGGAGGATATCGGAGCAACTATAGTTCTTTCAAAGATCACTCCCATTCACCCACAATTCCTACAAAATCTATACACCTTACTTTCGGTATTACAACAATGTCAATATCATGCATATAGGTTCCTAATCTATGTCTAAAAATATTCTGAAAATCGTATCGCAATGAAATAAGAAAACCGAAAAAATAACCGGTAGGAATTCCTGTTTAGAGATACTTACTTCAAGTAGCTTTTCGACAATGAGCGGTCTAAGGTTCTCGAATCTCTGAATAGCTTCACGGACGAACACCAGAACATCTGTCGCCGCGGCTTCGTTGTTCTCTGACAGGAAGTCTGTCAACACAGGAATCACCGTAGCCGCAACGTCTGAGAATTTGATGGAGCAGGCGTGCAACGTTCGCACGAGGAGCTGCCTGTATCTGCCGGCGTCCTCGTGTTCCCCGCCAACAGTTCTTAATACTTCCTTTTTCAGGAGCTGAACCATCTCCTCTATCGTGCGAGTGGTTACCAAGTCCATGGCCAAAGCTAACGTTTTAGTTCTGACTTCTAAGGCTGGCGAACCTGAAGCGATAATACTTTTAGTGATGTTTTGACTATTGCAACACGGTTCCTTTATCTTGTCGAAATGTACCTAGAACTCTAAGCACGTCCATAACTAGATCTTGGAGGACTCTTTCGTAAATAGGGCTCTCCTTCATCGCGATCAAACGATCGAGCACGATTAGCTTAACGTTGTTGTCGCTTTCTTTGACAACCAGCTCAATGTAACAGGAGGCTGCGGCCTTGATCGCTGTAGGAGCGTTAGACAGTGTCACTAAGGTACCAGCTGCTTCGTAACGCACAGCGGCACTCGGGGAGTTCAATAAACTATAAATGCATCTAATGAAACGTGCTCTTTCTGACGGATTTGCTAGACACACCTATAAGTATAAACACATTCGTTAAATCAGGTAAGAAACATTCTAAAGGCTAACACCCACTTAACAGACATAAGCATCACTGTACATCGACGTTGGTCTGGTGTCGTTCATGTGTGGTTAAGTGGGAAACAATTTTAATGCATGGACATACCTTGTAGATTAGTTCAACAATAACCAGCTGCAATATATCACCGAAGCTGGGCACTTGGTCCAAACAAGCGGCTAGATAAGCCAGCGCCTTGTTCTGATCAGCATGCAGTAGCATCAAAAATGCGTTTCTCCTACAAGACATGTCCTGTTCTCCTTCTAAGTATTTGGCTATTAATTCTGGGGCATCGGGAATGAGAAACTCGAAGTTCCTATAAATTGTAAAAATAGCCAGCACAGCATTGCGTCTGACGTAGGAGTGTCTGTGCTCCAAACAAGTAATAATCGCAGGCATCAGTGGCTCCAAAAGCTCCGGCTCTTTCAATTTACAAAGGAATCTGAAAGATACGAAACTCTTACACTTGTTTATACTTCAGTCAAGAATACTTCATCCATGTACCAGATTAATACCTGAGAGTCGATCCCCTGACAAATTCATTTGGATGCTGCAAGTCCTTCCTATACGCATCGCAGACTAAAATCATCTCCTGAAGGAGCTTGCCATCGGGAGAAGTTTTCGGAACGATCTCCCAGAATATTAAAAGCAGCTTTTTAATCGTATGATCCTGTAAAGGCAGGACAAATCTGATGATAGTCATCAGGAGCCCCGGCAGGCGTTCCCCGCTCAGGATCATGTGAATGGTCTTCTTGAGAGCATCGATTTTTGTGTGGACATCACCCTTCTCGAGGTCCTGCTTCAACTGGAGCTCGTTCAGTGGCTCCGTGTCGGTTGGAATGTTGATCAGTGTGTAACAAGGTTGCTCTGCGACCGCACTCATTTTTGCTACTGCTGTACAATCTGCCAGGGAAATTTTTTCTTACGAACTGTAAAATTAAAATGTAAATTAGGAAAATTAGAATCGTTAGGCATGCAGTTCTTTGTTGAACAGCGCGAGATGGGATCGTGTGACTGTTTTATTTAGGAAATTGATGGACATTGAGGTTATGTTGACCTCGGGTGTGTGTTTTGTATGTCACTCGCAACAACAGCAGTCTGATAGGTATTGATCGCATTCGACGTACCTGATCACGATAAAATCGCGTGAAAATGAAAGACAACGATATCTTCCCAGTGGTTAACTGACATTTATACAAATCCGGAAATAAGGGAAGAGCATACGTGTCAAACCCCTACATCAGGGCACTACTGAATGACTGAGTCGCGTATAGGTAGCGCCACCGTTCGCATCTTCCACGTAGAACACTTTGAAACTATCGCGTTGTTTGTTTTGTAAAATTTCCATTAAATAATATCGATTAAGCAATTTAACTGTTCCTACCCCCCTTATTATCTTCCCACTCTAATAATACAATTTTAAATTTAGATGTGGTCACGATTTCAGTATGAATTCCACGTTTTATTACAACAAAATACTCCTACAACGAAGATATTAATTTCAAAAAGTTATTAATTTCTGTATAAATCATACGTTGTATTAAAACAAAATGAATATTACTCATAAATGAAGATATAAAGATACGGAGTATACGTAACAACAATTAAAAATTTTAATGTTCCTTATTTCATGTTATATTCAATCAAAATAAAAAGACTCTGCAATGAAAATAATAATTTAGAGAATGTGCAATAACAATTAAAAATAACAACTTTTGAATGTTATCTGTTGCGAAAAAGAACATCGTTCGCCTCGATTGTAACAAATTGCAACAATAACTTTTGTCAAGTGCAACGGACAAGTATTAATGGAATACTTTAACTGAAGCGCTACTGACCCAGAAAACAAACTGAACGGAATAGATCTTAACTGGCAACTACCATGAAGAAACGAACAACTTCGTTTGCGAATTCCTATCCGTGGAAATAGTTTCAAAAGCAACTATGTTATGTCTACCGAAAGAATCACCAATATCGAACGTCTATAAAATATTTTCGACATCGAATTATTCATCAGAACCGAACACGTCCGCGATAGTACACTACATATCATACTTGCAAGTATACGAAAACTTTTCCTCGTTGCTATGCAACTGATTTTTGCTCGCTGGCCAACCAACGTCGCCGCGATAAACTCTGATCTATTCAACAAACTATGAAGACCACTTGCAGTTAATATGTGCATTTTTTCGGCTCGGTTAATAAGTAACATTATTTGTTTATCCACAACTTTGACCCGACGGACTGATGGGTCATTGATGACCCGCGATATGATACATGCTCTCCATTCTTCGAGGCAAACATTTCGAGGAAGTCGAATGTGATTTTCTGGATCATTGGCAAATCAAGATGTAATACATTTGTTGCACACGGTACTTGCATTTCGCAAGATTCGAAGGGGAGATATTCATTTTTATTTCTTTTTAGTTCGTACATTTTTTTTAGTCGATACATTTGTGTTTTGGTCCATTTTATTTCATAATTTAAAATCATCGCGAAGAATGAAGTAAAATCTGTAATTAAGAAGCTGTAAATGCGAAATTTCCGCCTTGAAAAATCTCATAAAATTAAAATAATTATAGTTTATTATGTTTCATATATAGACACGTAAAGACATTTTAAAAACCTGAAAAATATCGCAACAATCTGCTCAATTCACTAAAACGATCGGCAGAAGAAATACGTTTCGATTTAACTTCTGTTTCTCGCAATCAATTCAGGCAATTTTGATTGGCTGAAGGTCCGCAGACTGGCAGTAACAAACGATTACGAATAGAACGAACAATTCGCGCGACCCATCCTATGATCAAATAATTGAAAACAATAATTTGCCGCACCCTGAGCATTTTTTAGATTCCATCACGGCGTCGGGCCATGTCCATTACGTCAGACGAAATTAGCGACTAGACCATATCATCGGTGCCCTCATGTGTGACGGCTAATTGCAAGCGTCTCGACGCGACGCCGGAGCCAATCTTCAATTGTTTCCCGTCTCTCTCTTGCCTACTTTTTTCGATTAACTTCTATTGCACCGGGCATTGCATCGTGTCTGCACACAAAGGGGGTCACACACGCGTTCTCAACTCGCCGATGCCTCTCCTCTCCCGTCCTCTCTATCTCTCCCCTCCCCCTCTCTCTCTCTCTCCTCTGTCCCGTCATTGCACGGAGGTTTCTTGGAGTTAAGATAATGATCGGAATCATCGTTATTGAGCCAAAGTGTTTCGCGCTTGTCACGTTGACCGGCGGCTCCTTGTGCAGGGTACAGGCCGTCGTCGTCTCGCTTAATAGCCCATTGAATCACAGATGAAATTTTGATGTACCCGGACAGCTTTTAATTTCACGCCCCCGCTGTTCCACTCGCCATTAAACTTTACGACAATCCTCGCCGTCGTTTACAATCGGCCTCCGCCGATTTATTTCCAATTAACCACCGTTCGCCGGCGCAGCTCCTGCTGCACGATTCCCAGAAGTTTCTGAAAAAAAAAATATCATTGATGGTTGCACAGATCTTCGGGGTAAATCGATGCTTTCTGCGTTAATTTTGCAGGATGCAACAGAATGTTGTTTCCACTATTATCTGGTCGAACACTTTCGAAATAATTTAGTGGTATTCTGAAATTTTGTAATATTTCTCATGTCTTTTGTTTCTTCCATTTTTGTCCTAATTGTACAATTTTCTCCGACGGTTACATTTCTGAGCATTAATATTTTCTGATATAATCAATTTCCGTGCACTTAAATTTTTACGATATTTTTTCTCTCTCTCTTATTTCATCCATTCATTTTTATCACAATTATACAATTTTTTCTTAAATCTCTAATCGCTTCAATTTTTCTATTTTTGCTGTTCTTTGTACCATCCATTTTTAGCATTACTGTACGATTTTTTCTAACCACTATTTTCTGTTATTTTTGCTGTTCTTCATTTGTGATCTTGCTGTTATTTATTTTGCCTCTCGCTTGCACGCCTATACAGATCGTTTAATAATTGTCCAGAGTTTATGACTTAAAGTAAAAATATTTCTTAATCGATTTTCCAATGGCTGTAATTATTATATTCGTGGATCGATAACTCACCTCCAAAGCAAAATTTAATTTCTTTTAGGATTAATATATTTTAAAGAGAATTTTTAATTCATTTGGTAGAATGAAATCGGCGCAATGATAAAATGGCGATATAATGGCAGGAGAATTTTGCACGTTCAACAGTAAATTCTTTCATTGATCACAAAGAATTTAATTTCTGCGCAGACTGTGGAATTTTCACGTCATTCGCAAACAATAAAGCGATCCGCATAGTATAATATTTCTTGACATGTATGTCGTGATCAATGTACGTACAAAAGTATGCCAAATTGACGCAGAAAAAAGATAAAAATGCGCACGTTATACTTGAGTAATGCTTGATTCATCTCTTCTGAAATCAATCATTTTTTTAACCGAATATCAGCATCCTTCCCTAATTAATGCAACCCAACCGTACCTAATGCCTAAACCGTTTAGTAATAACTATACCGTCCAGACAGAATATAATTTCAGCTACGCAAAGAAAAAGAAAAAAAAATCATTCTGACCTGACACAGTTGAGCCAGACCTACGATACTTAACCCAGACCTAGGATAATTGACTCTGACCTCGTATATTTAAATCGAACCTAACCCACCGGAGCCAGATTTAGCATGCTCGGCTTTCAACTATGCGTCTCGATGCATCTTCGGAATTTCAATATCGAGCCCCGGACAGAAGAAACTCCGCATAATTGATGCATACGAGGCAGTCTAATGAATTCAGCCTACAAACCTAGCGTCAATCTAGCGTACCCTAAAGTGGAGAAATATCACCGTGCCCCTGAATCATGCGAGTATAGTGGACAGCAGATTTTATTGGTTTACGTTTGATCTATTGAAACCGGGCGCAGAAAAATGTTTAATAACTGGACTGCAGATCTTTATGCAAAATAAAAATTATCTGCATCGATTGCAAAAAATAGGAGAAAAAAATATTGAGTAGATCTTTAAGAATTCTTATAAACTCGACAGACAAGACAAAAAATTATTAATTATCGGGAAAAATTGAGTGAAATGTTGCTTTAACGCAACGCTGAATCCTAATGAGCTGATACGAGCTCCTCGTTTAATTTACCTTAACGATATTTTAACGATATACAGTTAAACATCAATAAGACATAGATGAGGCATCGATAACAGATAGTCACGCCTCTAGGTCGTACACATTTAATGAACCTTGTTAATGAATGACGATTTAAGATGCATTTTAGATGACACAAGATAGTCTCACCAATTATTATTTATTTAAAAATAAAAATTTCAAATATTACTGGAATGTGTATGAATGTATCCTGAAAGACTGTCTCCAAAAAGTGTTATAGTTTTGTAAAAAATCGCCTAAACGACATCGAAACACGATATTGGACGAAATTTTTAAAATATTTTACTTATTTTAATTCATTTTCTTTAATTTAATACCAGGCTTACGCGGAGCACTAAAAATGATTACTTCATAAAAATAATGAGAATGTGTCCGTCCAAACTTTAGACACTGTTTTAATAATATATACCCAAAGAAATTTTGTTGAAGAATTCCTCCCGGGCGCGTCTTTACAATCTCGATAATCGTAAATTAAAAATGTTAGAACGCGTCATTTTGACGTAGATAAGAGACGTCGTATGTTTATATTGCTTATCAACAATCCGCAGTTGAAGCCTGCAGCGTGCATTAGTCTGATTATACGCAAATCAGTCTTTTATATTTTTACCTCCTGCTAAAGTCGTAATTCCACTATTACACTATTGCATAAAATGATATTCTTTATATTAGGCTACGAATGTTGCAACTTCTTGGTACAGCAAAAAATCTTTCCATTCTTTTAAAATACTTATTTTTAAATTTAGCTTACTTGCAGCTGTGGGACAATTTTTAGAAAGTGGTTTCGTAATAAGTAGAACAGACAAAACAAAACACGCTCTGCAGCCAACGAGTTGTCATTTAACAATGTCTTTAAATAGCACTTTGAAATACAGCGATTTCTCTATATATGTCGCGAATGCCTGGGTGATAAACGTCGCGCAATTATCCCCACTACCGCGGGCTATACCCCGTGAGGGGCCCCGAAGCTCGAGAGGCCTCGGACAAGGAGTGTAAACATAACACGGCTGTGGTATGTCTCCTCCACGATACATGACGCTGGCAAGGCCCGCGTTGTTGACAAATATTGAGAATTCACTGTATTTATTTCGCCAAGCATTGCCTACCTCCGCGGGAAGGCCAAACTCGGCGTACCCGAAGAAGCGACCCCTACCTGCGCGCACCGTTCCCATAGATTTTCGATGACCAATTAGAAATACCCTCGCTTTCCTTCGCCGCTTTCATCCAAATAGCGATTAACGAATCAGCGCACTTCCGCCATAATACACGCCCACCCGGACATTTTAAAAGTCCAGGACACACGATAATCGACACATTTTCTCACAAACATTCGTCCTCATACGTTCGCCATATTTTCCGGAAGTAGACCTGGTCCCCGGTATATTCTCATAAGCAAAATTCCGTTCGTTCTTTCTCCAGCCGAAAATCAAATTCCGATCGCGTCAGAAAAGCCGACCGACGAACGTCTCGTTCCACCTGTTAGCGGTGTCCTGACCCCGGGGACAGCGTTTGCTTGTTGACGATAACGAGACGATACAAAATCGGTGCGAGAACGTGACGGTCGCGTAAACAGATCCGATTGCAGAAACGCGTCCGTGACACGTCCCGGCGGGATTAAAAACTGCGAAGGACCAGTCGGCGACTCGAGTTCCCCAAGGACCAGCCCCGGTCTCTCGTGTAAACAGCAATTAACCTCCTTTAGTTACAGCAGCCGCGTTTACGATGCATCGTCCGCTGCAAATCATCCGCGTCGCGCTTTTCGCCGTCGCGATCCGCGCCGCGCTCGAGGCGCACGCCGCCCCGGACCGATTGTCCACGCAAACGGACACCAGGCTACCCTTGTCGTGCAAAAGCATCGCCAGGGACGTGATCATGAACAGCTGCAAGGGACCGAGGGCCAAGAGATCCGCCCAGAAGATGGACCTTCAGCACATGGAGAAACTAGCCGAGATCGGTAAGTCCCCGCCATTTTCTACAGATTTTTCGAGCATTTCTCCTTTGCACGGGACCTAAGACTTCATAGCTGTTTGGAATAGGGGTGGAAAGTATGCATAGTAATTTTTGAAAAAGGAAATATATATTTGATGCAATCGATCGTGTTGCTTGAAGATTTTTTGGGGGTAGAATTTTTATTTCTGAGATGAGATGAGACTAGGGAATTGGAATAGGGGTGGAAAGTATTTAGATGATAATTTGAAGTAGAAAATATTTTACTGTCGAGATTGGAGTTTTATATCGATTTGCCATGGAATCTTTTGCAAATTTTCCTCTTCGATTTAGGATTTGTAGAGTTTAATTAGCTAGGAAATACGGGTTTAAATTGATAATGAATAGTAGATATGGTAACTCAGTGACTTGAAATAGGGGTTGACGAAATTTTGTCGATATTAGGAGTTGAATATAAGTCGTTGTAAATTGAGACTTTGAGGCAATTTACGATTGAAAATTGTTGACCAATCGAATTTCCCACTTCGATTTTGCATTTGTATATCATCTAAGAGTCTTTTGATTTTGAATTAATAACAAATCGTAGGAGTAGTATATCAATAATTGACAAATTTCCAGAAATAAATTACTTAAAATTTTACGACACGTTCACTGCCCCTGAGAAAGAGAAACAGAAGAAATAAAATGGCCGCCGCGGTACCGGTTCAGGTCACTGACTAGAGCCACAACATTATCAGAAAAATTCTGGAATTTCACTGTATCACGTTTCACGAAGTATTAACATCGCAAACTGCGTTTGAGAAAATGATTTTTGCAAGCATTGTGCGATCAATGACGTCAATGGTTTTCAATTTTTTATCACCGGTGTAAGTCGATAGCCAATTCCGGGTCGTCTGTAAACTGCAACGTCCAAAGAATTCGACGCATGACGATTTCCTACGGAAATGCCTTTTTTGCACTGTTCGCAAAAGAATGCAGCGATGGTTAGTGAATAAGAACCGATTTGTCTTCTAGATGCGTCAGAATTGCCAACGGAAGAGATAGGAGTGTCACAGCAGAAACGGCAATGGGGTATGGGACCATACTCCGGCATGGGACAATATCCTGGCATGATGCCATATCCTAGCATGGGAAGCGATATGGTGAACAATTATCACAGCACAGATATTGAGACTCCATTCTTCGATATTCAAGATAATGAAGGAAGCCAAATGTACCAGGAACAAGTTGGAGGTGGTGGCTTCATGCCGATGCCTTATGGGCCCATGGGAATGTTCCCCATGAGAAGATCTGTTGTAAGTATTTACACTTCATTTGCTTCTGTTGATAAAAATAAAAGTAACTCTCGACCTTTCATTGAAAGTTTTGTTCTACAATACATTTCTATTTTGTATCTGCTTAATTGAACAAAAATTAAGAATACTTTGGTATAATTTTTGTCGGAAGGAATTGTTCCTTTATTTTAGCTTTGGTAAAGTTATGGTATAAAATTGGAAATTTTTATAATGATGCTCAGTATGTTTATGAAAATATTGAGTGATCGTGATCAATTAGATTGTGGATCCCCAAAGGAGTGTATTGATAAACTTTTATAGCACTTTTGTTTTATTTTTGCCATAAGATGTCTTCCAGTTGATGAATAAAATTGACCCTAACATTTATAAAATAAATTATGAGAACAGGAATTTTCGTAAAGATCGGTCATCCAAATACAAAGAAATTTTATTTTTCTGTTAGTTTCAATGAACAGGTTTCGAGAAATTTTGAAAGGTAGACAAGTTCCGTGTACATTATTAATTGTTTGTTAAAAATTCTGCTTATCAGGACATTTCCGACAAACTTCTGGGTTACGAGCTGTCTCCGGAGGAGCTCGAAGAGCTCCACGAAGAGATCGGCGAACGAATGCCCAGGAATTCGAAAGACGTGAACAAGAGGATCTTCATGAAAGTGGCCGCGAAATGTTGTCCGAACGCGAAACTATGTTACGAAAATCCAAGTCTGATACCTTGCATGGGATATTGATATTGACGGCGTTGGATATTCCCAAATATCACTGCCAGTAACTGCCATCTTTAATCAATTACCGATCGAATGTACTTACTTTACACCAAGTTGTTTATCCTACTGTTTCAATAAATAAAAAGAAAAACGCTCAATTTTGTTTCGACGAAAATGTCTGGTTTTTCATCGGTTCTAACATGAACGTAAATCTATTGTTGCCCTGAACCTGTATCCACGGATAATCGAATTGAAAATAATTAATTTCGTCACAATTTAATACTGTTTCGTTCATTGGATAGTGTCTAATACAGGGTGTCCCCAAAAAAATGTATACACTGTGTAACGGGTCATAACAGACCTCTTTTTCTTTCCAAGGGTGTAATTAATTGTGTATACATTTTTTTGTTCCCGTCGTAGAAAAATTTGTTATTGTCTATTTTATTGATTCCAATCAATCTAAAAGTTCTGCTCTCAAGAACTTTTCTCTGTTGTCATTGGAACGTGAAATATGAGAACATTTTTTGAAAAAAATTCAAAAGGATCCAAATTTTTCGATGGCAGGCTGGAATTTGCATTTATATTAAAATGTCGACCTAAATCAAATTGATTAGAAATTAAATTCGTGGTGGATTGTCCATGTATTGAGTCGTAACATAAATTGGTTTGAGTATCTCCAACATCTTCCCTCTTATGAACAAATATGTGAATTACTTCAGTCACTTCTAAAATGATAATAAAATCCCCGGAAATTAGAACATACTTAAATATGCAACCCAACGAACTTACATCCAGTGGGAACAAGAAAATCACGGTAAAAATGGCGGTTCCGTTTGAAGGAGACCCGCGTGGTTCAAGCATCAGTATCATCTGCCAATCCAGCAGGCATTATCTTAAGCAGAAACTGCACTCGTACGAAGAATCGCGAGAGACGATGGTCCCGTAGTGGGTTTGCTATTATCATCCAATTTACAAGCGAACCGTGTGCAGCCGGTTAATGGCTGTCAAAGTAATGGGCTGTTCGTAAGGGAGTGATGGGATCGAAACGTGCTGGCTGGAGTCCAACGAAACTCGTTGTCCCAGAAATAGAGTTCAGATGGTGACGAACCTTTTGCCGAGCTGTTTGCCATCATCCAGAATTCCGTGAATACCCGTCCACAAATTCACGTTTTGATGAATTATTTTATCGAAATTAGAACGACGAAAAAATTCGATTTCTTGGATCAGAAATAAAATTCTAGAAGCATTGACTTTGTTAAGAAGAGAAATTGTAGACTAACAAGGATTATGAATTTCCACGCGGTATAAATGCATAAAATAGTCTATCATTGAACAATTTTCATTATTGTAAATTCTATAAAAATCAGTACAAGAGAAAACTTAGATTCCTTCTGATAAAAATTGACTGGAAGTCGCCATTTTGTATCCAGCAAGAAGAGAAATTGCAGCTGAACGGGAGTTATAAATTTCCACGTGGCATAAATGCATAAAGCAGTCTATCAACGAACAATGGATTACATTATGCTTCTCACGTCGAAGTAAGGAGAAGTCAGCCGTATTTGCATAATCATACAAATCATTGTCCTTGAGGAGATATTTTAAGTGGAAAATATATCGCCGCGTTGTTAAAAGCTTGCTAAAATATTCATGAATGCATAGATCCGACAGTAAGGTCTTGATCTATGAACACTTCTTTGTAATCACTCTCGAGATTGAGCGAACAATGAAGAAGATTTGCATTTTCTGGAATGTACGGGTACCGTATCGGCGCGGGAAGATGGAGGACGATCGAGCATAGAAAGATGGCCAGCGTTTCGTGGGGCGTTGATAAAAGAAACAATTTCGGAACACTGGTCACGGAATTCTTTAATGAAGACCGAGTTCTCCTAGATCTAACGTGTCTTTCTACTGATTGCCGGCTGAAAAGGCGAAGATTCTATCATTGTCCCTCGTGGACGGTTATAGTCCGACACGTTCGTGCCAACGTGACCGGTTGATAATTCAATCTGCAGAAGATGCACCGTTCAGGAACCCACCCAAAGAAACTTGAAAATCCATTGTAAGAAACAAAACAAATTAATTCACAGTTGCTAAATAATTTAGAAACAAGGAAGAGAGCTTCCGAGTTCAAAACTAGAAAAATCCAGCCAATCCCGAATTCTGAAAATTCGGTTGAAAAATGATTCCTCGCGTTGTTAAGTAAGCATAAGCAACGCGAACGATACGCAAAGGTATTACTACATCAATTTGTTTTTGCGAGAAACACCAACTCGTTTTCCAAGAATCATATCTTCTTATAAATATCAGTGACTAACGTTCATGCAACGTCGAATAGAAACAGTCTATCGCCGCATTATTTTGATGCAAACAAACAAGATTTCCGGCCACATAATACATAAACAAGATTTTTCTCATTAGAAAGCAAATATGAGAATCGTTGGTATTTTGAAGGAAATGTGCAGCAAAGCGTATTATATAAACACGTTACACGCGAGGCGTGCAGCCCCGCTCGAAAGCGCATAACACATCTCATAAGCAATTTATGATGTTACTGAATTTCAGCTTGTCGTTGCCACACATGTGTATTTTTACGCATTCCAACGCCCAGTAACGTTCATAAACAGTTTAATTATAACGTTTTTTATCGCACGGATTCGTTACTGAATACGCAAACAAACCAAAAAACAAAAAAATCACTCTTTGTCCCGGGCTATTCATTTTTATTCCAATCCAAAGACAATCTGAACATTAGTTTACTTTGTTAACTCTTTCTGGTAGTCATAAATATTGCAGAAATCAGCTTCAATTAATATCAATTAAATCTTTAATGAAAAATAATATTCTTTGTCTCGTGAAACGCACATTTATTCCAATAAAAAGACAATATTTTACCCTGATAGTGTGCTAGCAGAAAAATTCTATCAGCTAATTCCACGCTAACTCAATCAGCTGAGTCTCCCTACTCTAACTTTGACTCAGTCAGCTAAATCTTTGTTCTGACCTCTAACCCATTCCAAAAGTCATAAATGTTTAAAAAAAAAAAAGAACCACCTTCGATTAATTGCCAGCTAATAACCGTATCCGCAATCTCTTTCAATCGATCGGTATGAGATTGTAAAAGATCTTTCAGCCGCGCGACAAGATGGCCGCGAAGATTGCAAGCGCCATGACACCGCTTCCTCCACGTGAACGTAATCGCTCTATTCCGTCAACTGGTTGAAGAGATTCCAGGCCTGAATGCGATTCCAGCTGGAAGAATAACCGTTCAGAATCGTTGGTCCCAACTAGCCGCGCGTTACGCAAGACGATTCTGCAAAACGCCACGTGTGCGTCCCCCCCGGTGCGATTCGCCATTATGGTCGTTCCCTAATCGACCGGGACGGGAAAGGAGCAACAAGAGAACACCAAGGCAGCAGTTCGATCGGTATAAATACTCACTTTATCGTTTAACACACGTGGAATACAGGCTACAGCGAATGTGTTCCGAAAGCGTTCGCGGTTAAAAATAAAAAACATATACAATCTGTACAAAACCATGGCTCGCGTGATTATCTGTCGTATAATATATTTACAGAGAGACAAACTCACGATCATTTCCTTACAGCGATGTCCTTAGTGACTAGTTCGTTCAGCGATTACATTTGCAAAAGTAAAACAATAGAATCCGTTCGGTTTTTAATACTAGTGAGATCATTTTTTTTTTTTCGAGGAAGGAGCTAAAAGTCACCGGCAACCGGAAGAGAGAGAGAGAGAGAGAGAGAGAGAGAGAGAGAGAGAGAGAGAAAGAGGCAAAGAGAGAGGGGGGGGGAGAGAGAGAAGAGAAGGTTCGAGTTCTCTTGAACGGGTTCTCTCGCTCTTTTCGGAATCTATCTATCTATCTATCTATTTACCTAACTAGCTAGCTATATACACAGAATTATGTACAAATAAAAACTTAATAAAAGAAACAAAAAATATATATATAATAATAATATATATATATATATATATAACACTTGTTTAAGTCTTTCTCTAGGAGATCACGCGACTAATATCAGGCCGGGATCGTTCGAATTTGATTCTCGCGATCTCGGGTCCCATCGCGAAAAACACGAGACGCGACCGGAGCGCTCGTACGGTTTCGTCCGATAAAAAAATATATACAGAACGAAAACAAACAATTGGTTAAATTGGTTAAGGGACCGATCGTCTAGCCGATCGTGGCCCTGCCGCCCGGCGGCGACGACCTATCATTGAAAATTGTCCTAAATTTCTTCGCTTTTCTTCTAAGGATGGATATTGTTCTCGTCTTCTTCTTTTTGTTCTTCCGTTTCTTCTTCTTCTTCTTCTTCTTCTGCAATCCCGAGTCTCTGTCCCGCGGATTCGAGGAGACTGCCGAGCAGCCTCAAGGCTGCTCGTCTAAACCGTTAATACAACGACCAATTATCACTGTTTCATGGGACTAGACGTCTTATTGATTGATTGATTGATTGATTGATTGATTGATTGCTTGCTCGCATCCACTTCCGACTCTCTTGATCTTGACCGCCATTCCTCCGACGCTTCCTCCTGCCTCCTCGATCGTTACCTCTTCTTCTAGTCTATTCCCCGTCTAGATCGCGTCGTTCTCCTTCTGGATCGTGTTTCTTTCCTCTTCTAGAACGTTTCGTTCGTCCCGAGCCGATGTTTGCCGTTCGACGATGTTTCCTCGCTGATCAGAGGAGCGTTGTTGTCGGGGAGAGAGCCGAGAAATGATCGCAAGCGACGATGCACACTCCGTGACGCAACGGGAACGTGCCCTGGCTCGCTCGGTTTTTAGTGAAACTCCTGTGCCCTCGAAGATCTATCGGCCAATGTTGCTTCCGATGGCTGGAACGATAAAGGAGAGGTCGAGTTCAATACCAGTTTGACGTCAGAGACGCATAGGTGATTATGACGGGAGCGTTAGACGCTGAGTCAGGGATCGAGGGGACCAATGGAAACGCAGATGCAACCGGATCAGCTGGCTCGGATTAAAGTTCACTCGATCGATCACTTTCTTTCGGCTAATGGCGAAAGGGTTGCGTGATTTATGATAATGGGCGAGCGCGGACTATAGGCCTCACGTGAGAATGGTCCTTACTCGAAGCGAGCTGTTCGGAAGGTTTTGCAATTAGTGCAGACAATTTTTAGTACGCATAAAAATCCGCAGAGAGGAGCTCAATCATTTTCCTTTTGGAACGACAATTCCGTAGAAGTGAACGGACTTTTTTTCAATACAAACATTAAAATAACGTAACGAATAATCGTAAATTGATACGAAGACCGACGAGGAAACGTTTGAAATGGAGAATTTCGAACGGTGGGCAAAATGGCGGAAAGGGCGCGGAGAATTAATCGAGCGGTGCTTCCGAATAATGGGAAAAATGATCGAAACGGTGCAAATTATAATTGTAATATTCTCAAAGACGCCTAAGGGATTCTAACGGACGAAAAAATAAAGTTTCTGAAGAAATATTGCAGAGTAGTAAGAAAGTGAAAGGGAAAATATGGAGGGGGATTCCTGAAACGAAGTGATAGGGAAAATTGATGAAAGGTGAGATAGTGGAGATAATTAAGATAATTACCTTGCCGTGACGACGATGCTTCTGCCGTCGAGGCCGGCACCCGCGATGTCTTCTCACGGAGTTCCTCCCATCGCAGCCGAGGGCATCGTCGCGGTCCGGGTGCGTTCCCTTTTTCCGTGCCCCCTTCAGCCCGTGGGTCTTATACTTAATCGTGCCGGCGACGTAATCGATATCGGACCTTGATCTCTCCTCCGACGACGTTCCCGGCCTCACGGAGGGATACACTGAATTTACTATCCAGGCCGAATTCCTCCTGAAAAACAGCCATGCAGAAATTTAGCAAAATGCCAATTGTATAGCAATTGATTTTTGGGAGGAAGGGGTACACTAGTTTGCGCACTCTAGTTCACCTGGGCCCCGTTGTCAGTGACATTGGGACCTCAAAAATGTTGAATTTCGAAATATAGAATTTAAGATTTAGGAATTATTATATTTAGAATTTAGAAATCCCTCTGTTTAGAGTTTTGGAAATCCCTCTATTTAGAATTTAGAAATCCCCGCATTTAGAATTCAAAAATCCCTCTATCTAAAGTAAAGAAATCTAGAAAATTCTCCTATTTAAAATTTGCAAATTCCCCTGTCTAAAATTTAGAAATCCCCTAATTTAGAATTTAAATAGTATAGAGTTAAGTCTTAAAAAATATTTTTGAGCCCAGTCTACGGCAGCTTGCCAGACTCGATTCCCAAAGGCAATAATAGTGATTGTTAATGCACCCTGAACTCTCCGATTGCAATCGCGAATGATTGATGATGGTTGTCCACAGGCTCCAGCAATCACGATTCCCCAACGATCATTATGGCGTACGAGACTTTGCTAATGTGCTTGTTATTGTTGGCTATCATCACTCGAAATAACAACGATCCTGCGACGACTTATTGCGAATCTACCGCGTTATCGATTATATAATTTATTGCATAAACAAATGATTGATTATGCACGACAGGCGCCAGGCTTTCGCAAAATCGCATGCTCGCGGTCGCAAAGGCTCCGTTCTAATTCGCACACGGGTGGACGAGGTTGAGTGAAAATGGCGGAACGAGTTCATCGGATGAGCGAGGCTGTTGTTCACTTTCTACAGCTTTCGAAGTTCGCTCGTATTGTGTCCGTCGGGTGCAGGACGCGTTATGCCAGCTCCAAGGACGGCTATTAAAAATGATTACTGCACGGACAAATGGACAAGGCAAGGTCCTTCGATGGACTGCGGTGAACAATAAAAATCTACCCGATTGTTCGAAATATCAATCTGACCTGATGGTACTGCACTTGATAGCGTAATTTACGATGTATTTTTAAATTCAATGAAATAATTAGCCACGATCATCACAAGAATAAACCACTGTATGAAAGCATGTCAATGTCAATAACACAAAAAAAAAAAAACTGTCATGAATTTCCGAATCGAACGAGTTGAAAGATGAATTTACTACTTTGAAGCAACCTGTACAATATTTCACGACAAATTGTGTTAATTAACAACCAACGGATATACCAATTCCTGTGCTAAATTCAACGAACTGTGCTATAAACACCAATTTCGAACACCCTGTACAATATTCGAGATGTAAATGTCAATTTTCTTTGTTGATTTAACAGTCTTTATTTATAAACTGAATTAAGAATTAGCCTTATTTTTTTTTACTAAATTTGTTGTCTCTGTCACGTATGCTTACATCCTCAGTTTCCCTGTCGATTTCAACGAGCTGTGCAGAAAATGCCAGTCTGTTATTTTGAAGCAGCCTGTAGAATGCGCGAGAACGATTTTTCCCAGCTAATAGCCGCTCGACAGCCTCTACTTACAAACCGAATGAAATAATTATCTCCGAATAACTGCCCCATCAATTTCCTCGTCTAATTCAACGAACTGTGCTCAAAATACCAATTCACCGTTCTGAACCAACCTGTATCGCGAGCGAATTTTCCCACTTAATAGCCGCTTGATAGCCTCTACTTATAAACTCAATGAAATAATTAGCTCGAAATAGCAGCCTATGAATTTTCTAATTGTATTCGATCAGCTGTGCTCAAAATACCGATCTGCCGTGGCGAAACAACCGGCGCAACGTTCGGGAACACGACTGTCCCGTCTGAAATCGTCACTTCACAGCCCGATCCCGAACCGACCGTAACAATTGTCTCACAAAGATTCCCACAAAATCCAAACGGCGAAACAGGAGAGAGAGAACGCGAAGAAAGACGCGCCGTTTTATCGTGGCCGGGCGGTTCTTGTTGTTTTCCCCGAAACAACATCGTGAATAACAAATGTTTGGGCCTGATTCACGTGTATCGTGGTGCGTTGCCGCCGGTATCGCCAGTAAACAATCCGCGAGCGGACCGATACCGCGCGGCGTGGCGCGGCGCGAAGAAACGGCGTCGATTTCGCGCGAATCGCTGTAAACGCGAACGAAAGGAGGATAGAAAGAAGAAGAAGAAGAAGAAGAAGAGAAGAAAAAGAAAAAACAACAACGAGGCGACCCGAAGAGATATAGCCGGGGGAACGGGTGTGTGCTCGTCCTAGTACTTCGGACTAACCTTCCTGCTGAGGCCAGTCCGCGCAACCGTGAACTTTAGGAAAAGTGACAAAGATTATCGTCCCGGCGCCCGATAAAGCTTGGTGTCTCGAGTGCCGGAGCCGCGTTCGGTTCTCTCATGTGCCCGTTTCTCGTCGTCGTCGTCGTGCACGCTCTTGTAAGTACACGTTGTTCCGGTTTTTCTCGGGTTTCGTCGCGTCGCGACAACACGGAGCCCCCGCGCACCGTAATTAAAACCCCGCTGGTCGCCGCCGCCGCCGCTAATAACACGCTCTCTGGTGTAAACCACCTACTATCGACGAGGTAAAAGTCCACTTCTCCGCGGCCACGGTTCCCTTCTATCGAGCAGAACGAAAGAATAACAACTTGTTGATTGCAGGGATCAACTCGTCGGCCACGGCTCCGGAGAAATCGCCGCACAAATAGGTGGTTTCGGCGAGGCTACCGCGCGACCCGACGTCGACAAAGGTGTCCCGCGAATTGACAAGGTGACCCTACCTGCAAGGGAGTCGATCGTTGCCTAAAATAGAGAGAGCTATTAAAATTGAACAGCTCTCTCTCTCTCTCTGCAAAATTGGTTCGTGTTTGCTAATTTATCTGATTCTGTTCGGTGATGTTCAGTTTCGAGTTTTGGACTACAGTGTTTACTCGATACGTGTCCAAAACACGGGTCCAGCCACGGACATATATCGGATAGGAGATACTATACTCTGATCCACGCGACCTTACGCTCCTCGGCGACCGAGATCTTTCGAGTTTCGCGGCCCCTCGCGAGGTATACCCCGCGGCAGTGGGGATAGTTCTGGGACTTTTATCGGCTAGGCGTTTGGGACACAGAGTAAACACTGTAGTGGGAAATGCAGAGTTGAAGAAAAGGTCTCCGCTAGCACGGAATTCCCATTTGTCCCAAGTCCCGAGTCCCGAGTCTGCCAACTGGTTTGAACCTACTCGGCAATGCTAACTTTTGACGTTCCTTCCTCGACTCATGAGGAATGCTCATTGATCGCACACTGTTAGACGGGACCCCTAAGCTTATCGAGTCCTTTGACTCCAACAATTTACTCTTCCTCCTTCTCAGTCGAAGTGCTCAAAACCTAACCCCTTTAGCTACCTCATCAAATAAAATCCCATGCGTCCCAAGTGTCTAATACTTTTAGTTTGCGTCTGACCCAATCCCGTGCATACTTCCTCCACGATTGAAGAGAAGTATTCAAAACTCGAATAAAATCTCTCGGCGAGCACCCCCGGCCCTAACTCTGCGCATCAACGTCAACTTTCGACTTTCCCTCGATTGAAGAGAAGCATTCAAGACCCGAGCAGAAGCTCTTCGCCCGAAACCCCGTTCCAAGAAACACAATCCTGTGCCCTAACTGAGCACATCGTTGCCAACATTCGTCCCCACCTCGCCCGACGACGAATACTCAAAACTTCCAGGAATCGCACGCGTTCGAGTCCGTCCAACTGGACTCAACCCTAAATTTCGACGAAGAGTACCGGCAAACTTTCGAATCAATCCTCCGACTCTAGACAACGCAAACTTTCGTCCAGGCATACTCGGACCCGGAAAACTAAGCGATTAGAAGAGTCCCAGCGTCAAAGCCAACGATCCCCGGGGCACTATCTCCGTCACCGCGTACGAGCCCCGTTATGCAACTGCTCATTATCCCTTTTTCCAACGACTACGACTGGTAATTGCAGCAGCTGGTGGAAAAAAACCGCGGAACAATCGGCGACGCGAACCTTTGCGTAATGGGAAGCTCGCGGGGTTAGCGTATCTGTCCGATCGGGCGTCCACGCTCCTGCTACCGGGTGTCCGTTAACTAACGACCGAGAACCAGAAAAAAGAGACCGCCCCAAAGCGAATGCACTGCTCGATAATTCGACCCACCCCCCGGTTTAAATATTCGAGATTCGAAGAGACTGCCCTTCCAACGAGTCACCAATCCCGCACCGTGATCCTATCGAACAACGCGAACACCACTGGGTTATCCAGTCGACCGAAGGTGAGCAGAGGCGCGAGGGGTGGTTCGGGTGGAGAGAGAAAAGCGAGAAGGAAAAACGATAGAAAAAAAAAGAAGAAACTAACATCCACTCACACGGCGTCCGCGGGACTGGATTTGTTCGGCTTGCAGTATTGTTCCAGCTGGGTGTAGGAGCACATGCGGTAGCAACACTCCTCCGCTAGTCCAGGCCCTTCGGGATCCTGCGGCTCGTCTTCGGCGCTGTACGAGAACGGCTCGTTGTATCCTCGGCCCTTGCAGGCCAGGTACAAAGCGTCGCTGAGGTTCTTCGAGCACAGCCTCAGCAACGATCTCTTGTACGGTATACCGATCACAGAATCCAAGAGCGTGAGGAGGACCAGCCCGAACAGGACCATCCTCTTCGCCCTGCCTCGTCGAACGGTAGCGCAGCTTCTCGCCATCTCGACGTCGTTTTTCGAACCGGCACAACCGACGAAACACCACCGGGTGGTACCTTCTGACAAGTTATCCAGCCCTTCCTCGACGCCGGTCGTCTCTTCTTCGCCGCCACCGATCTGCTTCGCACGAACTTCGTTCACTCTTATGGTCGCCTTTGCGGCATTCTCTGGCTGACCGCCACGTGTCCTCCGTGTTCCCGCGGTTTTCCACCGAGTTCCCAGATCCGCGGTGGCTAGGAACGCCGGTCACCCAGGGTCTACGTGTTCTCGTCTAGGTGTGACTATCTTTCTCCAGGGAGATCCTCGTGGGCGGACAAGACGATCGACCGGTTACGTCGCTGTCACTTCTCGGGGGTCTCTGGTCGCTCGCGATCCTCTTCGTTGACCAGGTGGTTCGCAGTGCAGTGAAGACCGTTGCTGAAGAGACCTCCGCTGGTACCGAGTTCCTCGGTGCCACTGGTACCGGCTTGCCTCGCCACGCGGTTCTTGTTCCAGATTTCACGGATTAGAGGAGAGGAACGATAAGAAGACAGATCGGTAGAGGGGAAGAGGCGACTGGGGGAGTAGGCGGTGGAGGAAGAAGCGAAGAGAGACAAGAGCGAGTCAAGGAGGGGCAAACGGCGAGAGAGAGAGAGAGGGAGGGAGGGAAAGAGAGAGACAGAGAGAGAGAGAGAGAGAAAGAGAGAGGGGTCAGCTGGCTGGCTGCTGGTGGTAGACGACCAGCTCTCGTGCGGTGATCCAACGGAGCACGGACCGAGAGAAGTGGAGAGATCTCGCGTGATCTCTTTCTCATTTTTCTTGGTACAGGAGAACCGAACAGCTCGTCGGCGTCGTCGGCGTCGTCGGCGTCGTTGCCTATCAAAGAGCCGTCGGCCGTGCTCTCCAAACGGAATTTCTCGGGATCAGGAGCGCGGACGGTTGCTCCGCCGTTTTATCGCCTCGCTCTCCGACCTAGCGATTTTCTTTCTTTTCGAAGTCGTCGTTGGTGCTTTCCCACTCGAACAGATCGCGCGTGCAGATTATCGATCGGCCGGGAAACCGACGCCGATATCGAACCCCGTCGATTAATCACGGTGACCATTCTCGGTCTCGGCTCGGTGTATTCCGCGCGCGGTAATTTCGATACCGGTCGGAAGGGGACGATCCGCCCGACCTCCTACCCCCGTTTCTTTCCCAGATCGCACCAATTCCGATATCGGACGCGATCGTTTCCCTTCTCTCTGTCTTCCCGTTTCGTCGCGGGGATCACCTCGCTATTTTTCGATTTTCACGCAGAACGCAGGTAGCGCGCGACTTCGTTGACACCTCGGGACGGTTAAACGACCTCGATGACACGCCGTGACGTGAATTTTGTTGAGAGATTCGATCCGCGCAGAGGCCTACGGAGGGAACGCGGATCGCTTTCCGATGAGTCAAGACAATGCCGATGCGGAGGGATAGACGCTTCCATGAACGGATCGGTTTACCCACTGTCAGCGCGAGGATCGATTTTCACGTGGCGCGTGGTTCTGGATCGTTTCGGATTGGTCGTACCGCCTTCTAGCCGGTTATTCGGACAGCACTCGGTTTATTAGAACCTTTAACGGTAGACTGCGGATCTTTCTGCAGAGTAAACATTTTTCTTTCTTTCTTTAATAACATAAGTAGACCGAGAGTAATTCACCAATGTTCGTAGATTCTTCTAATCTTTTGGTAATAAAAGTTCCTGCAGTCATTCCAACCTCCAAATGCCTTCTTCCTTTTCCCCTCTCTACTCTTTCATTTTTACATTTTTTTCTCTTTCTCTCAGTTCCTCCCTTTCTCCGAATTTCCGACCATATATCCCTTAGTATACACACAACGCCTTCCTAATTTCATAATTTATTAAACACCCACAAATTTAGCACAGTGAAAATTGTTTCGAATAATGCTACGACAATTTTGACGGTGTCAAACGGCTCTAAGAAAAGCTAGAAAAGTAGAATTGCGCCGCCATTTTATGACAAAATTGTTATGCACGCAAAGTCTGTGTAACAAAGACCTGAAAACAGATTTTTCATTTCTTTCATCATATTCCCGTAAAAAATTCTGAAACTCAGACTTGTTTCTCGTGCTGTAGAGTGTCTTTACCCCCAATGGCGCCGCGGCGGCGCCATTTCAGAACAGTAGGTCGAATATCGTCGACGACATATTTTATAATAATAGTCTGTATCGAATGACGAGCGGACGGTTCACAGAGTTCAAATTTTTCTGACACGAAAAGATCAAATCGAAAGACCTAAGAGCGAAAAAAATGAATATGATTCGAACCCAGTAATTGACACAGACGTACAAACAGGAATTTTTAAATTTTCAATATAGGCCCGCATAAAACTTTGCAAAAACATAGTATTTTCTCTGCGATATCTAGCAATTTCAATTTCTTCTAAAATTCTATTTTGCGTCGTGTAATAATTGCTCCAACTTCTCCAAAAAAGTCGTACGATTCAACCCTAAAAAAGTTATCGTTTTTTTAACACTAGGTTCACGGGACCCGTCAAAATGACGGATTCTAGTATCGTTAATTCGCAATTATCGAAATTGTAAAGATGCACGAATGAGAAGTTATTCAACAAATTTATTTCTTTGGGTATATGTTGCAAAAGAAATGACTAAAAATTTGGATAGATACACTTTCGTTATTTTTTATAAAGTAATGCAGAACAAGCATATTTAATGGCCCGTAAACCTAGCGTTAAGAGTGTCTCGCAACTACACAATTTTTATTTTGCATAAAAACCCACGGTGCAACCGTGAGGAATTAAGTAACAATTCTACAAAACACAATAATATATTGGGTTGTCCGGAAAGTTCGTGCCGTTTTTCTCTAGGTGGCATTAGGATAGGTCTGAATATGTCAGAATGATTGAAAACAAATGGGATGTGTACATAGTCTAAAAAGGTGATCTTTCAGGCATTTTTAGAAAAAAGTTTGATTAAGATATATTAATTTTTATTAGTTTTACACGCTCTTAAACATAGAAGGAAACAGAGTGAATTATAGGCATTTGATGCTTTTTTCTCCCAAAAGCTGTCGGCTGCGATGTGCTACCCTATTCACCCTATTAACCAGACATTACATCCTCAGATTTTCATCTCTTTCGGTAAATACAAAATTCCCATAATGACAAAAACTTTAACTCTTTGGTCGACATGAAAAATCATATTTAAAAGTTTTTCGCCGAAAAACGCAAGTCGCGCGAAATATGAAGAAAGATTATAGAACAAAATGGCACTGACAATAATTCAACAAATGTATATCGAAATTTAAATGTACTGCGTTTCCCTCAAAAATCGGCACGAACTTTCCGGACAATCCACTAAAAAGATGTTTGCCCCGGATAAAGTTAAAAATGTTTAACTTAACGACGATTAAGCCGTCGCGATGTGAACGTAACAGGCAAAGTTGCAGCAGTTTCGCATGTAGGTACATAAACGGCTCGCACGGTCTCGTTATCGTCGGCAGACATGCGCGAGAGAGGCGTCGACGGACCACGTGCGCCCGTCGCGTCGAGTCGACGGCGAGCGTCACGTTCGGCCGTCAACGGATCCGCCACGCGTGGATCGATACGCTAGATCCGCGGCACGTGATCGCGATCCAGGAAGGACATTACTCGGATTTTTCACGGGGAGAGGGAACGGCTTCGCGCGCGTCACGTGCGACGTTAATAGAGCGAATTTCCCGCGAATTTCGATCGCGTGCGACGCGAGCATTCGCGTGCATTCGCGCGATTCTATGCGGTATCAGGTGCGACGACGGTCGTTTGCGTAATTCGCGAGCCGCCAAAGTGTCCGTTTCTTATCCGACGGATTGCTTCTCGAGGACAACGTCCTTCGCGGAATGACTGCAATTGCGTCAATCTCCTCGGATACGCAGACACAGCGAAATTCGCAGGGATCTGCAAAATTACTGGTTTCGAGCGATATTCCCGTGCACATCGATATGCTATCGCTGCCGAACACGACAGGCTCGGATCGGCAAGTCACGCTATGCTGTCTACAAATAGCTTATTGCATGTCGCTGCGGATCAGCGAGATCTTTTTTTTTTTTAGATGCATTTGTTTATTTGTCAGGCAGGAAAAGAACGAGGGGCATAAAGAGGACGTGAAAAATTTATGAATTCTGTCACTCGGAAACTCGCGTTTTTCGCCAGAAAACTTGACCTTGTATTGCTAACAGTAGCGCTATAAGTGGACTGCGTGTTTTGTGCATTTGTGACAACAATCAGTGGCAGAAATACAAAACAGCGAAAATACTATAAGAATCTATTGTCCTATTATTTTCAATCTAGTAAACCTATTAAGGATGGACATCAATTTTTAGTTTGCCCCAATGTGTTGTAATTAAGATAAAAATAAAAAATTTTTTATTTTTCATAAAAATCTGGAGTCTACGGATTAGTTCCATTTGGAGCATAAAAATGAACTCTTTTTACTGAATATTAAACCCATGATATAAAAGGTTTTGGTGCTAACGTGAGGATTGTTAAACATAAAAAATTGTTGATGTTAATATAAAGATTATTGAAGGTCGCAGAAAATTTTAAAGGTTTCGATAAGGGAACAGCATGAATGACACAATCGACTATCTAATTAATAGACTGCGGGTGTTCATGCAAAATACAAATTTTCTACCTGAATTGCAACAAACTGGACTGAAATAGAAATTTATTTTCTCCCTTAATATGTTTAATAGGTTGGAAATAATATAACAGTATTTTCAAGATCATCTAATGTTTTTACTGTTTTAAATTACACCTACCCATTTTTGCCATAAATCCGCAGTCTGCCAATTAACCACCAAAATGAAGATTGCCATCTCCCAACCAGCTAGAGGTCAGGAGAGAAACTTCCAAGTGGTGAGGTTGACGGAGACAGAGAGAAACGACCCACCCTGTAGATCACGAGGAAATCTCGAATTAGACTTCGACCTAAAAAAGTCGCCCCCCGGGAGCCGCGCAAACGGGGTTAAGTTCGAGCGGGCTCTCGGTATCTTTCGCTGTCGATCATCCTCTATCTCCTTGTCATGTTTTCCGCCAGCGGAATTTTTTCGGATCGCGGGCCGAAAGCAACGGAACGGAAACGCGGTCGTGCAGCTGGCCGAATCTAGGTCCGCACCGCGTCCAGGATATCGCTTGTTGATTGCACTTTGAAATTGGGGCTAGAAACTCGCGGGGGAGCGATATCTGAGCGAGCCACGTCGATCCCAACGAAGAGGCATTCGGCGATCCGTAGATCACGTGAACTAGCCAACCGGGAACCCCCTCGATTATGTTTAAACAACGTGGACCCGCTCGTCAAGGCCTGTACGAAATTACTATTTATCCTGGAGTTATAATTACACGGCAATTCAATTGTACGTTGAAATTCGTAGTATGAATTATTCATGAAAAATGGTATTGACACAATCAGCTTTCAATTAGCTGCATATTTTATAAATGCTAGGAAGAAAATGATACTCGGTCAAAGTTCTGTTAAAATTTTATAATTCTTATGTCTACAATCTTAGAAAATTATGCATACCGCATCTTAACTAATTCTAAACCAAACGACCAGAATAATATTCACACTAGAACTTGTCAAATCGGAGAACTATGGAACTATAGATTGTCATAATATTTCATTTTTACGCGGTGAGGAGGTTGGTATAACCCCAGTGCGTTCTGGGAATTTCGGTCTGACCGGGGACGCGGCTATACTACTGATAGCTGGATTTCCCATATACTGAAATGTCGCCATCTTATTCTGATACATGTAACCCGATTAAAAGAAAATTTAAATTATTACTTTGCAGACAATGGACACTCTAAGTCAGGAAAATATTTAGTGTATGTGGAGAAATTTTAATCATAGTCGAATAAGTATTATTTTTAAGACTTTGTCTACCGGTGAGTGCTAGTTTTATAACATAAATGTAATATAATAGTTAATCAACTTTTCCACAGTAATACCAATTCGCATATCAACAATTTATCTTGAGCCATACCTAAAATTATCATTGCAAATGAATTTTTGAGATTTCAGATGTAGCTGTGGAATGTCAAATTAAATTAATGCATTAAAAATATAGAAATAGTAAATAATTGTTTCGATAAGATTTATGTGAGAAGATTTTCATTTTTTATTGCAGCCTTGCATAAAAGATAGTTTCAATGTCTGCCAGTATAACAATTTGTTTCATCAAGAAATGTATATAAATTATTCGGAACTGTTGTGATTTCATTGATTTTGAAGTTTGAAGCCAGCGATTCGCTTATTTACGAATGAAACTGGCAGACACACAATCTATTGTGTCTGAAAAACAATGTTTGGCAATGATTTACAATCTCCGCGGTCGATTGTTTATTTACTGGCTATTAATAGCGAGCCGTGAGTCACGTTTCGGGCAGAACATCATTCCGGATATTTTATTGTCCATCCCTAACCCCATATTGATGATCACATTGCGAATATTGTTTACGTGGAATATAGGACTAGGACACGTGAACAAAGAACACGTCCGGCAAGATACGAGATTATGGGTCTGTTTGCCGCGCTCGCGATTCCAGGAAAGGGGATTAGCGATAATGTTTAGATTGCCCGACTGATCAAACAGTTACGCCAATTGTCATACTATTATCACCTCATGCTACTCCATTTCTACTGAATGCGATACCGAGCGAACCCCTTTATCAATGGAAACAACAATTCTAAAGTCTAGACTTGCAAGCTGGCTGTAATCGTTGTTTTCGAAAGGATACAACCGCTGTAAAATTTGTCTCCGAAACAATTACAAAATCTGTCTTCACAAAGAATTACATTAGAATTTGATAAACAAATTGACTTTTACTTTTTTGCAAAATTATTTGGAAGGTCCTTCGAATTACAGCGGATCGCGATCGCAATTTGGCAATTTTCCGAGAATCGGGAATATAGTGTTTAAAAATGGCACTTTTCGAAAAGATCGGAAAGCGAGATCGTAAACGAGCATAAGGCTTGCCGAATAATGCACTCAGGCCCGCGAGCATTGAATCATAATTTTTAACGACCCAGTTCCTTTATCGTAATCGGGGAATAAAAAAGGCGCAGACGGGCAATTACGAACCCAAACATATTTAACTCACGTAACGAATGAATTTCGAGCCTGGCAACCACTGCGATAATTAAGATCCTGTCGCATCCTGCGGCCAAAAAGAGTATACTGTTACGAAATCCATTGTGCTCATTAAATCTTATCTTCGGGTATAACGATCCTTTCAAATTCAATGCCCACGATATTTATGGGTTCCCAAGGGTCTAGAGAGTGCACTTTTGCAACCACAGGGTACTTCAAAAATATAATTCTGCATCAACCAATAATTGGTATATGGGGCCCCTGCGGGGCCCCTCACGACCTCAATAAAATTTCTGTAACTTTCGTTACAGAAATACGATAATTACGATAATTGTAAATGTCAAGTTTCTTTAACCTCTTCAGAACATTTTGATTACAGTGTTTACTCTGTATTTGTCCCAAAATGCCCAGCCGATAAAAGTCCCAGAACTATCCCCACTGCCGCGGGGTATACCTCGTGGGGGTCCAAGAAGTGTAAGGTCGCGTGGATCAAAGAATAGTATCTCCTGGCCGATATATGTCCGTGGCTAGACCCTTGTTTTTAGTCTTAAATTATACAGGGTCTCCCAAAAATGTTGTACCTCCTTGAAATGATTCCTGAGATCATTTCAAGCAACTTCTTCGGACCGATTCCGGCTCAGCCAATGCCAACGCCTCGCTCAGCGCGACCTACCGCTCTGATTGGTCCGCCTTTTTCGCTAATAACTCCGTAACAAAGCCGCGGAGAAGATTTTCGCAAAGGAAGAAGTCACTTCGAATGACCTCAGGAATCATTTCAAGGAAGCACAACAGTTTTTGGACACCCTGTATACTCAATGCTGTCCGAGAACATTTCTACAGAAAGGTCGTGGTACGATACTTCGTCATCTCCATTCCTCGGAATTCAAGACATAAGCTCGAAGTTTAATTGGAATCTTAAGCATGAGAAATTGAAACTTGGTTGAAGACGAAGAAAGTTTTAATCGTGAGTTATGTGAGGAGAAAATGGCGATCGAAAATGTCTCTACAGAACCGAAGTATATTTCACTAAGTAACGCTTGACCTTTAAAGTTCACGGAAAAGTACGAGAGTTCATGGCTGGACTGCGAATCTGTGCGCGAAGTAAAAATTACCTTGGATTGCAACAAACATGGATAAAGCAGAAATTCATGTCCATTATTAATAGTCCTAATAGGTTAATATTTACCGTTTTGTAATCCACTCACTTTTGCCCGTAAACGCATAAAGTCCGCAGTCTATGACGCTCAGTGAAATCTACAGGGTGACCCGTAAGAAAGGAACATTTTCGAAATTGCCACTATACATTTTTTTCCGTCTACCATTCTGATGTTCCCGTTGCACTGTATTGCAGCAAGTTGTTTAAATTTTTCCCAACGCGTTCCCGACACTCACCGGTGATAACGAGCTCGGAACGCCGTGCATTGAGCGGATTTCCAGCTGACCAGTTTCGAATCATGCGACTGCTTGTCGAGCAACCGTTTGTCGAATTTTTGCCGAACCGGAGAAAGTTCACTATTGTCCGATCATGCTTCCCCACGTAATTTGCAGCTTTGGTTGCAGAGTTCCATCTCATCGACCGATCGCACGGACGCCCGGTGCGTGAAAGGCGGAGCCGATGCACAATAGCGATTGCCGGCAATACAATTATCGTGATGCACAATGTAGAGGCACAACTTTGGCATAAATAACTCAGAAGGAGCGTAACCATATGCTGCAGGATTATATCGTACATCTTCTGTGTCTGCTTCGGGCGTTTCAGCGTGATGGTTCAACCGTTCATTGTCCGATTCGAAAAACAGTCGCGCCGTGCCTGCCGTTTGTGTCAATGCGCGAGAGAATGGCAGCTAAATGCTGAATATATTATCTTACCAGGTAGCAGAATTTTAAGAATAATATTATTCGGTTGGATATTTATCTTGCAGCGACGGCCGCTATTCGAGTCAATGTGCGGAAGAATGACAGCTAAATGCAAAATATATTATCTTACCTGGCGGCGAAATTTTAAAAAGAATAATATTTTTTTTTACTGATCGGATATTTATACGACTTTGTAGCGAAGGGCGCTATTGGAGTCAATGTATGAAAGAATGGCAGTTAATTACTGAAAATATTATTTTACCTGGCGGCAAAATTTTAAAAAGGATAATATCATTTTGACTGATTGGACATTTATACGATGGTTGTCATTGGAAACAATGTATGGAAGAATGGCAGCTGAATTCTAAAAATATTATCTTACCTGGTACCAAGGTTTAAAATAAATTAATATAATTCACGTTGTTGGACATTTTATTTTGGGATGTTGTAGCCATTTGCGTCGACTATAAAATAATGACAGAGAAATTTTAAAAATATTATCGAGTCTGAGAGGAGAAAAATATTCACATAATCCATATTGTTGGATATTTTATACTGGGATATTGCAACTTTGGTCGCCATTTGTATAATAGCTGGTAAATTCTGCATATTTTATTGCACCCCGTTGCAGAAATGTTTAAGTGTTTATATGGTTGAATATCTTACATTTTTTAGCCATTCGTATCGCTACACGAAGAAATGGCGGCTATAATTTAAAAATATTATCGCACGAAGTACGATACACAAGTACACAAATTAGGTATTTACCTACCATCGTTCTCCTGCAAAGAAATAATATGAATCATAGGTCGTTTCGTTCAGGAAACCGTAAATAGTTCGTCGACATCGCCTAATGATTTTTTCAGGAATACTTCCGGCATGCAGATTGCCGTTCATAAAAATGTTAGAAGAATCTGCTAGCCTGTATTTAGTAATAGATATTAACAAACACGCCTTCTCGCATGCAACAACGATTATAAGCGTCACCGACTGTGACACGTGGAACATTCGCTGACGTACTTCATCATCATCAGAACCGAATGACATCATACTTATGCATCCTACAGCTAAAACAGACGCGTCGTGCAACGAACGAGCCACGCGTCGATTCCTGCGTCACGATCCCTTATCGGGAACCGATATCGGAGAAACGACCAATATTTCTGCTATGGCAGGAGACCATAACGTCAGAGACCTGCGTCGAATGAAAAAATTTGCCTCTGGAAACTTAAGAATTTGTTGCTCCGTTCAATAATTTATTCAACTTCAAAATCCTTAAAGAAAATTAAACGAGCCGATTCCTTCAAATTTGGATATATAAAGACTGAAAAGTTTTATATTCTCGGTCGAAATAGACCCAGTCTTTGTTTTCGGAAGGTTAAATAGTGGTAAATCTCGTTTTTGGAATTGTACAATATTTTCCAAAATTCAGAAAATAAATGAATTTATTAAGACGGAATAGCTTTCTGTTCAGAGTTTTGGGATATGAATAAATGTGCGGACGAATGTGCGAATTTGTTAGGTAATAATGAAGAATGTTGAAGTCTCGAGGGTCGGGCCAATCAAAAACGCAGTCCACCGTTGTCTCAGAACCGCGAGCACGGCGCTTAGGGATCAGCCACCGTCAATCCGTGTCTCGCAGTTAACAAAGGCAATCGCCTGGACGTTTATTCGAAGTTTACCCTACATATTCAATTTAGATGGTTAGTTCTCGCTGGAGGAACACGTCGTGCACGCTTATTGCATGCGTTACGATTTTATTACACCGACGGCGCGTCCAGGGGAACGGGGAGGTCTCGTTGTCTTCCGGTGCAATTGAATCAGCGACCATTCGAGTAAATTTCAGCGGATGACAATCATTGCGATATTTAAGCGATAATTATTCTTGGACTCGAACCGTCACGAACTGACAATTCACCAAGCGAAACAGAAGATCACTCATTCTAAACAGGAAGATCAATTTATCTTGCAAATCTTATCAATTTTCGCATTCCAATCAATTAGTTGAATTCGTTTGTTCATTTTTATACGGACAACTTGTATCAACAAGCGACTTTGACCTGATTAAAATGAGTCCAAACACGATACAATTCCGATCACGTCGGCGTGTTTAATTCCCGATTTCGTAGAGCCTCCATTATCCGAACCAGTGATATTTAACTTCTCTTTTGAATTTAAAAAATACGATTTGCTATGCAAATCAGTAAAGATTTAATCTAGAACTCTAGCTGCGTAACTGTTCTACTAATCAAGCACTCGCGTTTCACTTAGTTCGGATAATAGAGGCTGTACTATATCGTGGATTACAGGAGCAAATTCGATCCAAATTGTGTCGTGTTTGGTGTCATATAAATCAGAAAAATGTCGGGAATATGATGGTGAGAGTTTCATAAAAAAAAAAATTAAAAAGGTTTTTTCACTGAACTAGCATTGTGTTACTATTATCTAGTATTACCTACGCTATTCTTTTCTACGTTGTGTCTACATTACTGTAATAAACTAATTAATTATTCAGGGCGCTTTTGGGATACTTTTTCGAAAAATTTGGTGCGACAACGGTTGCATGAGGATCATAAATGGTGAAGGAGAGCATATTACTGGTTCATCTACTTTGTCGATAGAAATAAATTAAAAAGGCGGAGCCGGAGTATCCAGTCAAGCAAGAAATGCTAAACGGTCCCGGACGAACCTGCCCACCCCCGGGGGTTATCCCGATATCAGTGCATTTGGTGTTGCGAGTTGCAATCACGGTGAGCCGAGCATGCAACACGGCATTCACCGCAGGCCAGACTCAACAGGTTAATAGTGGAGTTTACACTGATCGAATGGGACGGGCACCTCGAGTGGCCCGGCAGGGATGATTGGCGAAAATAATTCTGCTTAGTGATCTAATTCACCTATTGCCTCGTTCGGGCCCGGTTAAATGATCAACCACGATTGAGCCCCCGAGTTCAGCCGGCTGAACCACATAATTGTTCCACGACTGCCAACATGGAATCCTATTTGATCGAATCATTAACCGACCTTAATGCATTAACGTTCCCTTTTAGGTTCTACCGAGAAGCCTCGGAAGATGAAATCCTTCGTTCTCTCGGTGACCCGCGACATTTCGAGTTCAGTCCCCGCCGACGTAATCACCCGGCTTACAAATGTAGCTCTATCTAATTCACCGGGATCATTAGTCTTAATGTACGCGGCGGACGCGACGCTTCTCTGACACCAGGCCGAATCGCAATTGACTGTCATAACCGGCGTCCAATAGACAGCCCCGACAAGCCTGGGCCCCGGTCGTTGCACGTCCATCAACCACTCTAATTGGGAACCATTCGTGGTACCCCGCTGTGCTCAAGAAAGAGGTAACTCGCCGCCGAAATCAATTTTCTTTTTTACGCAACGGTGTAGATGCGCAGTTCTAATTTCTGTGCGTTTGCAATCGACGCGTCCCAATTTCTATGCGTTTCAAATTCGGCGCGTTGTAACTTTGACGCGTTCTTATTCCTCTGCATTCCAAATTCGGCGCGTTGCGAACTCAATGCGTGGCAAATTTGAGGCGCTGAAAATTCTTCACGTTTCAAATTCGGCGCGTTGTAATTTTGACGCGTTCTAATTCCTTTGCGTTCCAAATTCGGCGCGTTAGAAATTTAAAGATCTTCAAATTTGATGCGCTGAAAATTCTACGCGTTGCAAATTCGGCGCGTTGTAATTTTGACGCGTTCTAATTCCTTTGCATTCCAAATTCGGCGCGTTGCGAACTCAATGCGTGGCAAATTTGATGCGCTGAAAATTCTACGCGTTGCAAATTCGGCGCGTTGTAATTTTGACGCGTTCTAATTCCTTTGCGTTCCAAATTCGGCGCGTTAGAAATTTGAAGATCTTCAAATTTGATGCGCTGAAAATTCTACGCGTTGCAAATTCGGCGCGTTGTAATTTTGACGCGTTCTAATTCCTTTGCATTCCAAATTCGGCGCGTTGCGAACTCAATGCGTGGCAAATTTGATGCGCTGAAAATTCTACGCGTTGCAAATTCGGCGCGTTGTAATTTTGACGCGTTCTAATTCCTTTGCATTCCAAATTCGGCGCGTTGTAATTTTGACGCGTTCTAATTCCTTTGTTTTTCAAATTCGAAGGGTTGCGAACTCAATGCGTTGCAAATTTGATGCGCCGAAAATTCTACGCGTTTCAAATTTGACGGGTCCCCCAACTCCGGCACAATTTCCCGTATCGGCTCAATATTCGCAACAACGAGTTCGACTAATACCTTTCTGCTATAAATAACAATCCAGATCAACTTCACCAGTGAACAACTAATTTCCATATCCAGCAATAAGTAAATAAACGCTTCAGCCAATTCAGCCCGAAATATGATTTCACTGACCGACCGACAAATGAAGATATTGACCTCGGACAGTGAACAACGAATCCGACTGACGAAGGTCCTTCACGAACGCCTAATTTATGGCGGCGGGCCGGTGTCTCTAAAATCGAGTTGACGGGCCAGTGACGGTACGATCCCGCTGGATTTGCGTGTCTGGCAATTATAGCGAGTAATCACGGGCGATGTCGTGTGTCAATCGTGAGCCGACTGCACGATAGCGTGCAGAATATATATATATAGATATATGTGTGTGTGTAAATGCAGAGTTCAGTCGGCGTGCGTTAACGCGGCTTCAAGCCGCAGGGGGGAATGTGCATGAGCAAGGTGCATGATCAGTCAACGACAACGAGGTAAGTACGGGTAGCATAGATTAGGATGATCCTCGACGGACGCGGCGAGACCTACTTCTTCCACGTGTTGCTCGGAGCCTCTTGTTCCCGCCCCCGCCTTCTACTTCAATTCAGGAAGTGCAATTTCGTCGCGTGCACTTACACCAATCGGACCTCTCGACGGAGATCGGCCGATTTTTCTGCAACCGAAATTAAATATTACATCGATTTTTCCGTTCTATTCTAGTGGTAAACTGGTTTGATAATTAACTACCTACCGGCGATTATTTCATAATTCTTGCAGGTCTGTGGTCCATGTCTGAGAATGTTTTAACAGATCTTCCAACGGCAACACTGTCACGTAAAAATCGATTTTTAAGCTTCCGTTTGGTACAGTACTATTATTGAAGACTCCATGAATACAATAAAGTGATAAACACATATCGATTTTGTCGAACTAAAATGTGATGATCAGACTGTGGATCCTTACGCAATTATGCATTTAGCTGAAAAGAGTGTCGACTGATAAAAATTTACTGTCAGGATATACTGATGTTATACAGAACAGGAACCATTGTGCCCTTTTAGTCAGCCAGAAGGTGAAACACAATAGTATCGGGCAACCCCCAAGCATTTTTCTAAAAAATAAATTTCTCAGTTAAATAAAATAAATTAACTTCAAAATAATTCGCAACTCAACGCGAATACCACGTGCCCGAAATTTTCAGGATTTTGCCGCAGTTCCAGGACAAAAGTTCCGCGCGCTGTCGGCGATCGAACCACGCATGCTCCACTTAGAGCGTCTTAGGGCCCTGCGCAGCGGAATTTCTCGATAGGGTCCGATACAAATTGCGAATAGGGGAACGCGCGCCACGTCGCGAACGTAAAAATCCAATTATAGTTGCAATCTGCGAGGACGGTTGTTTTGCTGATTTATGGCGGCGAGGTCCAAGTTCAGACGCCACGACCGACCTGTGTCTGTGCCGATCGAGCTCGCTGAGACAGTGGTGTCGACGACTCCCTTATCGTCGAGCAGAAAACATCCACGTTAATGTTGCCAGCTTTCCGTCGAATACGTTTCTCCGACGATTTCTCTTCTAGGTGAACACCGGGTACCGGCACGACTCACACCGGCGCAGCGAAAAGTCTCTTCGAAATTTGTCCAACGGGTTCAGAAAAATAATTGACAATCGGACACCTTGCGTTTCGACGAGAGGCGTCCTCTTCTTGCAGACTTCTCGGAGATTGCCACGAGCGGTACGGGCGGGCACTCGGAGCGAGTTTATCAAGCTGCTCCGCTCCGTTTTCCTCCTCGGGGGAGCCCGATCGTCTCTGAAACACCGTTAACCTCGCCGCTATTTCAATAGGGAGCGATAATTGTATCGAACGCTAGATTCGGCCGAGTTAGTCACGAGCCGGGGGCACGTTCCCCGCGGATTTCAATGCCGCGGAAGGAAGGACGATCCCGGGGATATTCGCGCACGGTATCGTCGTAAACAGCCAGCCGGCGAACCCAAACACAGAGCCCCGTCGCCGGCAAACAACCGGTTACACAATTGCCGTAACTGTTCGTGGACAACACACCCTGAACGTTGCTCCCCGGAACATGCGCGTTCCGCGTGCGGCGAACGTTATGCAAACCGCGGCGATTCGGTTCGAGGTGTCGCCCACGTTCCGCAAACAAATCCTTGCCAATGTTATTCGCCGTTTCCGCGATCTTTCAGTTTATGCCGGTTCGCCGGCAAATCGTGCGACCAATTTTTATTTAAAAATTGTTCTCACGCGTTACTATCGGTTCTTACAATATTCCTAACGTTTGCTGCACGTGCATCGCGACTAACATCTTCAGTGACTAACCTGTGACGGTCAGGGGCTCGCATTTTTATAATATTACCTACATTTTATTTATATTTTACTTATATTTTATGTATTTATATATTAATTTGTAACATTTGTATATTTTACAATATTTACCGGTAATATCGACTTTTTGCACCACTTTCGTGACTTTCACGGATCACTCAAGGGGTTGAAAGGAAATGGTACCTGCAGATGGCCATTTGGTTGCATTTCGAGCATCCTTGCAGGACCAAGGTCAGCACAGCAGGCCCTCAATATACGTTACTATCGATTCATAGAATATTCGTAAGATTTTCTGTACTTGTATCGCGATTAAAAGCAAATGGTACCTGTCAGTGGCCATTTGTAACGTTCCTTGAACCAGAGTGGGTTCATTCGTCAGTAAATTTTTATATCGAATAACAAGTAACTGCACACGTTACTGTACACTGATCTATCGATCGCATCTTCCATCAGATTCCTTTAGAACCGTCGAATGTCGTCTTCCAGGGGCCATTTTGCAAGAAGCTGACAAAAGAAGCTAAAAATCGGAAAAGAAATGAAAAGAATCATCCCATGAGGAAAAGACCAAGGTCCAGATGAGAAACTGGATCAAACTGATGCATCCTCATTGCATCCCCGTCCGGTCGAATGATTTTCCGTCTCGGCCGACCAAAGATTCGGAAAGTGCCGCTGATGGTTTCGCGCATTGTTGTTGTTCTATATTTAGCCGAAACCTAATCTCCGGCGCAATGTTATTGTTATTGTTATTACGTGTATGCCCGTATACAATATACTCGCATATGTATATATTCGTACGTGTGCATACGGTGATCGTCTCTTGGACAAACACGAGAGATATTCAATAAGGTGCATGACACATCACGGCGTTGAAGACGAAGAAGAAGAAGAAGAAGCGCGAACGGGTCCGCGCGCTATCTTGGACGTTCGCATCGGTTCAGAGGTCAATCAATTGAAAAGAGAGGAAAAAAGACGAGTGTTAACGCGGCCGTTAATGGTCCCCGCGTTATAATTGAAACGACAATCTTTATTGTGGCAATTATTCTCAGCCGGGTAATAGATTTTTTACGAGGCGGCCGTTTATTAATAGCCGACGCCGCCCGTTCGTTCCTTCGCATCTCTTTGCGGATTGCACCAGCCTGGTCAACAATCCTTTCCTATCGTTGGGGAATCGTGTCAGGTCACGGAGAATATTCCGGGAAATCGAGTGCAACGACGGCTCTCGCGCGGAATCCATCGTTTGTTGTGCCGTTTCCGCGAAAAACGCCCGACCTGGCGCCACTGCGCTGTCGCGGACCTAACCTCCACTGTTCCGGAAAACCGGATCGCACAATCGGCTCTTTCCGTGCATTTATTAACTCGACTACGGATCTCTATGCGAAATAAAAACCGTCTCCAATTGTAACGACCTGGTACCAAGCAGTAATTTTCTTCCTCCTTTAAGGGGGGTCGGACACTGTACCCCCACCCTTGTAAGTTTCCCAATATTCAATGTCCCCTTTCTCAACAAGCGATATCTTCAAAAAAATGTTCTCTGTTCGATTCCTCTACCTGCATGCTTCACCGAGGGGATTTTAAAAATTTGTGAGATATTTTTGACTTCAAAGTATGCTCCAAAAAATGTTTTAAAATTTAGCTTAAATAACTTTTAAAGGGAGCAATATTTTGAGAAAATAAGGAATCCATCGTGTGCTATGACGTTCGCGTGAAAAACCCTAGACCTGGCCCTGTCATGCCAGGGCCCGCTCTAGCGCTTACGACGCCCCGGGCAAGGGTAGTCTGAAATTTTCTATTAATTGGGTATTTAACACATCAATATTTTTCTCACACTTACAGCCAAAGCCAAAATGGCGCCCCGGGCAAATGCCCGGGTTGTCCCCCCCCCCCTAGAGCGGGCCCTGATCATGCTGTCGATGACCTTCGATGGTTTCCGGAAAACTGGCACCCCAGCCCTAGAGGTCACGTTCCGGACAGTTAGCATCCCAAATGTCTTAGTTGAGGATTTATGCTTGCAAAATTCCTGTTTCTTAAAATCTGCGTCAATAGAATGTTATTAATACACCATTTCCGTCAATAATAAATAAACAAATGTGTTCATCATTATTCCCCCTACTCAGCAATGCGGATGTCCCTTTCGAGAGTTTATATTTCCTAAAATTCTTGTGTTGTAAAATCTGCGTCAACAAAATTTTATTAAAACAGTGTCACTATTTCTTTCAAGGATTCATATTATCTAGAATTCTTGTTTTAGTAAAAAAACCGGGCCAATAAAATTAAAATGGAGTAATTATTCCGTAGCTACTAACAAACAAATGCACTCGAGTTGCTGGGGGTAGGAGGTCTAAAAATCGTGTGTGGATATGTGTATCGCGAGATGGGGTATCGTAAAAATGCGTCTCGCGATTACGCTGGCACTGGGAATAAATAATATGGCCCCCTTTGCAGCCTTCAGTTGAAACGGAACGTGAATCGAGCGTTCTATGGCGATTCGCGGTTTCGATTAGGGGAGGAGTGAGCGAGTAAATAGCCTTGCCCGTCGCTCACAATCGGCCTCTTTGCCGGAAAAGTCTCGGCGATCGACGAAACAAACGATTAGTTGTTTACTAATTTGGTTCGCGGATTATCGGACACCTCGATGAGTCACGAGCGACACTCCACAGCCATAACAGAATCTCGCCGGCGATTCACGTGCACTCGCTCTTCCCTCCTCCCCATTAATTAATAAAACTCGTTTGCGTCGTGTGCACAAAGAAAGGGAAAATAGCGTGACACGATAAGAATACTATCTGAGAAATGGTAACAGAAAATGATTGTTACGAGAACGAGCTAAATTGGAATTCTAGATCGCATTGCCGGAGATTGCTTCAAATCACGCCTCTTGGTGTTTAGGGACATATAGGGTGGTTGAAATAAATATAATATAATATAATATAAATATAATAAATACAATTTATTGGAAATCAATTGCATATACTCTGTGCAGGATAGTGTTACTCACAACGTTTAACAAACGTATCAAGTTTAAACTGTAAGTCTTTTGATATTACTCATAAACTGTATATTATTTTTCACAACATTAAAACTGAGTCAGTTATTCAGGCAGCTACCTTTAAGTGTACCTGTGTTTGCAATTTTTTTAAGGAAGATGAAAAATATACAATGTTATTCTTTAAAAGCGAGATGATAAATGTACCCATTTTATTTTTTAAAAGTGACATGAAAAATGTAACCATTTTATTTTTTAAGAGTTAGATGAAAAACAGAAGTCGATCGATTTTTCTGAACAGGCGATAACCGAAGGGACGGAAAAATCGTAATAAGATAATGGTTTATCTCAGCTCAATTAATATTTTCGTTGGTCCTCTGTCCCATCGAGTAACCGGAGAATTATGTCGTTTATGTAATTCCCAAGACCTCTGAAGTACCATCTAATCGAACAAAAGTGAAAACTACTTTTTGCACCTGTGAGCTCATTTTGGTTCAATTTCCCAAGAGCGCATTATTAGCGCAGCTGAGTAGTTCCTTAAAAATGTTCACAAAGCAGTGAAAACAACAGGAGAATTAAAAAATATATTACTTCCATTCCATCGAGAAAGGAAATAAATTTTAATGGCACCAAACACAAATGGTACCTGCCAGTGGCCATTGTCAATCTTCCTGGAAAGGAACAGGGTTCATACAAGGTCATAAATTTTTATTTTCGACAACAGCTCACTATACACATTCCTGTGAACATAAATGAAGACAGTCTATTAATCTATCGGTCTCATCTCTGTCTAACTGAAATATTCGAAAACAATTAAGAAAATTAAGAAGGTTAAGATTTGAAGGTTAAGATCATTACGATCAAGCCAGAAATCCCAAATATCCCATAAAGCTCGAACCACAATAATCGAACCATAATCTAACCGTGATCGCACGATCCAAACATTTCCAACCTCGTCCTCGCGTCCTCCACTTCCGGTTGCTCCCTCGGCTTCGTGAAAACCATAAAGCGCCCTCTGTGGCCGGCAGCGATTGCGGCTGGGTCAGCGCGCGGATACGCGTTGTCTCGTTAAAAGTCATAAACAAACGTTACAAATCGAGAGGAAAATTACTGGGCCACCGAGTTCAGCGAATAATCGATCTTCCGTGAAGTCGATAGAATTCCCGATACCGGGGCACCGCCGATAATTCGAAAATTCCGAATACATACCGAGTGCATCTTACATAATTTATTTGTGCAGCCTGGAAACTCGAGATCCCTCAAGGTCCACGAAAGATAACGAAAGTCCGTTAATCAATTCCCTTCGTATCTCGTACAACGAAAGAATCAACCGATTACGCTACGATCCTCACAGATAGACCGGAGCCTAGGCGCCAACCTAATCCAGTTTTACGATCGTCGATAACTCAGCCGGTGTCCTCTCGATCCATAGATCAGGACACGATCTCGAACAGTCTGCTCGTGGTGTTCACTATCAGCATCCGGCCTCGTGCACAGATTCGATCGAAAACAAAATATAACTCTCTGTTTACACGGAGATGCTCCTCTCTCTGTCTCTCCCTCCCTTTCTCTTTCTCGGTGTCTGGGTGTCTCTTTTTTTTTTCTTTTAAATACTGCTCCGGATCGAACTGTTATAGAATTCGTTCGCTATCTTATCCGTGTGCAAGGGGGGTCATGTTTTGGGGGGCAACAGATCCCTTAAGGAACGTTCCTCGCAGTGTTAACGCCAGAAAATGTGGGACCGGCGCGGCGGACACATTTTTTCGGCAGGCAGGGGGGAAAAACGATAACCGATAAGGGCGCGAGTAGCTGTACCACCCACGATAACCCCGAGGAGCTCGCATGAGGTCACCGGAGAGCGGCACGCTTTACTCTTACACGGCCGACTTCATGGCGTCTATATTTAGATTATCAATGGCCAGCTGGATATACCAGGAAACACGGCCGGTCTCGGGCGAAACCGCTCAGGAATTCCTGGAACCGGCTTGCTGGATGACGAATCGCGGATTCGTGGTCCCCGAAAATCGCACAATCCACGCGTGAATCCCCAAGGTTCGCCGAGGCCCGGGCAACGTACATTTTTGCGGGAGAAACGCCGAGTTCGATACGCGCCACGATCGTCGTTCGATCTAGGAAGAGAAAGCGACACCTTCAGGTTGTTGTCAACGATGTGGTCAACGAACGTGTCTCTTGCGTAGATGTACACATTTCTGTTTTCGGGCTTCGGCCGTTTATCATAATGTGCGGCACCACCTCGTTATCGCTCGTTAATGTGTCGACTTCATCGATAAACAATGTTGCGAAAGGGCGTAGATGCGACCTGCAAAAAAGGAAGTAGAACCCGAGATCTACTGACCGATAGAGTCAGCAGACTCCGGAGGTCATCGACAACTTTATCCCATTTCTTATGGGAGTTTTTATGTTCGTGAAGTATACTCTACAAATTCGAGTATACAAGATAATTGAGAATGGACTTCTTTTCCGGCGGAGAAGAAATTAATGTCTATGTTCACTGTGTTATAGCTAATGGAAACAATTTTTATTTTGCAGAAAAATTCGGATTTTGTCTTTGCTTAACATAACATTCAAAACTGTAGAACGTGAAGAATTAAACCGTGAAGGTTTACTTTTCACTAAACATTTAATCGAGCCAGGTGTTCGACAATAATTCGGAGCCTATTGTGGTCAATGGCGCCAAGATAAACCAGGTGGCACACAAAATGGCGGCAGACGATACCAAAGCTCTCGATAAATGCGAAGGTGGCAGAACAGCGATGGAGGTCGCACCACGAATTAGGTCTGGGTCATCGATTGAATGGATTCTAAAATGAATGAAGTGATTCCGACTAAAAAATAGAATTACAGATCTGTATTTATTATCTAAATACAGATATACATGTATCGCGACACATATTATTCTCGTACAGAATAATATTATTCGCATCGTTTGTGGCGATTCCTCTTACGTTGAACTTTGAACAAGCACGTCTCAAAGAGGAAATAGAGAAATTTCTGCGCAAATACATCGCGCATGGAAATCGAATATAATCAATCCGATCGATCGATTAACTAAAGAGTTCTCAAACTCGAGATCGTCCCCTTGAAGCAATTTTTCTTTGGATCCTAAGAAAATCGTTGGGCATGCTAATGTTGTTCCAGGTATAGTTCGGTATCCATAGCTCCCTTTAACCTTTTTTCCTTCGATGAACAAAGAAAATACCACGAACTATATTTACAATGCGATTTATTCAATTTAATTTTACTGGCTATGCAGTGGCAGCTGATTGAATTAAGGTTGTAAACTCGAAATAAAAACAAATTTGTGACATTTATACAAAGCAGTATATGCTAATCAATTTTTGTGGTTGGTAGGTTTAGTGTTAAAATAATTACTAAAAGTGTCGCAGGAGGACTTATTCAGATCCATCTTCCAAATCGCATAAATCTGATAATACAGAGAGATCTCCTTAAGTTAGATCGATGAAAATTGATACAAATTCATACTGAAAAATTGCTTACGTTGAAGGCACGCCCGTAATTCTAATTTTCCCATTTATTTTCGTCTTTTGCTTCAATCGAACGTCTGTTTGCTTCCGCTTCAACGCGCTCGGACACCGCTCGACGTTTTCCTGTGCCAAATCCCCAAATTCGCGAATTTCGGCGCGAACCAAGAGCCGTCGTATTCGACAAGCTCGGCGCTTTCGAACGGTACCAAAAACGTGGAATTTTGAGTTACCCTTGGCACGCAAACGGCAAAGAACGCGTCGACTGGACCGGCCTCGTATTCGCAAAGATGGCGTGTGCGGCGTCCGCGGTTCCCACGTGGCGAAAAGTGCGTCAAGCGGAAATAGCAAAACGGCAGTGAGTCATGGGAATACGTGCCGGATATCTCTGAGACGTCGCACCGAACGAGAGTGCGAGTCGCAAGGGGTCGCGATAAAAGAACCGCTCGTAACAGTTACATAAAAGCCGCGGGCATAAAGTTGATGGGGGCGCGTGCCGATGTACGGTGCTATGGGGCCCATCGGGTCGGGCTGCACGGCGTCAACGGTTTTATTCCATCCAGGAGGAAGGCCCGCTAAATTGCGAAACGCAGCCATTAAATGTCTGACCTAACGACACTGATACGAAGCGTTCTTGATTAGGACCGTGTAGCGACCTTTGCGGGGTTCACGTCTCCATTTGGCGCCACCGCGAGAACCTCGAGGGGAAAGGAATTTCGTGCACTATGCCACGCGCTAATCGCCGGATTATACTAATAGTTATCGATGCCCACGCTGCGCACGGTTGTAGCGTTTAATTCGTACATATCGCGCCCGAGATTCGATAATTCGCTCGATCGTGCGCGTTCTCGTGCACACACGTGATCCGAGAAATATTCTGGATCGATAACAGACCGTGCCGTTGCGAAAGCGTTACTATAATTGCGACTATCTGGCTTGTTACGCAAAAATAATTGGCATACATGGCCGGCCAGCGATGCACGTGGCTCGAATTTCGACTTGTCCAGCTTACCGGTCGATTTTACGGGAAACCTGGACCGATGGGAGTTCCAAAGATCACAGATTTTTTTGTTGCTCTATCTGTGCTCGATTGAATTATTGAATTTTACGCGCTTACGAATGAATAACTGAGATATGAAATAGTCTTAGAATCAAAACAACTTGAGAGCATCGAGATTTGCAACGAACCGGAGTGAAATAGAAATTTCGAATTTATAAGATTCGAAAGAATTGCCGATCTCGATACACGAAGCCCCGTGCAAAAACAAATCCGTAATAATAATAACACAGCTCGCTAAGCATAATCGGCTTGAACGGCGTTTCGAAATGATTGCCCCGTTCAGGAAGTGATGAGCACCCACGCAAGCGGATCCGCTTGAATGGAGAAACTGCGAAAATTCCGCACAGCTCGTCGCGCGTCGCTAAAAGCACTGCGTGCAACCCTCGCGTAAAAGGACAAACGTCACCCCGATCGATATGTTTACCAAACGTCGGTTCAGCGTGGAGAAAAAAAGAAAGGGAGGCTCTCGACGTGGCTGTCGTCGGACGTGTAATAACACGGGTCTATTAAATATCATCGGTGCAGGAGAGGGTTCATAATCGATGGAGCGAGCCCGGCAGCAAAGCAGTGACTTCGAAGTCATGGAGAGGTTCAGTCCACCAGCGGCGTCGTTGAAGAAAAGAATCAGCCCACCGATCGCGTGGAACCTTGGACTGACCAGCAAGGAGCCGAAATTGTTTAAAGTCCTCCTGCTGGGCCTGCAGGGCGTCGGTAAAACCGGTAACGTCCACGAATTTCCTGTCAAAAACCGTCGAAACTTTCTCCCTCGAACCACCATCGCGAACTACATCTCCTATAATTTCAAGCATTTTCGCTTCAACAAATTCTATTCTCTAGTCGAAATAATAGGAAATATTTATGCAAAATCTCGATACAGTAAAGATTTCCAAACAGTGTCTATAACATAACGCTCTAGAAGACCCACTAACGATCAGATGCAGCAAATTCACAGGTGGTTAATTAGTCCACGCGATTTCCCCAAATTTTGCCAAGAGATTAAACGGTTAAGAATGTCTATGTGTCCATACTAACAGTCGTGCTTCGTAAAGTGAATCCAAAACAGCGAAAAAATTTAAGAATGCTGTTCCATCATTTTGATCCGATTAAAATTAGTTAAAAGCCATTTTAATTTTTATTTCGCATAAATTCGCAGCATCCACGAATTTCCTGTCAAAAATTATCGAAATACTCGGCCGTCGTTCTCGAAGCACCCGTTACAGCGCGGTTTTAATTGCGATCCGACGCAGCGAAATCACAGGTTAATTAGGCAACGGTGCGGTATCCTTCGGGTTTTTCTACGGGATTAAAGAGTTGATAATGTGCAGCACTGGCGGTTAGGTTCGCGACAAAGCGGTTTATTGGCGAGTACGACTGCAGCACCGAGAGGATTTACAAGGTTGATAACTTCCTGGACGCTTCCTGGGAACTAACCGACCCGCCGGGATTCCTGCCACCCCCAACCGAGTTCAAGCTGCGATTGGCCGACGCCATAGTTCTCGTTTACTCTGTTTCGGATCGCGTCAGCTTCGACGAAACCTACCGGCTCCGGTGAGAATCGATTTTCTTCGCCGAGGATGCTTTAAATAGCTCGATACCCCTCGGTATCGATTTGGATCGGTAATGACCGGACTGCGGACTTTTATGGCACGTAAAAATCAGCATGAAAATTGTTCACAGTAATTTCAAGATGCAGGACCCTAATAGAAAAATTCCTTCTCTCTTTAATGGTTCTGAAAAGTTGGAACGAATGTTCGTAGCGTTTTTAAAATTCGACGATAAAATTAAGATATTCATTTATTCAATAACACATGTATTTTCTTAATTTTATCTTTTGAATTTTCATTTAAAAACGTTGCCGACTTTCGTTCCAACTCAACATATCAACGCCGTCTAATTTTTCCAATTTTTCTGCAGCTTCAAATTGTTCCTACTAATTTTTCTTACAAATGCACAAAATCTGCAGTCGATATTTACAGTCTATTCGTCGCATATTCGAAAACTTGCTTTAATTCGCCCCGTCGTCTACCCCAGAGATTTGTTTTGACTGTACAAGGAGATAAAATAATTTGTACCCGTCAAGGTCACAGTCCACAAAACGTCGATAAACGCACAGCGTCCGCTAGCATAATTATTTTAATTATAGAACATCGACTAAGGGCGTTCACCTTTTCTAAAGTAAAGCGCGTTTCTCTCCGAGGCTATCTCGGTCAGCGCAAAGGGAAAAGACTATGTATGTCGGAATAAGATCGTCTGAGGCCTTGCCAGCCAATTAATTTCGTGTCGATGATAGTCGGAGAGGCTGATAGAAGCGATAATAATACTCGTCGGAAGAGTACGTCGAATTATCGTATTATGCGAATGGGTCGTTAATCCCGATAACGACTGTGTTTATTCCAGATTTTTGGTGTCGCACGCGAAGAAAACTAGGAAGGTGCCACCAGTAGTGGTCCTAATCGCTAACAAGTCGGATCTGTCGTACACACCGGGCGAAAGGGTTGTATCCACCTCGGAAGGTCGTCAAAGGGCCGAAGAAATCGAAGCTCACTCGTTCCATGAGATCTCCGTCCGGGAATCCGTCGAACAAGTAATTAATTTCTACCTCAATCCAACGAAAAAAAGAAAACAATCGTTTCAACCCCCTCGACATTGTCCACGTTGAAATCACGAATTTCTAAATCTTATTTTCATAAAATCACCGAAACACCGTTTTTGTACCCAGCGCGAAACGAACAGTATGAAAAATGCTTCTCACGGCTCTAGAAAATCAAGATGGTGGCCGCGCAGGAGGAATCGCTATCTCTAACTTCTTTCTAAACTCTGCTATCTCTAAACAGTGGAATAACAAAACTTGATTAAAAAGTGTAACGCGAAATCGTTCGAGGAACGTGGTATCGCATAATGTTTCCTTGTAAAACTGTGCGCTGGACGCAAAAAACTTCAGTTTAGAGCTGCGCAAATTGTTTAGAATATAATAAGTCGGATTATTGATAGCTACGTCTTTTTTAAAAGTATATTTAAAAAAGCTAGTAAACCTGCTGCGATAACTTTTTAATTTATTTAGAATTTGTATGTCAAGAAGTAGCTTCGGGATTTGTTAACTACCAACGCCAGTCACGTGACGGGTTTTAGATTTTTTATTTTGAAACTACCGAAATTATAGAGACCGCTTGCTATAAAATATAAAATATACACATGCTATAAAATAGCATAATAGTGTCCCAAAAATGTATTTTCCTAAAAGAGGTGATTCTTAAGGTCATTTGAAGTAACTTTTTCCTTTGCGAAAACGTTCTCCGTGACTTCGTTAACGAGTTATTAACGAAAAACGGGGACCAATCAGGGCGCGGCTACTGTGAATGGATTGCGGCTCGGCCAACGCCGACGCCACACTCAGCTATAGCCGTGCTCTGATTGGTCCATGTTTTTCGCTAATAACTCCTTAACGAAGCCGCGGATAAAATTTTCGCAAAAGGAAAAGTTACTTCAAATGACCCCAGGAATCACCCCTTTCAAGGAAGTACATTTTTGGGACGCCGTGTATACTTTTAATACTCAACAGGTTACGTATGATAAGAAAAATTGGACCTTCGGTTATAAATAGTTACCGTTCCCCTAAAAATAATTTTTCTTTGGAATTTCTGTCGGACAAAAACTGTGACACATATATCACATCAATCTGTAAAAGTGTCAAGCCGCATCAATTCGGAACGGTGTTTTTAAGCGACTGGGGCGGACAAAAAATTCGAGTGGCACGATAAAAGGAGACAAGGTTCCAGATTAATTAATTATGCGCTTCTAAAATATTCCTAAAAATCGGTATCTCTTAGTAAAAAGAGACTCCTTAAAAAAGAAAACCGATAATTACGTAACGATACGTGCCAAAAATATTTCGCATTCTATCGCGGTCATTTTAGAGACGTCCTTGCCTTTTCGACGCGGTGGGACGCAATCTCGCGCCAAAAGAAAGAGTTTCTCCAGACGAACAAAAGATTAGAAAGTTGCCGAGGATGACGTGGGGTTGCCGCGTCTCGGTCTTTCCAAATGCCGACAACGGACGCTACGTCACCTAATTAGCCGAATTGTCGGAAGCTGACGTAGCGACACGTCACTCGGCTTGTTTTCCTTTTAGAACTGCGAATCCTCAGGTTCCAGTAGAGGAGGAGCGATGGAGGGGAGGGGAGGGGTGAGGGGAGGGAAACAATTTGCGAACCGTTCAGGGGCCCCCGTTTACTGTCGCGAGATTAATCAGTTATTTTTCTATACGATTGTTTACTCCTCCGGGAAACCGGTCATGGCGTTTACGCGTGATCGCGAAGTCGTAAACAAAATCTGTATCTGCGGCGAGTGTGGACGCGCGATATCGACCGACATCGGTACAATGTGTACTCGCTGCTGTTATCAGGATCGTAACGTGCCGCAATTAAAAATTTGTTTCACAATTAATTACCCCCTTAATCGAACTAGTCGCCGGTGACCACGGTTATCGGTCACCGCTTATTCGCACGACGACCTCTACAGTGCCTGTTGCACCCTTCGACGGCCAGCCCTTGTGTGCTCGTATTGTAGACTCGAGTGACCTTCTTCCGGAAAGGATATTTAAATTTGGTTAGCTTTGATAGTAATTCCGTGCGATTATTTTTTATCTCCGGAGAAAGACGCGACTTTTACACAAATAGCACGGAAATATAATAAAATTCCGTGGACGTTTAGCTTTTTATGACGTTTTGCCATATGGAAGGTTTTAAGCAGAGCTAACATATTTTCTTTTTTTATTATTTAGAGCTGTTTTTGATTTTTTTACAGGCTCGTACGTGTTTACAAGCTCGTTTGTTTACATATTTATTAGAATAAAAATTAACAGTTTATAGTTTGATAGAATGGCTGAAATATAAACCAGTAAAAATATAAAAAAGATTTAATAACGCTCTATGATTCCGATTCAAAAGTATCATAATTATTAAGGGTGGAAATGAATTCCTGTTTTCTGCTTCTGGCAATTAACTTTGAAAGTTTTGGTCATATATAGCGCATCAAAATCTGCAGTCTATATACGACATTTTCAAAAAACTGATTCGCTTCTAATGGTTGTAAGAAACTTCATCACGAGCAAGAATTGTATATGCTTTCTTATCTGCTCTTCAATGTACAGAAGATACAGTCACACATTAGTCAGGACGTTCACACTTCGTTCAGTACATTCACACTTCGTCCAGTACATTTGTACTTCATTTAACGTATTTGCGCTACACTCAATAGCATTTATAAAAATTTATTAAATGCATTTAGTAAATGTGGCTCTTTTAAACAGTATTGCATTGTTATATTGGCACTACCCTTTCAGATTCTCCAGATCTTAGTAAAATTTGATTTACGCAATTATGTGGCAAGAAAAATGCATTATCGAAAGCGAGTGAAAAAATTGTGTCACCTACATACGACCGATACGGCAATAAATGCGTGTTAACGCAATGACTGCCGCGTCAGCCATATTTGGAATTATTTTTGCCACTCTCAAAAAGGAATTTTTGCACCTACATATCGAGTTATTAATAAATTCGCTTACGACCTGCAAAATGTCGGAGGAGAAACTCATACAAAGAGTGATTGACACTAAACGTACCAATGGCAATCAAATAACCGGTTCCAATTTTTTTAATTTCATAATCAATTAAATTACAGAGATATTAAGATATAAAAAAAATGTTGAGAGAAATTTGTGCGCGAACGACGACCATACACGTTGTTTCATTAAATCAATGGCCTCAATTTTGAAGGAAAAAAATGATGAGATTGTCGAATTGAAAGGTGTAGAATAGAGAAAGAATTTGATTATATACGAGCATACACGTGCCGCGAGCTTTTAAGGGGTGGTAATGAAAAAACAGCACGAGCGATAATGTTCGAACGTAGCCTGCGAAGAAAAATACTCTCGTCATAGTGACTGAATAGATAATCTCGCCTGGTTATGTAACGGTGACAGTAACTGGCCCGATTATTTTTATTCGACAGGTCATGGCCGTTTTCACCGACGTCTACAAACTGTTGACGGAATTGCCAGGAAATTCTGGACAGCAGACTTCCTTCAGGGTTAGGGCGTCCACTGATGGCACTCTGAACGCTCTTCGTCGTCCATCGCCTGTTCCTCTTAAAAGAAGATTCAGCATCTCTGTACGAGGAGCAAACCACTGATCACAGAACGCAGCGCTACTCGTTTCGGAGGCAGGGAACCAGAGAAAAGTATAGATTAATTTGTGATTACCCGCTTTTCAGTAGCAGCCATTTATCATTTCAATAAACTGTGCAATTTGTCGAAGCTTTAATTAAATTTAAGTTAGCGTTTATACCTAAATTATGTTAAAGATAATATTAACGAACCAGCACAGCTGACTGTGCGATGTTCATAGATTTACACATTTACATGCGACATATTTTTTACTTTTACCTAGTTAATTATATAGTTTTCTATATATAAATTGTTCCTATTACTTAATGTTTACGTATAGTTCTCTATGAAAGTACAAAACTGTGTTGTACAATTTAATTGACCGAAGATTTTCTTGTTCACTGTCGAATGTCGAAGGAAACCTCGATTGTTTATTGACAGCGGTTGGAAGGATTTTGGAAAGGCTTGTGTATCCTGTGATATAATTTGTTAAAAATATATATTGTAAAGTCTGGTCCCAAGAAGATTAGGGAGCTAGTAGTACGCAACAGTACTTATTTTATGGAGTATTTTAACGTAAAACTTGTATAATAAGTTATCTTGTATAATAATAAAACAATGATGTACGTTCAATCTTATCCGTGTCTTATTGCCAGAAGAAGCGCTTTTGGGTTATTGTCTTGGATAGCTGCTCTGCAGTGTGCCACCGTGTTCGATGCATTCTTGCCGACTGAAAGCAGATTCACGAGGTCCTCTAATTTGTTAAAAAAAACCGAATCGTTTACTTACCTCTTAATTTGGCAGCACGTTGCACCCCAAGATTCAACTCCTTCAAATTTGATGCCAACTCCCGATAACTCTTCATCCTAATTTCATGTTCCTTAATTAAATCCATGTTTACATTCTTCAGCTGCACCAATCTCTTCCTCATCTCCTCGACGTTCTCGAGGATCCTGGCATCTTCCAAGCGAATTATAATGTTCTTCAACAGAGTGGTGTCGCTGGCTGCTTCTGCCTGCAGTCTCGTATCGATATCTTTCAAATCTGCACGAGAACAGATATTTTTATCCGTTAAAATTGTTTTAAAAATATAGAGAGCGAAATACAGTACCTTTGACTCGCTCCAAAGCGTCCAAGAGTTTTTTCTCCTCTTCCGGAAACATGACTTCCGAGGATAATTCCCTCAGACCTAAGTATAACGCTAAGGATTGAATAATATCCCCTGCAAATGTTGGATCCTCTGTCTGTATAGTTACTTTCCCAGCTGCGTCCGTCTTGAAACAATGAATTTTATTGTCCCGCATCCCACGAAGCCACATCTCAATTCCTCCGCCATTTTGTCCGTCTTCTCTGACCTCAAACTCGTTTAGGAGGATCAGACTTTGGTTCAACCAAAGCGCAATCCTCTGAGGCCTCTCTGCAAACTGAAGGAATTTTGGACAGTAATTGTTGAAAGACTATCGAGTACTATTGAACCGCTAGATAAAGTATTAATGTACCTCAGCAACAACAAAATTTTTGTTAACATCCTCTGCAAAATTCTGTGGTTTCGGTATCATCTCGTACATGCAAAATCTAGGCAGCTGTCGGGTCATTTCGAATACCTGAGTTCAAAAAGAATAGAGATAATATGATCTACCCCTTTATATTCTACTTCCAACCATTAATACTCTACCTGCAGTAGATCTGCTCCTGCAGGACCCACGCACACCTTCACATGAATGTCCACTGGCGTGTTTTTTGAAGGACGAAGCTCGATTTCCAGTTCCCCTTTCGGTCTTGGGGGATGAACAACGAGTGTTTCGCCATCGAACACGCCCTCGGTGAAGACTATGGCGCAATGGATCTGAAAAATCATTATTTTTGACGTAGCTATATAGTTAGTCTCATGATTGATACTACACACTTGAATCAGAATAATTTTTTTATAAAGGGACAACTGCGACTAATGTAATTAATGCAGACAATTTTTATTTTGAAACCTCTACTAACAATTACTTACCAATAACCCCGGTCCCGAAGCAAGAGCAACCCTAGCAGCCCCATTGATAGTCATCAAAGTCACTGCCAACTTGGTGCTGTGATACATGGTCGGAACAGACGCAGTCCTCTGCCTAAGTTCCATCTGCAGAACTTGTTTCTTTGCCAGCAGTTCGCGCATAGCTTCTCCGGGTTCTGGAGTGTCCATCGTAGACCCAGAACCGTAGCCGCGAACTGGAAGAAATTAATGAAGAAGTTCCAATTCCATTAATTTCCTCATTAGCTGGTACCTTCACCGCTGGTAGACACGATGACTAGGTCAGGCTTGCCGATTCGTCTGTAATCGGCTTCCACGATCCCAGCTATTCCGCTGGACAATTGAATTTTAAAGATCACATCGCCGTTGTTGGAGGACCTTGCGTCCACCTTTCCATTGTTCCAGCCTGTTATAACTTCCGGGGTACCGTCCCCGTTCACGTCGAAGCTTCTTGTAATCACCACCCTGTGTTTCGACTGAACAATTCGTGAAATTAGATCTTTGCATTCACGTTGAAGTCTTTTAGCAACCACAGGAATTAAATAAAATTGAAGTAGTTCAATAAAACAGGAACTGAGAAGTTAACACGTTAGGTACTGGTAGATACAGAATATTTTTCAGTCTTTAGGGATCCCAGGATTGCTTAATAAATTTTTTAACAATCGCGCGGCCGTTGGCGGGTATTTTTTAGACCCAGAAAACTTGATATTTTATAAACGTTTTTGACGTAAATCTTTTAAAAATGGCGTACTCAGTCTCGAAATTTATAGAAATGTCTCGGTTTAAAAAGACCTACTGATGGCCGTGCAAATTTTAATATAGACAGGACAAATACTTTGTTATTCGAAGACTAGAGGAGCTCACTTTGACACGCCATAATCTTTGTGCCATATCATAGACACCCAACGTTCCGTTCCCAACCGAATAAACAAATCTCCTGTTAGGTAGGCCGGTTAGGGTAGTGACTGGAGCCGTCTCCTTGGTTTCCCACAGTGCATTCTCTTCTTTGTACACCTTGATTTCGAAATCTTGGGTACCAGTGATCAGCTAAAACATGAAACAATTTGAAAATTTAATAACGCAACATAAAGAGTCAAGTTAGGGGCTGATTGATAGGATCCACCTCATTTTCATTGTCCCCATCAAAATCGAAAACGGCCAAAGAGCTGACGATGCCTTCAACTACAGTCCAAAATATTTCTGTGCCTTGTGAGTCCAAGATCATCACCGAGCAGTTACCGCCAATAATTGCAACCTGGTTAGGAAGCCACCCCAGTTTGCCAATGACTATACACTTGACTCCATCGGTCATCTAGACAGGATAAATGATCAGTTTGTGTCCTCATTGACCGAATATGCTCTATTCAATTTGTTATTTGAATGAATAACGAATGAAATATTGTTCGACCACAGTTCCGCAATCATTATTCGTAATTCCTTCATTCATTACACTGTCTGCTGATTAGCGACACCAATCGGGATCAGGCTGTCGAATAAACTCTTGTACCTCTTTGTAGAAAATATCGGAGTTGTCCTCGACGTGGAAGGCAAGGACATGGCTGGCAGTTCCAATTAAGAGGACGTCCTTATCGTCGTCAGTGAGACGCCCGGTACACAGAGCTGTAATCTGATGGTACATGTAAATATTGATTAACGCTTGATCAAGAAAAGATAGTTGATTAGCGAGTAAAAGGTTTCTGAAACTTCTTTGATGTTTATTGTACCTCGGTTCCTATCTGAAGCTCCGCCAGCTCTCCGCTCCAAGACAATTTTCTATCGAATTGCTCATGGTCGCGGCTATTTACCTGCGGCTGCCTGTGAGGACTATGAACCAAAATGTTACCACCGAACGTCGCCGCTGCCAAACAAGCGTGGGAGCCATCGAATTTTCCACTAGCGACCAGTCCCGGCTCCACGTGCTTTTGAATGTTCAAAGAAAACGCTGCCATTCTGACTCGATTTGATGGACACTCTACTGTAGACTGGTAAAGCCTGTGGCTCACTCAATGGGGGTGGATTATTGATCCTCCCCTATTACACCTGTGAGCCTCACCTGATGTATTGACCTGATTGTATATACGTATATTAGTGTACAGTCACGATAGTTTCCTTTGAACAGAAAATTATATATCACTATCGAGTGTCTCAGTTGGTTATCTTCAAGCTAAAAAATAAAGTGGCAATCGATGTGCAAATATCGGTGACATGTATGTGAGAGAAATAAGAGCGAATCGAATTAAGTTAAAGAATTTATTTAGAGGAGCATACAGTTATAATTACTGCAACTGCGTTTAAGAAAGTACATTGTAAACTTTATAAATAAACAACTCCCGCACGAGCACACTTAGAGATACAATGCACACGCGAATGCAACAATACAGTTTTTACATCACTGTCTCTGGGCACTGCCACCCGAGCCTGCTGCAGCCTCTGGATTGTTCGCAGCAGACAGAACGACGAAAACAAGTGCAACGAAAATCCACATCCACTGAAACATGAAAGAATGTGTAAGACAAATGGAGATAATAGTAAAGAATTTGTTTGATACAAGAAACTTACATATCTTGAAAGGTAAGGTCTATTATCTTTGGCTTCTCCTCTTTCCCTTGCTTCCCTTTCTCTTTCTACTTTCAATATGTAAGTGGCAGTGTCTGGGACTGGCCCACCATCTGGGTACTTAACAACTACGTCAGTAGTCCACATGTTTGTGAATGGATTCTGAATGGTACAGGGACCTGGCGATGTTTGGCTGATAGCAATGGGTTCGGCCATGCTGTCCAGCCATATTGTTATGATGTCTTCCAGGTCCGAGCCCAGAAGATAACACTGTAGAAGAGAGAGTATAATTAGAATAGTAATAGAATAAGGAGAACCTGAAACATGAACCTACTTACGGCTGGTACAGACGTTAGGAACGTTGTCTCACGTCCTATAGGGATTCTAGCCACAACTTTGAGTCTGTACTTGCCATCCTGTTTGGCCAGTTCCACTAGCTCGTTAGTCTGAGATGGCAACAGACCATTCTGCCCAACAACGGAAACACCGCTGCGTACACTGGGCAATGTGATGTTTCCTCTTTCTACGAAGATTGGCTCTGGTCCATCGTTGAACGCATGATATACTCTTAATTGTATCCATGGATCATAATATACATCGTTCTGAAATTCGACAATTTCTCTCGTTAAAATAAGTTCGACTAATTCCAATGGTTATGTATAGACTGTGAATGCGTTACACCATTTTCGACTCGTTAAAATTATTCCACGAAGAAACAGATTTTTATTTAAGTTCTATTTCTTATGGTTAACTTAAAAACTTTATATTTTGAATAAAGATTCGCTAGTCTACTTATGTGTGTAAGTACTTTTAAGTTTTACTAACCCCATGGACCATCAACGATGTGCAAACTATTAAACTAATGAAAAGATTGGCTAAATACATTTTTACAATTTCACACTGGCTAGAAGGTGAGAGTACAGTCAGGTTGGTCTCATTTTACTATTGCTAATCTCTTTTACGATTTATTTATCAAATAATGACAGCGGTACACGTACGCTCCGATACTGCAATATACCTAAATATACATAAGCGACATTAGCGATCAATGTATATAATAACATAGGCGAATGTTAATAGTAATGGGCATGACGATTATTAATTGGTTTTGTTAAGTCATTGGCAGCACATCGTTAAGCATTTAGCATTATTTTCCTTCAATTATTGAAAAAATTTATTGTATAATTGTTAAAGTCGTGCGAGGTGTGAATATACACACCTCGTACCTTGATGTTTTCATTGGTTGTTGTCTAGTGAGAAATTAGGTTCAAAAGTATAGTTCAGTCTCGGACCAATCATTTTGCTTAGCGTTGCAAGAGGTGGCATAAATTTTGAACTAGCATCAGAGAGGATAGCTCGGGTTTTTGTGCCTCTGGTATAGTGCTGTTCCAAGACCCAATTTTAGCATAGATCAGATCCCACACGGCAATGGCGCTTCTTGCGGCTAAATCTGGATACTTGCACAGATGGTGTATAGAAGTAGACCAATCACCCATTGTATTTTTTTGTCTCACGTCCGCGGGACTCCATATGGTGATTGGTCTACTCCTATACCTCGTCTGTGATACTTGTCACCAATTGGTTCTCGAGTCTACCGCTAGGTAACGCTAACCTTAAATTACTAAACGTCACCATGTACGATATCACGGTTACCGACGCGCAATCCAAATTACATGTCAACATTTATATCGTATTTTAACACAATCATTTCATGTAAGAATCAACAGTGAAAAAGAGAAACATATGTTTTTCTCGTATTGTTGAAATAGTTAAATTATTTGTTTGTAACTTCGGGGACTAAATTCGCGAGCCTTAAAATCGATAATCGTTTAACTGGGATCGACAGTCGATTTCACGAGCAATTTGAACATTCAGCTTTTGCTGTTTCCAGATCTGCGAGACGTACTTCAAACTGTGTTTCGGCAATGTTTTCTCCCTACGATTAAATTGACAAGAGCATGGTACATTTTGTAAACGATTTTGACAAACAAACCGTGTCAAAACACCGTAACCCATCATTTTCGAAAAGAACAGCTAAATCACCGACGACCAGGTCGGACAAGCAAAAATGAGTTGCAGTTTGTTACCAGAATGGTTGGACCTGATTCTGGATAACGTGGAAACCACCCTCTGTCTGCCGATGTTAATCATCATGGTCCTTTGTACCGCTCAGTTCATAGTGAATCACGCGATGGACATAGGGTACACGGTCTATCAAAATATAAAGCAGAAATCGGACGAGGGAGAGGGTTGCGATTGTCCTAAAGAGAAGGGCGAAGATTTAATTACTAAAATTAAAGGTCCTTTAATCCTAAGTCCTTACCTCCCCATTCTTCTTTAAAAACCATTTTAATAATGTTTCTAATACTTTGTAAGGTCCTTGAGAAAGTTTGACCACTAGATATCGTTGTACACTTTTGTCAAATTAACTTGTCTAATTGTGGTAACTCCGTGATTCGTTTGACAGGGCTTCTAGCTAATTGGGGAATCGGTCAATCTCAGACGGAATCTGATGACATGCTGGCGGCGCATCCATTGAGACGAAATTCCCAAGAGGAGGAGTGGGACTATTGCGAAGAGGATGACGATTGAACAATTAATGTGCGTACGGTCCACATTGTCCGGAATTGCCGTGTCACTGTCGTATTCAATCACGATCCAGCAACACAACATCTGAAATGATGAAACGTCTTACCTTAGATCCTGCTCCCAGCTCATTCCCAAACAGCATTCCTCCTTACGTGTACATACAAACTTAAAAACTTGGACAATTTTGACATTGTTTCCTGTAAATTTGTTGTATCAAGTGAATTTCATATTTTTATATTTTACATTTCGTTGTAAAACAAAACCACCCACAACAAGAATTATATATTCGTCTTTTGACTCGTTGTCGATCAGTTTCATTGTAGAAAGGGTGAAGTGAGCGAAGAAAACGGGATGTAAGTCATTTATTTGTCATTCGCAATGCAAAAGGGGAGGAACGTAATGATCAAACCAGTGAATCAATTCGTTATTCGAAGACACACGCCCCTTGAGGCGTTCCCGTGACATGGGCGTGGTCTGAAAGAACCAATCGACGCTGACAACCTACGCTCCGACGGTTTCACAGTGGAAAGAAGGAAATTCATTGAGTTGTTGGTCACGTTCATTGCATAAAGGGAGAAAAGTAATTGTTAAATCAATGAGTCGACTCGTTATTCGAAGGTACACGCCCCTCGGGGCGTTCCCACGGCGTGGGCGTGCTCTGGAATAACCAATGGGCACTGGCAACCTACGTTTCGAGGATTTCACAGTAGCAAGAAGGAAATTAACGAGGTGATCGGTCGGTTTTACTTCGTCTGCTTTAATGAAAATCCATTTTTATCGAGAAAGAGACACGTATGTATATATAAACAGCGTATTTGAACACTTGTTGAGCCTCGATCCAGTCTAGCGATCGAACGATTCTGCTTCCACGTGGACTGAGGTCGACTGGACTTGGTCCGTGTTTACGAAAAAAAAAGAAAAACGGAAAAAATCGTTTCGCTCGATGGTCCGTGGAAAGTTCACCGTAACGAAACCACACCCCCTCCGTGCCTCGCACATACATACACACGGTTTTGATCGGTTCGTATTAAAATTAAGCGACTCCCGACGCGTAAACGAGTTTTTTTTCCCCTTAACGTGTTATGCTAGGACAGACCGTTCTCGTAGCTGCCAGATCGTCCATTCTTCTAAACTTTACGATATCTGTCTTTTTGTAACAATATTAAGTGAACCGCCTGTGGGCCGCGGTTTAAGGCTGTGTCTTTCTTGTCCTCCTACACCGCCTCTTTTTCGGAAAATTCCGAAACGAAACCAAAATCAATACAACTCATTCGATGGAAACGATAGGGTAACGTGCAACTCACAGCAACTCCCAAGACTTTCGATCGCGATCCTTCCAATAGAACGTTCAGGTGTGGGGGATAGTAGGCGGAGCAAAGAACAAGTGGGCGGAGCAACTCCGAAGAGATTTTTCCCGCGCGATTGGCGCTGGTTGGACGAAACCGTACTTTCACGTCTTCTGATTCCAAATTTTATTCTCGTGACACTTGTTAGAACAAGAAAAACAACGCAAAACTGTGATAACTAAATTGGCGCATAGATTCAAAGAATTTAGGAGCTTCAGTGTATTAGTCCCACCTTGTCAAAGAAATTTCTGTTTGGCTCCTGTTCACTCTTATCGGTGCAAATAATTTTGGTTGGACACAAAAATCCGCGGTCTAGTTAATCGGAGTATCTAATTAATGGTAAAAGTGCTATCCCATTGTTTAGCATTTTCCGGTGCGACTTTTGGATTTTTCCAAATGCTCGTGGCAATCGGGCTGCATTTTCGGTTTCGTCCAGCTGGCGCGCACCGATCCGTGCCTTGTCGACGACAAATCGAACCTGCGGAGGAAGAGGCAATATAGATCCAATAGTCCGATAGATCGCAGAGGCGTGGCGCGCGTTTTACGGCGCAGTACAAAGTAAGTTCCCGCCAGCGATTTCGCAGTCCCGGCTGGCACTCGTGTAACCTAGCAACGATAATAGTAAGAAGAAGAGTATCAGCAGCGATAAGAGTATTGATTAGTGTTACAGTAACGGTCGTTATAATTTAAACGGTAGAAATCTAGCGTCCTTCTTCCCGCCGGGCACACAAAGAGAACTCGCGGAGTATTGACGCGCCCCTGCCGGCCTCTTAACTTCTTACAGAGATTCTGTACACCGGTAGTTCGGTAGAGCATATACAGCCTTCCTCTTCGCTCGTCCCGTGCTCCCAGAAAGCACTTTGCCCCGTGATCATTGATTAATGTCCTTTCCTCTTCTGTACACCGTAATCTTTAATTAGCCCTCGACGGACGTCGGCACATAATTCGCTGGCAAGTCGTCACTGCTTCAGTTCTACCACTTGACCCCTTAACACGTTCAGGCCGGCTCCGACAGATCGAATTAGCGTGGGGTAAGTTGTAAATAAAATGTTTAAGACGTGATCGGCTTCACAAAATGGAGCCACACTCTTGTTGCCTTCGCTGAATAAAAGAGGAGGAGGGCAACAAGGAGCGGAAAAAAGTTGCTCCTAGTTGCTTTAGCGTGAACATAGCTTTACAATTGCCAGGGAAGATGTTGTTTCTAATATATAAACACATTGTTCCTAGCAGGTAAAGGGCGAAGAAGTGTAGCCGCGAAGAAAACAATACGACAAGGGGTTGATGTTCAGGATGAGTGGTCTAAAATATTCCGCCTAAATATTTAGCCCCTTGGGGTTAATTCATTATTTGATAATTCCGTCCGCCCCGAAGGTGTTAAGGGTAGGTCTCCAGTGATGCTTCTCGCTCAACGTCCGCGTCCGTGCAGGTCGATCCTCGCAAGATCGCCATGTAATCGATCGTTGCAGCGTCACATGAAAACGTTATCCAATCCCGAGACGTTCTTCCTGGTGGGGGTCGACGTGACGCCCTCGTCCTCGAAGGTGACCATCTTCTCCCGGCTCCTGGTCGCGGTTCCGGTGCACTCCAACAACCGGGACTGGTTCGACGGATTGGCAACGGACGCTAGGGGGGGTGTCAACGCTGCCGAGGGTCTGAGCACCGACGATGGCGGCGGGGGTGGCACCGCCATGTCTGTGACCGCCGCTGCAGCCAAATTGAACTCGCTGACGCTCCTCGGGACGAAGTACTCGAAGTGCAGCGAGCTCTCCTGCTGGCGGTGCTGATGATGCTGATGATGATACTGCGTCGGCGAGAGGCAGCTTCTTCTCAAGGACTGCGCGCGCTGGAACTGCTGCACCGACGAGTTCCTCGCGTCCGTGATGGCGGACTTCTTCCGTGGCAGAGAATGATGGCCGGGCGACGGTTTTATGGCAGTGTTGGATGCATGGGCCAGGAGCTTCCCGTCACCGGGACTCCTGGCCTGATGCTGTCAGGATGCTGGCACCATGGACATGGCGATTGCTTCTTCTTCTTGCTCGGACAGCCGCGAGTCGCTGGTGCCGCCACCGTCGTCGAGGTCTCCTTTGAGCCCAGGACCGGAACCTAGAAAACAGATTCACAGCTTGAAGAGGTCTTACTGCTTGCGGGGACCCGTACGCGCGGTTTTAGAGCTAGCTGCCTTTCAACATAGGGGTTCTGCGGAGTGGTCAAGATTCTCCTTCGAAATCCCCGACGCGATTTTGATCCGAACCGATCTCTACGTGTTTGCTCAAACGTGTGCGCTCTGGCTAATGAGGACCGAGCGATTTTGAGCCCTGTGCTGGTCGAACGCTCTGCCAGCCGATTAATTTGCTAGTTGAATAATTTGACAGTTCTGCGTTTTGCTAAGTTTACTGGTTGAATTGTTTCTAGCTTTGCTGCTTGTGCTCGCTATAACGTGGGAAGCGAGAGAGGGGAGTTTAGTATGGAGATGCGCCTATGTTCATTAACACGTTGACTGCCACACGAATTTTTTAAACCTCGCCTATTTTATTCACACAGTTCTAATAACTAGACAGCGGATGTTTATATGCAAATGCATATATTTATAGAAAATAGACCAACGGGACCTGGACAGAAATTTATGTTATGATTAGATAATTTCAAAAATATATTTTTTATTTTGCATATTTTTGCACGTTTTTCATATTGTGCATATATTTGTAGCTTTTCCCTTGTATAATAATAACCAAAATTATAATAATATCTAGTAAATATCTATCTCGCTAAGAAATGGTTGTTCATATTGTCGTAACATTGCGATTCATAACAAGGTATGTGTAGGTACATATATGTATTTATATACATGTGTACATTGATACATGTTTATAAGAACCGTTCGAAATATGTACCTAAACTGTAGATTGTTAATGCCAGTCTAAGGGAAGAATGAAAACGAAACACGTTCGCATGGATTCAATTAAATTAATTACGGGTTTTCCTTAAAATCTAGATAATGCACCTACTGACTGTGAATGAACAATTATTTGTTTAAGAGTCTTGTGATGGTCAGAGGACATTTTCAGAATATCAATTATTTCATCTAATAAATGGCGCCAAGTGACAGTCGAAAACATATAAAATATGATTGTTACATTATTTTATTGATAATAAAATAGTGATAAATATTAAACAGTTATTATATATCATTTATATTCCATTGTATTGGTGCACTATTTTTAGTAACTTTTATTTATACTTCACATACTTTTTGCATATATTTTGCATTAATGTTGCATATGTTTTGCATTAATTTTGCATACATTTTGGAAAACGAACAAATGAACATCCGCAGTCTACTAATAACAATGGTTAGTGACTTGATAAGTTCTCACCTGACACTATAATCTAGCTAATTTCAGCGTTAATAAATTGACATTCATTGGCACTAAGTTCGTAACAATCATCTCTAAATGGTTCGATCAACGTGTTAATGCACAGGTGACTAAATACGTGTGTATTTGAACATGGAAAAGGGATCAGACGAATTCAAAACGCTTCGAAACAAGTGAGACGAACAGTACGTGTTGCATACGATCGAAAATCGCGTCCAGTGTAATTGCACTCTATAGATCCATTTACAGTATCAATTTTACACCATCGACGAGCTGTGTACGAGTCGAACAAAACGAAAGGACCATCGAAACGCATATTCATAACGTTTTATCATTATTTTGATCACTATTTTATTCGTTGGTGTGCACGAAGAGATCATTGTGTTATCCTGTTAATTCAAACAATTTTTCAACTCCAATTCCACCGACAATGTAAACGTTCATTAAAAATTCATAGAAAATTCGTTGGCGACTATTCAAGCATGATCCAATAAATCAAGTTTGCGCGAGCCTCATTGGCATGATTGCAAAGCTAATTGTTTGAATTGATGGTTGTCGAGCAGAATGCATTCGCCTATTGGAATTGGCATGCATATATTAATAAATAATCAGGAATATTGATAGAACACTACCAACATTTCGATGATGCCTTCGTTCCGCTTGTCTCGCGCACGGCTTGTTGATAGTACGAGGCTCGGTCAAATATAAACCGGAACTTTTCAGTGGAACATTAATACAACCTCGCTTATCCGAACCTATCTACAGACTCAATTATTATCGATTTGTACAGTTGCGTTGTATATGGATCGATTTAGAACTGTTTACCTATGATATGATCACGGGGGATTCAGGTACCGGTTCGGATAATCGAGGTTCTGCTAATTCGTGGATTAAACGAGCAACTATGATCCAAATTATATCGTGTTCGGTCTCATTTTAACCGAGAAAATGTCACAAACAAGTTGCGAAAAGTTTCATACAAAAATAACTAAAAACCAAAAAGTTGTGTGATTATTTCTGTCGCGCCACGCGATAGTGGACGTCCATTTTTCCGAAGTAAGATGGTACATGATGCGAACACACAAATTTTAGAACTTGTTCAATTATTATTCACCCTTTGCGGTCCTATGTTGAACCAGACTCGACGTTGATTTTCCAATAGTTTTAATTATGTAATTAGATCCGCATCTTAACTGTGCAGGTTAGTGGAGCTACGTACAGGAATAAAATTCAATCTGCGGCTAGAACTAATAAAGTAAAATAGAGGGGGACACGTTTGACCGCAAAGAGTTTCGTTTGATTTGCACAATTATTTTTAAAAAAATGTCTGAACTTTCCCGAGTCGAGCAGCACACTTATAGTGGTACAGCTTCGGTTTAGTCCACTTAAATGTCCACTTGTCTCACGGAGACAAATGACTATGGGGTTCGTAGAGTGGAAAGTCCGGTTGATATTCGATTCGGGCTCTCATAAATGGACCTTAAAGCGAAACCAGGGGATTTCTCGGCCGGAATGATCTAGCGGTTCCCCGTCGAATGCCTGCATCAGGGATACCTGTACCACCGATAGGTCCGACCACCACCCCGGACGACATGCCGCAGGTTCTACCGAAGTCCCTGATCACGCGTACCACCTCCTCCTGGACGAGGTTGACGCACATGGCGACCAGGCCCATCCCGGCGAGGATGTAGAGCGAGCAGGCGCACAAGCTGAGCTCCTCCATGGTCGCAGTCGCCGCGTTTCTTCCGACCGGCATCAGGTCACCGAACCCGATCGTTCCCAGGCTGGTGAAGCAGAAGTAACCGCCTTCTAGGAGGCTCCAGCCCTCCAGCCGATTGAACATTATCGCCCCGCCGCATATGTAGATCAGTATGATCACCAGGCATAGGCTTATCGGTATCCTAACGGTGCTCGTCTCGACCACGTAACCCGGCGACGAGGTCGTCGACAAGGACAACGAGCACGGGTGAAAATGCCGTTTGCCGTTTCCGGACGACACGTCCTGCAAGAAGGCAATTCTTAACAAATGCTCACAATGGGTTCACAAGGGACACAAACTTTCTTCCAACTGGATGCACTCGAAAGTCTTTTCCCATTGATCCAAAAGTTACTAGACCATTTAAAATTTGTTTATACAACAATAAATGCCAGTTTTTCAAGGAATAACTGGGTTATTCCATTGTAAAATTGTCTAGTGGCTTTTGGCCCACCTTGTACATTAACTATCAAAACAGGTCACCAAGCTAGGGGAATTGAGGGGAATACTGTTACCCCCTCTCTGTCGTTGCCGGACTAGTCACGTGACATTGTGAAAGCACTTACAGCGGGGACGAAGCGCGTCACGTGACCGGGCCGTGGGGATGCTCGGCGCCGGAAAATGGGGGGCGTCGTAGAGGGGGAAGACAAGTGTCAACGTACCTGAAGAGCGGCGGTAGAGCTGGTGGTAGCGTGAAGCAGTCCCTCGCTTCCACAGTCTAGCAAAATGGCGCTGCTGGTTCCTCTCGTCCCCAAATCGTCGCAGGAGCTCTCCCTGCTGGCCGAGTAATAATTTCCGGACTTCGAGTCGACGTGGTTGTCGTATCTGTAGGTTTTGCTCATGATTCCACCAACCGGGGGCGGGGGCGGCGGCGGTTGTTGTTTCCTCGTGCAGTTCCGAGGCCTGCAAAGCCTGCCGTACAAACGACGGAAGCTTCTCGCTAGCACGTCGCCCACGGTGCTCAAATAGACCAGCATAAGGGGAATCCCGGCCAGCGCGTACACTATCGTGATCAAACGACCCCAGATCGTGCGTGGCGTCACCCCGCCGTATCCTGAAACATCGATACAACTGAACAAACATTGCACACTGTCACGGCAACCTACGACCAGACTATGAATCTCTATGCAAAATAAAAATTGTCTGGATCTACTGGCAAGACGCAGTAATCGATCAGCAGTTTCTTTCCCGTTTCGGATAACACTAACAAGTTACAAATAGTACATGGACATTCTCAAAAATTTTTTTGGCTTTCTTACTATTTTATATTTCACCTGTCTTTTGTCATAAAATAAATGCATAAAATCCGCAGTCTATTCGCAACAGGCTAGAACCAATTTCTGTTTCGATACCGGTGGTTCGGATAAGAGAGGTTCTACGAAATCGCGGATTAAACAGGTAAATGTGATGTAAACTCTATCGTGTTTGGACTCATTTTCATGGGAAAAGTGTCACGAACACGTTGATGACAGTTTCATTAAAAATTCGTGAAAAACAACAAAGTTGTGTCATTAAATTAGAATTGCCTCTAATCCGAATACTTTCAAAGGGTAGTAGGGATATTTTCATGTATCTGTTCATCCTCTGACGTCAGACATGAAGATAGCAGACATTTGCTATCTTCACGGCTATCCGGGCGCAATTGATTACTTTTTTTTTTATGGACTTTACCGATGGTGGCGATGAGCGTGAGGGAGTACAGCAGGCTGCCGCTGAATGTCCACCGTCGATGCGGCCTCCGATCCATGGCGTGATCCCTGGATCGCGATCCGACGGGCTCGTACTGCGAGGAGGTCCGTCTGAGACCTCTCGCCAGGTTCTCCTGGAACTCGAAGACCTCTCTAGCCGCCAGCCTGGTCCAATTCTCCTTGTAGAGCACATTCAAATCCTCCGTGATACTCCAAAGCCTCTCCACCGTGCGTGCCCTGAGCTCCGTCGCCGCAGCGTCGTCCTCGATGCTGGGCACCACGTACGATCCACCCTCGGTCTTCGAACCACCGGTAACGAGCAGGTCGTTCGATGAATCCTGGATCAGCGGGGATTAATTTCAAATTGGTTTAAGGATCCCGCCGCATGCATAATCGGGACGCGATAAGGACAGAGTTCCCGACCTAAGCCCCGTCGAAGTTAAAACTTATTGTTCGGCGATGTGATGCTGCTGCTTGCTATTACGTTCGTCAATAAGTGACCCGCCGCATCAAGATGCTTTCGGATTTAGCTTGTCTGATCGTACGACGCCGGTGGCTGGGTCTGTTTCGACCTGTCGCGTCGAAAAACTATATAAGATATTTCCGCGAGACTCTATTTCAACTGTCATTTTCTTAGAAAGTAACACCAATGGATACCCTCATCCGAAATAAGACGAAGACCGTAGCCATCGTCTAACATCGAAAGAAAACTGTATCAGTCGTATATGTCGGTGAAAACAGAATGTCGATGAAAGCATATACAGTGATTTCTCTGTATATGTCGCCAAGGCCTGGATGATAAACGTCGCGGAATTATCCCCTCTACCACGGGGTATATATACGCCGTGAGGGGCCAGTGTGAACATAACACGACTCGGGTTATGTCTCCTGGACGATCTATGTCGGTAGCAAGACCCGTGTTGTTGACATATATCGAGAATTCACTGTATTGGGGTAATAGTGTCGACGTGAACATTGTAAGTCACTGTCGGTCAAGTAGGACGGACCCGTATAAGAAGCCTGTAGATTCTAATAGTATTTCTTGATCGAAAGGTTTCGGCATGGTCGATGGAACCGTGTTATAGGAGGGTTGATGGGACATAACAAAGTCCCGGTATCTGAAATGTCCAAATCCGTACGTACTGACTTGAGGCCGCCCTCCAGCGCCATGAACGCGAACGCCCCCAGCAGCGTGTACCCTAAGATGAGCACGCAAACCCCGAGACTGGCCAGTAGACCCGGGGTCTCGGTGGAGGTGGAGGTGCTGCAGCTGCAGCAACAGCAGAGCAGCTCCGCACCCTTGACGGACGTGCTGATCTGCAGCGCCTCGGCGTTCGCGTTCGCGTTCCTTCCGGGACAGCAGCTCGCCCTCTGATAGTAGTCGCCGGTGGCCTGCATCGTTCCGGCGTCTGATCAAAACCCGGTGCTACCGTCGCCGTCGCCGTAGCCGTCGCTGTCGCCGCAGCTGCAGCTGCAGCTGCAGGTGCAGCGACCGACGCCGCAGCTGCAGCCGCAACCGGTCGCCTCCTATCGTTCTGCTATCCTCCCTCGAGCCTCGTCCATCTGGTGCGGTGGCAAGCCTGTCACAGAGATTACCGGAGGATCCGATTAGATGTCAGCCCGTTCAACCACCGCCGGGCTAATTGCCCCTTGCTCGGCAATTAAGGCTCCTCCGCATGCCACGGCAGAGATCCTGCGATACCATGCATCTTAGACAACCGGCCGGCAACCCGCTCGCATAGATTCACCTGTCTTACGAGGCAGCAAAGCTCTCCTCTGACCCCTTTACCGCAAGATCTACGCGCTATCTAGACCCCTAACGTCTTCACTCTCTTTCACGGCGCGATCCCGTACACGGAATAATGTAGCGCCCGCACATGCGATTGGGTGTTAGACTTTTCTTGGTGACACCTTGGGATGCGCAGACTGCGGATTTTAGGACAAAAATGACCGATTATTTGATTCTGGACTGGTGACATTAAGACAATTTTTCATAAAAATCCGCGGTCTAATTATGCGTGTAGACAATGTTTACACTAGTGCAAAGTGTCAGGCAATTTGTTATCGTTTCGATACTTTAACAATGTACTTTTAGGCCAACTTCTAAAACTAGTGATCCTAACAGACCGTTTAATCCTGGTCTGACTATAGACGACCAATACTACTGATCTCCTCGAAAGACGAAATGAATAGAACCATTTAAAATAGTATAAAATGGGTACAAAAAATCGTAGATCAGTTTTCGAGAGGTCATTTTGAAGGGAAAACTTTCTACCAAAAGGTCACATTGAAACGAATGCGTGGAAAATTTTTTTAAACTTTTGAGAGTCATTTGAATTTGTGAAACGTTGAAAAACAAAGAACAGTTACGGTTTTAACGCCGGTTTAAAAACCGAAGAAGAGACTGAAAACATCGAGTTCGGTGGAGGTAGAGAATTCATCCTTTGGAATGAGCATAATCATGAGCCCACGTTCGTGTATTCATGGCTCTGGTAAGAGATAAAATGCCATGGAAATATATTCTCTGTTCTCTGTTCTGGGAAAATGGCTGCCTCGTTCTTCCAGCTGGAGATATTCAGTTCAATTCAGTTCAGAAAATACTGTTCAAACATCACACAATAAGATGTATAACACCATTTCTGCATTAAACGGTTCATATACAACCTCTTAAATAAATTGATATTCACAAGTAAACATCAAGAAACCGCACAAAAAGCCGTGGAGCCCGATCGGCCAAGAACCGCCGTTCACTCCAATTTCTCATCTCTGTCCCGGCAGAATGCGGTCCGTCTAAAGAATTCATTTAGAAAAGTGTATGCTCGAGGGGAGCGCGATCTCGTTTCGCAGGATCTGTAACTGACGCGGAGTCCCCGGGGTCAAGCATCGGGCGTGCAAGTATTCCCGTAAACTGGAACAACGCGCCGGGCATTGTTTATCCCCCTCGAGCCAGCCAGAAGTGGAATACGACGGAAGCTTTTTGCGTAAACAAGCGTGAATTCCCGTCTCCCCGGGCGTCCGTGGGTCCGGCCCGGCCGAAAGAATTGGATCCGGACCAAGCAGCGTGCTCTTTCCCTCTCCAGCTGACGAGCCAGCCTGTGGCCGACTCTCTCGCTAGCTAGCTAGCTAGCTAGCTAGCAGAGCCTCCGGCCCTCTTGTCCTCTCGGTCGTGTTTTTCAATTTCCTGCCGGCGAGAGCGTCCCATTACGAGCGGAGTTAATAATTGCGGCGCGCGGTGCGGCCGGCTCGATTTCCCGAAATAAATGTCCCGTTTTCGCAGCTTTTAACCGGCATTCAACGCCCGCGGAGGAGGAGTCACACACAGAGCGGGCTGATAAAGCGATCGTCCGCGGCATCGCGCGTTCCGCACAAGCAGAAATAGCCACAATCGACCTCCAACAGAGGTATCCGCCTTCTACGCGACGGCGAGCAACCAGGCGGCAGGCCCGTTAACGCGAGACCACACTTTCCCAACAGATGTGCCGGAGCAACACACCGGCGCGGTGGGAACATTGCTATCACCGCCAGTCGCAGACTACATCATCTCAACTGCTAGGGTTCTCTTCTCTCTCTCTCTCTCTCCCCCTCTCCTCCGTGTACGTGTTTTGCCTCTGTCCAGTTTAAATACGCCCACACACGCGCGTATCGCGAGTACGTATCTTTTGCCTTTCGACTCAGGGTGTTTCCAGGCGAGACACAATGGACGGTTTCGGACACGATTCTGTGAAACTCGAGGTGTCGTTTGTTCAGCTTGGAATGTTATTGTGGACAGCGTCGGTTCACGAGAGTGCGTGGACGAAGGTCGACGGCGCGGGGGAGTGCGTCGTTTGGGGTTATTGTTTGAGGTGCGCGCTATCGGCTGCCTAGTTCGGATCAGGTTAATGGCCGCAGAGGCGTTGCCGAAAGAAACTCGTGCTAGTTCAAAGTGGCTGTAGGCGGAAGTGGACCACCTATTATGTCGTTTATAGCTTCAGATTGTTAGTTGGGAAACAATGTACAAACTTGATCATTTGCCTAGGTTGGATCATGTTAATTCCCTCAGAGACGCTGCCAAAAGAAAGAGGAAGGGAACTCAAACTAGTTCAAAGTCGCTATAGGGGATCCTTTTGCATCGTTTACAGCCACGGAGTGCTACTAGTTCGGCGAGAACACACGGGACCTATTTGTTAGCCACTGTGTTTTGTTCGTTTGCCTAGTTTGGATCATGTTAATAGCCACCCCCCAGGAGTTGTCGAAAGACACAGGAAAGCTCATGCTAGTTCCAAGTCGTTATAGAGGAATCCTCTAGGAATCCCAGGTATAGTTTCACAGTTTGGGACGGATATAGCGATCCATTTGGACCCCCCCCCCCCCACTGGAAACACAGTGCGAATCTCGAACCGCCCACTTTGGTCCATTGTAAATGACGATAGACGTCGGAGCATGGAGGAGAGAGAGCTGGGTTAATTGGTCGCTCGAGGACACTAGTCAAGACTTACCCCCCTCCCTGCCGTAATGGTTAGTTTCGTCTTGGTGGATGGGGGGGGGTGATATAGCGAAACGCTTGAGACATACTTGAATAGTACTGGAACTAGAACTTACTACTTTGGAGTATAGCGGCTGAAGTTAGAGATTGGTGGAGTGGAGGGGAAAGGCAAAGGTAAATTGGTGTGTGAGAAGATCGTGGAAAGAGAGAGAGAGAGAGAGCAGAGAAAATTGCAGTAAGTTTCGTCCTGGCACTGCTGCCCGCGATCATTATAACTGGCTGCAGTCTCTGAATTGGGCTGCTGGATATTTGGGTTCAGGGAGTTATGCGTAGCAATTGGTGATAGAGCAACAACGGAGTTGTTTTGTGGGGAGCACCATAAGCTACCTAGAGTCTGCCTAAGGTTGATGGATGTTTCATGGTGGGTTCAGAAAGCTATATATACAATAATGATGAGACAGTTAGTATCAGTGAGAAAACTACTAAACAACGGGAATCCCCTTGTGGTGGATACAGGAAACTACTTAAAAGTTTAGGTTGATGGTTATTTCCTGGTTAGTTCAAGAAAGTATAGTAATCTCAGTGGCGGAGCACCACCAGAGAGAAACCCCTTGTGGCGAGCACAGTAAACTATAATATAGCAATCGATGGCAGAGCACGAGGCGAGAAAACCATTAACCAAAGAATCCCCCCGTGGTGGACACAGGAACCAAAGTCTGCCTTAGGTTGATGGATATTCCATGATCGTTTCAGGAAGCCATATATAGTAATCGACGGTAGTTAGAGCACCAGCGAGAAAACTATCAACCAGCGAGCCCTCTCGTGGCGAACGCCATAAGCTACCCAAAGTCTGTGTTAGATAGATGGGCATCCCATGATCGTTTCAGGAAGCTATACGGCAATCGTTGACAATTAGAGCAGCAGGGAAAAGTATTAACCAACGAACCCCTTGTGGCGAGCACACGAAGCCCCGCCACAGGTGGTTCATGGTATCCGACGAAGAGCCACGTGCACCATAATATCCAATTTCATCCTAGAATCCCCTAGAGTGCTGTGAGGTTTTAATCCCTCCTCGCGCTTTAATCATTATGAAGCGGGTATCTAAAATTTAACTCGCCATTTTCTAGTCCGATGGAAGTTGTTCGGAACTTTCTGGCTTGGTGAAAATCGTATAAATTCGTGCCTGTGATTTAACCAGATTTAATTTTCATGGTAAAACAGATCGACGTTGCCGCGTCAATAAGGGAGGATTCTGGTTAACGACGCGTGTGCCGCGCGCTAAGGGTTATCAAGGGTTAATTACGCGGCGTGCGCGCGTAAATAAATATCACCCTCTATTTACGTGCGTGCGTCGCGGAAAATGAGGTTGCGCGAACTCATTTTTCATCCTTTGCTTTTCACCGGAGGCTAAAGAACCGTGAGGCCCATAATCAAACGAAATTTAAATAACAAGTGTACGCTGAAATCGCCTTCGTTAAATTTTTCTCATATTTTCTCCATATGAAAAGAAACAGTTTGCATCATTTTCACCTTATTTAAGACCTCTAACGGAATTTAATAAAGTCTGAAACGGGATGGACTGTGTCAACAACTTTGAGTTTGTCAATTATATTCTTAAAGTCACTACTGCGTAACGGGAAAAATTGCTTTAATTGTTTTAATAAATTGTAAATAATGTAGGAATTTGCTTGTTTCATATTAAAAGATCCATGTAGTCAAAAAAAAGCAAAAATTTATTAGTCCGTTAATATTCCCAAGCTATTTTTGTTATTTTAAATTAAGCTGCTTATTTTTATTATAAATGCATAAAATCCACCGTCTATTGCATGAATCGATTCATGTAGTCGAAAATGAACATTTATTAGTCCACTGATAATCCCAAGTGCATTTTCCTGTTTTAAATTTCACCTACTTACTGTCACCATAAATTCAAAAAATCCAATCAATCTGATATATTAACAGATTCATGTAGTCAAAAATGAAAATTTATTCATGCACTGTCGATATTGCGACAGGTCGCACCAGTTTAAGAAAAACTCAATGGAGACCATTAGCTAACAACTATCTACAATCACAGTCAACGTGGGGATTAATCGATCGTGTTCAAGTCGATCCATAAAATCGTAGATTTGCACAAATATCCAGTTATCAATTTTTATCGAACTACTTTCCCGGTTCTGCGTATTTGAACGTGTTCCGAGCAAAAAATCCGCGCACTCGGTCTACGCACGGAGCTCCATAAACAGTCATAAATATTTCCTTTCCGCCAGAAGGGCGCGAGGGGGGGAGGGAGGGAGGGGATAAAATATCCTGGATTCGCGGGGTTCCATCGAATTCCAGCGCAAACATCGTATCCATAATTCACCGTTGCGCGCGAACGAAGGAATGATTTCGTTAGAGAAAACGCTGGCAAAAATTGCACGGGCGAAACGCGAGGCTAAGAAATGGGTCAATCATGCTTCTGACACGAAAAATTATTATTACTTCTCCTGGCAATCCTGTTCGTTGAGCAGTCTATTTGAATAATAAATACATCACGAACGTTTGCAGGATTCCACCCTCGGGGACGCACGTATGTCTCAACAGAAATGTCTCAATAATTCACTACGTATTCCTTGTATACAAGACGAGTTACCCTAAAAATTTCAAACCGAACCGTCTCATAGTTTCCTCCCAAAAAATCATATGAGATCACTATTGATGTTGCAAGTAGCGTTCCCCCCCTAAGAACGCGAGTGTGCATAGAGAGAAATATTTCAATAATTTCCCACAAACTCCTTGCATATGAGGTAAATTACCCTAAAAATTTCAACCCCGAACCGCCTCATTGCTTCATTCCAAAAAAATCATATATTATTGGTGTTGTAAGAAGCGCCCCCCCCCCCCCCCTAAGAACGCGAGTGTGCATAGAGAGAAATGTTTGAATAATTTCCCACAAACTCCTTACATATGAGATAAATTACCCTAAAAATTTCGGAAACATCCACCGGATAGTTTTCCTCTAAAAAAATCACAAAAATGGCCTTACTTCCAGCGTTGAAGGTAATGCTGCTCCCTTAGGATCGCGCGTGAGCTCCAACAAAAATTTCCTAAATATACTTAGCATATGGGACGACTTACCAGAAAAATTTCAAACCGAACCGCCCCATAGTTTCCGTCCAAAAAAATCACAAAGATAGCCCTATAGTGCTTTAAGTACCGTTCCCCCCTTAAGGGCGCACGTTCCAACAATTCCCTGAAATGTTTACAGTTTCGCTTTGTCCAAGCTGTTCGCGACTATGCCAGACACTTCAGAGTAATAAACGAAAATATGTTTGGACCGTTTTCGCGTTCGCAGTACGTTTTAGACAGTTGTGGGACGTTACGGGGAGGGGGCGAGTTGTACAGGCTGTTCCGGCGACGCGGTGTATGTGGAGCGTACAAGGGAAAGATAGAAGGATTCGCAGCCGCCCCAGTTGAAGCATTGTACCGTGGTTACCAGAGATAAGGCATGAAATTAAATTCGACGGAATGTGGGTCGTCGTGGCATCCCTCCTACGACGCCGACGTCGACGTCACGACGAGCCGAGCCGAGCCGGGGGGATCTTCTCGAGCGTGATGCACCTACTCGGATGAATTCACGATTCATCGTACCCGTCGAATCCGCGACCGAAAGAAACCGCGGAAGCCGTGGCTAGCGAAATCCGCGGATACGAATTTCTGTGTCGGCGGTAATCTAATCGGCCTGAAAATAATCGTTTCGTAAACGGTAATGGGAGCCCTTTTGTTTGCCCGTCTCTAATTGCACCGACAAGCCTTTCGATTTCCGATAACAAACCGGCCTTCGTTTTTCTGCGCGTTCTCCGGCGGATTCTCGCCGATACTCGTAGGATTTTTGTTTCGCTTGATAATGAGGTTCCGGGGAGAATTTTCGGTGGCGTGTGTCGGAAATATTTGGGAATTTGCAAAATACAAAGAATTCAAAACGAACCGTGAGATTGTTAATATGAAACGAATTTATATCATCTGGTCAACGGGCCAGTGAGTTTGCTGAACAATTGTTAAAATCAAATGAATTTCACGTATGTCAACTGGTCACCATGACGTTTAAATTTGCTGGGCAATTATTGAAATTATAAACACGTATCGGTGGAAAATTTTTATTCATACATATATTATAACAAATATTATGTGAAACCTGAATAAATTCCGAATTTTGTTAATCCATTCATCCGACTTCCTTGATCCATTCATTTCACAATACCGTCTACATTATTTGACCAATAAATAACTAAAATTAGTTATTGCAGTACATTCTAAATTACATAAATTGCTAGATGTAATTTACTGTATTTGTTAACACAATATTGAACTTTAACAACGTACTTTAAGGCCGCTTCGTAAGCTAGTGATCATAGCAGGTCATTGTACCCCTGTCTGACCACAGCACGGATAATACTACTGCCAGCCTTTCTCGCGTCTTTCCATTACTCTAATTAGAATATTTCCACGCGCCGTGTAAACTATGTTCGGATGATGGATGAACAATGAATTCAGGTATCGAGAAGTGGCGAGGGGATGATTTCCATTTCTCACGCGTTATTGTTACATACACAATACGGTGACTAGACGAAATTCTCAAAGGATGATTTCTCGAAGATAGGGCGATGTAATTGGAATGGTTGTAGCGCAATTTCCTCGACGTGGAGCTAACATGCGTAACTAATTAACAGGTCGAAGATAATCCGAGTGAATCGTGTCTGAACAATAGCTCCCACGTGGGTGAAACGATCGAACGACAGTCGGGGCTGGGAATATCAGAACTCGACGAGATAAATGATAGTTCCAATTGTGCGCATGATTCATTAATAATCTTTGACTGCATCCTGCACACTATAGTTCACACAAAGTGAAAGACTGAGTGCAGTAAACAAAAAATTGAATACGTAAATTAATTACTATCATGTAATACTACCTACGTAAATTAAATACTACCATGAAATAAATTGACCTTAACTGGAAATAATACCAAATCCCTCGGTTTGTAGAATATTCTAGATTACACAAATTTATTGCCATTGTAACCCATAAAATTCGAACTCTGGTTTTTAGAAACACTCACGCCTCATATTATAGAAACACTGTGATCATTTCAGCAACCCCTCCTATATTCAATCTGGCAAAACTCCGTCAAGCATCGCACGTCTTTTTCTTGCGGATCCAGAAATCATTCGGTAGCGCGTTTTCATTCTTCGCTCGCGTCGCGGCTCGTCGATGCGACCGCCATTTTTCCGCGAGTCGTCATATCCGTCCCCGTTCCCGTTTCTCGAACGAAACGATGGAAGGAACGCGTATCGACGATGTAATCCCGGGATGAAATGTTTGCGTAACGCGGTTGATTCGAATTCCCGGTGTTGCACAAAGCCTGGGGCCGATAAATGAAATTCCTTTATGCTCGTGGACGCGGCACGCTACCCTGCCGTGCCGTGCCGTGCCGTGCCGCGCTGGCTGCACGGAGGAGAGCAAAACGCAATTGTAACGCAAACTTTGCGCGAACTTTGCCCCGTGTGTACACGCTCGAAATCCGTGAATTCGGGAGCAGATGCTCCGCCGCGCAATCGGACCTGAACAAACTTGCGACCTCTCACCCCCATCATCCCCCTGGAGTCCACCCCCCCCGCCCCAACTACCGCCCACTCTGTGTCTGTACAGTATGCTCGCTCCCGATATTTCCGGTCGGGAGTTATGAGATTCCCACGGGATACCGGTGTGCTCTAGATGATTGTTACCATTTACCCTTATGTATCCGTCATCCGACGCCGATTTCCATTATTAACCGGTCCCCGGGATTATTTATGTCATAATTGTTGAAATTAGGTGTACCCTCTGGTAGGAAATCAATTTCTCAAGTCAAACATAAAAAATAGCGAAAGGTCTAGATCGGTGGCTCTTAACCTTCTCAGTGATCGGCCACCCCTTGCGTCGAAAAATGTGTTCTCGCACCCCCTTGAAAAATGCGTTTCTCTTTCTTTATTTCGAAAATCACATCTATCGTAGGATGATTTATTTATTGGACAATACATTTTCCACCGAAAATTTAGAAAGTTCTCTCGCACCCGCAGGAGATGACGCACCCCATATTAAGAACTACCGGTATAGAAGAACTGAAGCTTGTCAAACTTATAAGCGACGAGTAAAATTAATCGAGAGAAGGAAGAGCGAAAATATAAATTTGACAATAAATAAATTAAAATGTTCAAAAAGCTAATAGGGTAAATTCCTAATGTCCCGTCTTACAAAGCCAACCCTATCGATCCCATCAAAGACCTCCGATACTCAAAGAAACGACATTTCAAAGCAACCAAATTTCACAAAGATGCACGGTGTGAAATTCAAAGCAAGGGAAACGCAACAGAGGAAACGGGAGAAAGAGAGAGAGAGAGATCCGATATCGGAAACGTCGCCGGACAGGGGGAGCATCGCGGAGGGCACGGGGCGGGGTTTAATTAAAAGGCGTCTCCATAAATCCGTCGGCCGGCGAGCGGAACCCCGGCGTAGAGAGTCCTTTAAACGACTTATTGGTTCTCGACCTATTTCCTTAAAGGCTTCCGCGACTTTCGAGTCCCGTCTCGTTTCGCCGATTCGCCCTATTATACGCTCGAAAGCTTCGTCTCGAGACCCCGGAGGTGTCCTCTCTCGTCTCCTTTTTTCGACGACGCTCTCGAACCACGAACGCGAAATTGGTTAATTGACGGATCCCCGCTCGAAAATCTTCAACCCCTCCGCACCCCATCATGACGAATAGAACCCCGTGCGAAATTCTGGCGACGGTTAAAACAGCGTCTGGAAACTACTCTGTGCCAATTTTCAACCCTATGTGTCGACACGGGGGGTAATAACGGGGTGACAAAGAAAATCAGGTTTTTCCGTAATTTCTCTTACCCTCTTCGATCGAAAATTCTGAAAAAATTCGGGCATATTTCAGCTACTAGAATGCTCACCTATGAATTTTTCAGAATTTTTGGACTCGAAACTGAATTTTAGAAAATAAAAGAAATTTTGAAATGCCTATTTCTTGTACAAGCTATGAGATACTGACCTTATATTTGTACAGTTTTAATATATAATTTTTTGTTAACATATAATTTTGTCACATTTTTCAAGGGACGCTTCGTTTTCGAGAAAATCGAGTACGAAAATGCAGCGAGTACAAGCGCTATTAGATAGGAGGCGTCTGCCGCGTCTGACCACAACCAACCAATTCTACTTCCTGGCTAGACGGATCTGTAAGCTCATTTTTCTCGACAACGCGACGTTGAATGAGAAAATGTTATTCATTCTTTTCGACTTATTCTGTATTGGTATAGTTCTGTATAGTTGTGGGACTTTTATCGGCTAGACATTTGGGACATATGTCGAGCGAAGACTGTACATAATTTCGCAATAGTAGCCTCGTGTTATAAAAACACTGTGTTCCGTCTGAAGACTTTGAGTTCTCTGAGGCTCTCAAGCCCCAAAATACAAAGCCGGTTAATTGAGGGATCCCAGCTGAAAATTCCAGTCCGTGTCCCTGCCCCGCACCCTCTAGACCCCATAAACCGCCGAATCGAACTCGGCGCGAAATTCCGGCGACGGATAAGAGAGTGTTCTCGCGTCTGGTGTCTGGGTTTTAGTTCGCGACACGCTTTCTTCCTCGGAGTCCCCCTTTTCCGCTCCTCCTCGGCTCCTCGTGAGTTCGTCTTGCTCCGGAAATTCGGTCCAACGTCTCTTTGTGTCCCTTTCGCTCCCTCTTCACCCTCTCTCGCTCTCTCCCTTCCTCTCTCTCCCCTCTCTCTCTCTCTTTCTGTTTCCAGCTCGGTCTCGTTCGCTCTCGACCCCGGAGGCTGCAGACTCCCACGCCTCTAGCTGCTCCGGCTATCGATTGCGAGCTGCCAGGGCCACGAAGACCCCTGGCTTGGCTTCGTTGTGCTAACTCGTTACGCGGTGTTACCGTGTTCCTCCCGATTATATTGCCAGACCGTGTCTTCTCACCCTGTACGCCCTCTCGCACCACCCACCCTTGTCTCTTCTTTCTCTCTGCCACCTCCCCCTCCCCCTCCTCGTCGCCGACATTCTCGATTTCTCATCCCCCTCCCCCAGCCCCACTCCTCCCCGTTTCGATATTTCTCTGTTCGACCCAGGAGCTTTAACAATCCGCAGCCGGAGAACCATCGCGATCGAAGTAATTGGGGATCCTAAGTGGGCTACGCTGGTGCCAGCCCGGTTATGTGTGTCCGTGGGACACTTGCATGCGACGAGAGTTAACGATCGGAACTACCGAACCCGTCGAAATGACGGATTTCGGGTTTGTTTCTTTTTCTGTTCGAGCAGTTATAGAAATATCTTCTTGAGCAATCTTTCAGCGTACTTTTTCTGAAAAACAATGAAACAAGTTTGAGAATATCTCGGTGATTATTAATTTTAAGTCCTATCTGGTGTAATACCTTTTTACGCAGCATTTGGTGCTTTATCTGAATTCGAGAAAAAATGTTGGGCATCCCGCTCAAAAGACTGATGGCGGCCCCCATGTCTCGACACAAAAGCAAAGTAACGAAAAACAGATCGCAGCACTATATACCCCCCCCCCCTGGAAACTATGCAACATTTGCTTGAAAAATTTGTTCGCACAACAAATAATTTAAAAGTTATTTTAACCTTGTATTATTATTTTCGAATTTCGTGAACGATTTCACGTCTCGTGATAGTAGGGGTGGAGTGATCAATACACTAGTAATATTTCCAACTCCTGTTCCCAGCAACAACTACTCATTTTTATCGTAATTGCATAAAATCAATAGTCCAGTCATTACAACGGAAACAGGTTAATTAATTGTTCTTGATTACCATCGCAGGTCATTTCGTTCCACAGTGCAGTGACTTATAGCAGCGCTCGAATTGCTTTCGTACTTTTCGACGACGCGGGATGAGTTATAAATATTACAGGTTCAAGTGAATTTTAAATCACGCCGGTTACTTAAATATTCTTCCCTGTCACTGTATACATTTCCTGGTCAGTAATAGCTAAAACGTGTCGGAATTCGCTTTATCGAAACTTTCTACGCGAGATAAATGTTATTGCAGTCCCTTGCGTGACACGTGTAGCCCCCTTCACAACGACAGAGGTTCACACATGTTGCACAAGGGACTCCATAAACCTCCATGGGGAACAATCGGGGGGAAAAATCAGCGGAAAATAAATTGGACTGCTGCTTTTAGCATCGTAAACTTGACTCAACGAGGGTTCGAGGAAAAAAATGCGATAAAATATATCTTGCACGGATGTTATAATATTTAACTGGCACTTCACGCGAGCTGAAATTCCACTGCAACGTATTAAAGTTCTCCGCAAAGTATTTTTCTTACTATCCACTTTGATATTGCTAATTGCAAGCTCGTACCAACGGTGCAATTATCCTTTTATGAATGCCGTAAGTACCATTTTCATTTTTAAATTTTGCTTGTACTTAGCCATGCCATTCGCCAGCTTAAAAGTCGTCCAACATGGATGAAGGTTTACGGAACGTTAGTGTTTCCATCTAGAAAAATATATCTTGCATCAAATTTACAATTTCTGCAGCAAAAAACAAGAGTATGCGCTAAGCTTTTGTTTAACGAATAAATAATTTATTTGTCCATTTCACAGGCTAGATGTATGAGTCGATAAAATGAACTTTAAAAAAGGTCTAACGCTTTCTTTAAACCTTGTGCTTTCGAAGGAACTTTTTATAAAATATGCTTACTATAAACAACTCATTTGCAACCTTGGAAAGCAATGGTGAATTCGCACTGTGCGCCTCAAGTAAAAACAGAATGACTTTTAAAAGTGAATACTAGTTAAGTCTAATGCTTCGTGTGAACTATCTGCTTTAAGAAGTTTTTCCAAAAAGTTCCTACAATAACTTTATCAAACTCTATAGAGTTTCTCTATGGAGTTAGGGGTCGTGAATACTCGGTAATGATTCCGGAGGGGCACACGAAAATCGGAGGCACTCGTTTATTCATTTCCCGGCTCGGTTTCGCGATCTCAGCAGGTCCAATCGATGGGGACTTCCGATTCCCTTTGAGCGGCAGTTTCTGCATTAAATGATTCGGAAGTTAGGCTATCAAAGAGCCAGGATTTCCGCGCTGGGGCGCGATTATTCCCAGCAATCGGGCTTATAAAAACGGATCCGGTTCTCCCTCTTTCCTCTGCCACCCTCTCATCTGTTTTCGCGCGCGCGCTCGCTCGCTCGCTCGCGAAAAGTTCAAGTGTCTCGAAATGAAAACGCGTCTGCTAGCGCGAGATAACGAGCCCGTAACTATCTTGCATGTCGCGTCAAGTGAATCCCGGTACACAAATAACAGTAACGTTTACCTTGTAGCCCCGAGCACCGCGTAATCTACCGTCTCGCCTTACTTAATGTCAATTACGAACCGTCGAGACGTTTCCCCACACAGAGAGAGAGACAAAGTCAAAGAGATAGGCAGACAGAGAGAAGGAAAGAGAGAGAGAGAGAGAGAGAGAGAGAGAGATTCATTTCGTCGATTTTTCATTTCGTTTAACAGCGACTTGGTATGCACAATGGGCCCCTGGTAATTATAATCCCGGGCTACAATGCTATTCGCACGCGAGGAGGTGTGCAATGAAACCGGCGAAATTAAAACTAATGGTAAGACTAATATAACCCAATTAGCCTTAACGACGATATGGTACCACTCGCAATCAGACTTTAACGAAGATTGAAGCTGTGCGGCACACCGACGGGTCCGAGGATACGGAACTAATTACCTGTAATCATTAGTGGACTGCGGAACTTTATGCAAATTCGCAGTTTTTGCCGAGCGAGTTTGAAGAAATCGGAATCAAGCGAAATTCCATTCTCTCTGGTTCTGAGATTCTGCTGGAAGTTGCGTGGGATTGCTTTATATTTGTTTGGCTCTGCGGGCACAGTATTAACCGCTGTAGAAAATGGCCGATTATAGGAAAATACGAAAAGGAAAATACCGGAGGTAAATGCCGAAGGAAAATACTATTGAAAAATATTTCCTGTGTTTTAGTTTCACAATAACATCTCTCGGCTGGTCTTTTTCGTGTCTAATTGACAATTCGATATTTTCAACCTTAGATAACTATCCCTTCGAAAAAATAAAGGCAACTGAATTTTCTGATAATAGATGATCCGCCAATTGTTTTAATTTGTGCACTTTTGTATTTCATTTTTCCTATTTCTATGTAAGATAATATACCTTGTTAATTGAACAGTGTACAATTTATTGCATTTGTAATTTTAATTAACGTTAATTTTATTTAAGGAATCTCGCTGTCACAGTATCGTCCCCAACAATGAATTTTCATTACAATGTTCACCATCCCATATTACATTTCCAACCAAATATTATACTTACAGGACCATTAAACATTGCATATTGTCTACATTGTGACTCGAATAGTAAACCACTAATTGCAAAATAAAATAGTACTCCCCACAAAGCAAATACTAACTCGCGCAGGAGTAATCACTAAATTGTGATCAACTGCAAGAGACACGAGCTAAATAATCGCTTGATCATTATGGAAAATTAATAATCTAATTAATGTGAAAATTATGTATCGGTCACTTTACATTCTTTTAATCTTTCCATCGTTCTAAGCCAGGTCACTAACCGAGAAAACGATAAATAGTTAATTCAATGAAAATACGTAACCGAAAATAGTTATAATTTATGGGGTATGCTAGAACGAACTAATTAGTTCGAGAATCTCGATCGTTACAGCATCTGCTCGTTCCAGCATGCATTGAAACATATGTACTTCCGGGTTTCCAGAGTATTTAGTGTAGCACCCAATGGAATATACAGACAAGATACGATTAACTGAATTTGCTCCTTATTAATTTTAATATCAATCTCATTTTTTAACTCAGCATTAGTTAGTTTAAGTAATCAACAATTTATTTATTTACGAATATTTTTAATTCGCGATTATCGAGATTGTAAAGAGCAACAAATTTATTTCTTCGGATATACAAAAAGAGTGGCTAAAAATTTGAAGAGACACATTCTTGTTCCTATTACAATTTATTTTTAATATTTCTTTGGGTATTATAATAAAAAAGTAAAAAAATGTGAATATTCTTGTAATTTTTATAAAATGAAGTAAAATAGTCACTTTTAATTCCCCGTGAACTTAGCGTTAACAACGTTGCTTCCCAACGTTTCACGGTAGTTTGTCAACGGGTTAGAAAACGTCAGGTTCGAGTCGCTTCAGCTCGGCACAGGTGAAGAAGCGTGTCCGCGGTTAGGCTAGCCGAAAAGAGATCCGCAAGAAGCTCGGCCCGGCGTCAAAGTAGGTTATGCAAAAGAGAAATGTGTGTCGTACGAGGAAGAAGGGGTTGCTTTCGCAGGGTTATCGACGGAGGTCCCTCCGTCTAAAGTTTCCCGGCTTTACGGCCGGCTAAAATCGAGAGGGAACATTCAATTAGGTCTTATCGGTTCTCTCGAGCAGAGTTTTTATCGCGTTTGATCGCCCTTTATTCGCGTGTACGCCGTAGCTTGGCCTGGCCCGCGGCTTTCCCTCCCTTATCTCGTCGCTCGTGCCTCATTTGCGAACGAGAACCTCTTCCCACCCGCGGCTCCGAGGATAAAAAGGCTGCTTCTCTGCAGTCCCCCTCTCTCCCTCTCCCTCTCCCTTTCTCTCTTCTTAACCCTGTGTGAAACTCGTGCCCTTTTCCTTCCTTATCTCACGTCCTTAAATCCACCCCCGCGCTCGCCACCCTGTTTCTCTATAACTATAAATACGCGTTTACGGTACCCACCCTCCATCCCGATTTATTTACTCTACTCGCGACACGATCAAATTACCCGATTAACATCGCGACTCCATTGTTTTGCTGCGAGAAACTCCCTGCTAAATGATTTCCTCGCGACGTGGTTGCTCCAAGGGGCTAATTAATAATAGGAGTTAGAGAGTGGTGACTACAGTATAGGAGGACAGATTTTATGCGTTTGTGACCAAAATGGATAGGTAAGATTTAACTCTTTGCAATAACAATATAAATATACATAGGAATTGTTGCTTTGTTTGTTGAATAATTTTAAAGACAGAAATTCAGGGCGGGTCGTCTAGGTTTAGCTGTTCTGGTATTCAGTTCGAGTTTCCTTTCCTTTAGAGGGTAGTAGAGGGTAGTAATTAAATTGATAGAGGTTGATTTAAGTACAAGAAGAGAATCAGCACGCATAGGAGGAGTAACTTCGAGCATTCGAATCGGGTTATTTAAATCTAGGTTTTCTAATGACCATTTTTGAATCTGGTTTCTTTTTAGACTTCAGACAGTAGAATTAAATTGATAGGGGTTGAATTAGAAGCAAGAAGGCAACTAACATCTTCTTTCGTTTTAGACAGAAGAAATTAAATCGATAGGGGTTGAAATAGATGCAATAAGAAGATCGACATGTTCATATTGGTGGGGGTTGAAAAACATTCAATATCGACATACAGACACTTTTGGGGTTGGATAAGTTGCAATAAGATCAACGTAGACAAACTGTAAGGGGTTGAAGAATTTCTATCGTATTTTTATTGTCAGTCCCGTTTTTGTATGCAACATGCATTTTACACTACAGTAGTTTTGAATAAAATTTCTTAACCAACATCGAAAAATACACATTGGTCTAAATTGGACTGTCGCCACCTTTTCGAAAATATTTTTTTACAACCAGTTGCATAACGTTACAGTCAGTCTATACTTTTTTTAAACATTTATATATCAAGCATTGTTCTTAATTTTTTCTGCTCGGAAATACGAACATGTTTCCGATCGACAGAGGTACAGTCAACCTGTTTTTGTGCGATTCTTTTCTATGCGATTTTTTTTGTGCGATTTGTTTTGTGCGATTTTCTTTTATGCGGTACATGAATGCCAACGGTGTTGGCATTATAACACCTTTGTAACGTTCTACGACGAGTAGTATTGAATTGTGTGCATTTCGAAAATTTCTCCATGCTAAAACTGGGAAATTAAATTTTTCTGAAACGTTTCCATGTGTAATTTAATTATTTATTTTATTTGAAAAGCACTTTCTCGCTATCTCGTAAATCTTTGACGTATTTTCTAAGTGAGACTTTCTTTTACGCGGTCCCTCTCCACCGGATACAAAAATTTTCTTTAATATGTTGTAAAAAATTATTTGTTATAGCTATTTCTGAAGTTTCTGAATATTTTCTTTTTTGTGCGATTTTCTTTTATGCGGTACATGAATGCCAACGGTGTTGGCATTATAACACCTTTGTAACGTTCTACGACGAGTAGTATTGAATTGTGTGCATTTCGAAAATTTCTCCATGCTAAAACTGGGAAATTAAATTTTTCTGAAACGTTTCCATGTGTAATTTAATTATTTATTTTATTTGGAAAGCGCTTTCTCGCTATCTCGTAAATCTTTGACGTATTTTCTAAGTGAGACTCTTCTATGCGGTCCCTCTCCATCGGATACAAAAATTTTCTTTAATATGTTGTAAAAAATTATTTGTTATAGCTATTTCTGAAGTTTCTGAATATTTTCTTTTTTGTGCGATTTCTCTTATGCGGTCCCTATCTACCGCACAAAAACAGGTGTGACTGTATCTGCTTCAAGAATATTGGCCCACCTGCACGGACGGAAAGTTGCCAAACCGTAAACGGCGTTTAACGAATCAGGAACCGTGAGGGGTCCCCGTCGCGAGAAGTTCCTCGGCAAAAATTCACCGTGCCATCAAGCAGCGGTAACGAAGCCCGTCGATCACGGGGGAATTCTTAACCGAACGTGTCGGAATTCGAGCAACTATTTCGATTAACCGCGCCAAATTTCGTGGAAACCGTGGGGAGGGGCAGGGGGAGGGGGGTGGTTTAGGGCAGCAAGCTGGGCGACCGCGTCTATCCGAGTCCCGATCTCTCTCCGCGGCAATTACAGTCATTAATCTCCCATGGAAACAAAGAGGGGGAGGAGGGCAAATGAAACGCGGGTTTATAAAACCGTGATGGCGGTGAGCGAAGAGCCGACGGGGTGGTTCGAGGAGGGTTGGAGGAGGCTGCGGTTCGACGACTCGGCGCTTTTATCCGTCGCGCGATGGAAACGAGATTTATCGGTCGCCGAGGGGGAGGGAAAAACCTCGGAATCGTTCCGGAGAATCCCGGTGAAAATCGCCCGTGGGAGAACCGGGACGGATTTTCGTCGCGTTCCGAACGCCGGAAGCCTCGGCGGAGGAACCTTGCGGCGAACCGGAGTCTCGGAGAACAGGTTCGGGAACAGCTTCTTGCTACGACGTCTCGGCTAACTATCCTCGCCGACACACGAGACACCTATAACGGAAGTCCCCAGGAAATTGACTGGCAAGATTCCCAGGTAACAATAATAATGTTACTGTTTACAGGAAGAACTTATTATTCTCGTCGAACCACTCCAATTGATGGAGAAAGAAATGAAGAAATTCAGAGAATTGTCTTTCCTTTCTACGCAAAGCGTTACGGTGTGAGTGTAATGCTGTAACGTGAGTGTAATTCATCAGGAAAAAATACATCGAAAATGTCGAATAACAATTTTTCGCTCGAGGCTCCGTTTCCGAGAAAATCGAGTTCATTACTCGCGTACGCGTTCGTAGAACGACTTGATTCATTTCATTTTTTGAATTTTTCATTTTGTCGCCGTGGCATAAATTCTTACGGCTTTTTACGGAATGGTTCGGTACGAGTGGTATACGCGAGCTGTAGATGAATTCTCTATGAAAAAATACATCGACAATGTGAAATAACCATTTTTTGATTGAGCCTCCGTTTTCGAGAAAATTGAGTTCGTATCTCGCGCACGCATTTACTATAGGACGGCTTGATTAGTTTCATTTTTGGATTGTTTTAATTCCGTCGTCGCAGCATTTCATCGATTTGTACGGTTTCATACGGAACGGTTCGGCGCGAGTAACATGAACGAGTGTAGGTGAATTCTTGATGAAAAAATATATTGAAAATGTGGAATTAGAAATTTTTATTCGGGGCTACGTTCTCGAAATGATGTTTAATATCAACATATTGTTACGAAAGATAGTAATTAATGTTATATTTTAGCAGAATTGGGGCTCACGTTGCCGAAGAAAATTGCTGAAATTGTCAACCATTTTATAAATTCATATCTCAAGTGCAAATCAAATTATTTCTGGTAATTGTTTATCATTTTCGTGGTCTTTTGCGTAGATTTAGAGACGGGGCCACAGAAGGATTAATATCAAGAAATTCTTGATCTTCATCCTTGAAGAGGTCCGGTTTTGAAGTTTCCAGTTCAGAAGACCTGGGGGTCCAGAGAAGTCGGAGTAGGGTGGAAAAAAAGAAAAGAAATGGGCATTGGTGTAATTTTTGGAGCCGACAGAAAATCCCCCGGTGGTAGGGCGTAAATTACAGGGCGTTGAAGGAAGTTTTTGGTCGCAGAGACAGAGTCGACGGTATTTCCAAGGCGGGTGGCACGCTTTAAAGCAGCCCTTAACTTCTTCTTAACGTTCCAGCCGGTCCTCCGACAACGTTCTCGCATAACTTCCTTCGCGACGACGCTTTTCACGGCGGGCACATTCGAACGGAATGAATGGTTGAAACTCGATAACGCCTCGAGAAAATATTTTCAAACGGCACGGTTTTCTCCTGTGCACATACCTATACACACACACATACGCACGCTCGAACACTCCTGCAACCCCCTTGGAGCCTGACACCCCCGCGATCGTAACTTTCCTCGTTTCCTTGGCCACCGAGACTAGATCATGCTCAATGGTAATGCTTTGGTGCTATGGTAGTAACAATGATCGCGTTTAATTGCCTGGTTTTGTGGGATATTGTTATGTTCCCTTTTACGGGCTTGTAATTTTTTTTTAAGGGGTCAAAGAAGTGTTGCGATCGTAAAACATTATGGTTGCAGATGCAAATGTATATTCAGAACCATGCAGATAAATATTCTAGTTTTAATTAATAAATTTTCTTTTTTTTGTTATTTTGCATTTACGAAGATATTCAAACGAACTAATATTTATTAATACATTCTCTTAGTACCTGAATTCAATTATTATGAACTCCCTTTCTCGAGAGAGATACTGTGAAGACGTAAAAAAGCACAGTGTAATGTTCAGACTATAGATCTCAAGCACTTGTTGCTGATGCAAATGTATAATACGAAACCATACAAATAAGGATTCTGGTTTTAATGAATCAAGTTGCCTCGTTGTTTTGCATTTACGAAGAGATTGGAATAAATAGATCGTTTTTCTCCCGTTTCCTGTTCCCGTTTTAGACGATTCAAGGGAATTTAAAGATGCATGAGTACATTCGTAACCGGTATTTCGCTCAGCAGTCTTCGTAACGTTTTATGAAATACAATGTGTCCCATAAAGTATACAAGAAGATATCTCGATAAAATCGTAAATGGAACGATCATCATGCTATGTGCTACAATTTTAAATATCTACATCAGGTATATTGTATTCTTGTATATTCGAGTATATTCTGGTAGATTCTGGCATATTTTGGTATATTCTAGTATATTCTACTATATTCTGGCATATTCTGATATATTCTAGTATATTCTGGTATATTCTAGTATATTCTGGTATATTCTAGTATATTCTGGTATATTCTAGTATATTCTGGTATAGTCTAGCAGATTTTGTTATATTCTAGTATATTCTACTATATTGTGGCATATTCCGGTATATTATATAGTATATTCAAGTATATTCAAATACATTCTAGTATATTCTGGTATATACTGGTATATTCTAGTATATTCAAGTATATTTTAGTATATTCGAGTATATTCTGGTAGATTCTGGCATATTTTGATATATTCTAGTATATTCTGGTATATTCTAGTATATTTTGGTATATTCTACTAGTATATTCTACTATATTCTGGTATATTCTGTTATATTCTACTATATTCTGGTATATTCTGTTATATTCTAGTATATTCTGGTATATTCTAGTATATTGTGGTACATTGTACTATATTCTGCCATATTATGGTATATTGTATAGTATATTCTAGTATATTCTATTATATTATAGTATATTTTGGTATATTCTGCTATATTCTATTATATTTTAGTATATTTTGGTATATTCTGATATATTCTGATATACTCTGGTATTCTGGCATAAAATTCACTTGATTATCTTTGCGTAAAATATAAAATGGAACCCCATTTATACGTTTCATCCATAAGAAGAATCCGAACGTTTCATTCGTTCGACGAATCTGAAAGCGCACGAATACGTCATCCGGTGCGAATGTTTCAGGTACGAAAATAGGAATTTGTATAGAAATCCTGATCATAAAATCAAGACGAGGAAATTTCTTATAACACGAACGCATGAAAGCTTAGGCAAACGATTTTCAAGGCCGATCGACTCGAATCTTGAGATTCCCGTTCGAGTTTCGAGAAATCTGTTGAAAGGGGATGAAAGAAGATGGAGGCACGAGGGTGACGAGGGTCGGACAACGGAAGTCGATATCCTCGGGGGTGGGAAGAGAGGAGAAAGTTTCCAATTTAGCCGGGAACGAATTAAACCATCGACGAGGCGGGCAGGCGTGGTACATATTAGAAAGCGCGAACGAAAAAAGAATAGGTGGGAGGGTGTATTTTCGATTGGGGACGAAATTTTCGAAACGCAACTTTCGCACGGGATTTCGGACTTTTCATCGGCGTTTCGACGATAATCGACCATTGTCGGGGAAAATGGGTGGAAGGGCGGCAGAGGGGAGGGGGCGACGAAGGGAGGAAAAACGCGACGAGAGAAACGAGCCGAACGAACAATACCGCAATGAAGAGTCACGCTTTGCGCGCGATCCTCGCTGAAAGCCGTAAGAGGATTTCGTTTGACTGGGAAAAATAGTCGTACGGAGGTCGAACGTCCCTGCTACCCGTTAATGCGAGTCGGATAATTAACCATAAATCGTCCCTTGTGAAAAGAATTGTAATCAGCGGCGAAATCTGACCCGGCGCACAGTGGGATGCCGTTTCTATAAAATGGGTGGAATTAATTCGAAAATGTTCATGTCACGAAATAACCTGAAACCAGGTCTTTTCGCAAGCTAGATTAATGAAATCAATTAATTTCCGCGGTTTCCGAAAATAAAATCAAAATGCTATTAATCCCTGCACCTTACGCGCATATTAAAAATGCATAAAGATACGCAGTCTACATTATCTTCCCCGGCAAAATTTTTTTTAATTTATCCAGGTAAATTCAGAAGGAAGCAAACTGTAGAAGAATCGAGTAACGAGGCCGGCCCCAAAGTGAACCATTAATTTCTCAAAGGTGATTAATAAAGAAAGACCTCCGCAAGAATATTCACAAAGAACTTTTGCATCGTCGACGATAAGTGCAACGTAGAATCCCTCTCCACCCCCTTCCCCCTCGACCAAGTAGAATCAGCGGAAAGGAAAAACTCGGTTTCAATTAAACGATTGCTCCAGGTTCTTCTTACATTTTTCCCTTCTGTTTAATTTCAACGGAGTGTTGCCGACCAGGAAAGATACATCAACGCACAAAGGGTTAATTAACTGAGCCGGGGTGGTTGCGGGAACGCGATGGGAAAAACAGGATGCGCGAGACCGGAAGAGAACACCCTGGGACCAGGGTGTTATTTGAAATGCCCGGAGCGATAAGTTTCCAGAAGGTGTATTCCACGAGGCCCGGGTACATAAACGCTGCTAATAAAGGTCTCAAAGGACCTAAAGGGACCGAGAAGGATGCTCGCGTAAAGTCTACCCTCTAATCCCTCTTCTTCCAGCTGGACGAGAAAGAGAGAGAGAGAGAGAGAGAGAGAAGTCTAGTTATACTGGAGGCCCTTAGGATTACGAGTTCTCTCCAACGCGATGCACTTGGCCGATGTTTAGCCGGCGGCTAAAAAAATTTGACCAAAGAAAATCCCAATTTCACCCTCGTCTTGCTTAGTGTGGACCGTAATTGGGACGGGCTTTATCTCTCCGGGACGATTGAAAATTGAGAGAGATCTTCTCGAAGAAAATTTAGAACGCCGGAGGAAGATCTATTTCGTTTATTCAGGCAAGCGTGTGGAGGAAAAGTTGGGAAATAATTTCTCTTGAAATGGATCCCTTTCTTTTTTCATGGAGGTAATCTCTATTACGGATACCCCGCAGCCCCCGAGGGAGGGGGAAGACTTGAAATGGATCTCCAGGAGCATTTTATGTGAGACGTTCTTTTTTTAATATTTCACGTGAGATGCTCTTCTTTACTGTTTTATGCGACTGCAGTTTGTGTCCAGGAGTACATTTCTTGCGATACGTTTTATCTACTTCCTGTTATTTTTTGAGAAGTTGTCTACCATAATTTAGTAGAGATGGCATTTCTTCTGTTTCTCCTTGCTGGTCTTCTGTGCTTGTTATTTCTGTAAAGTTGCTTTGGAAATTGTTTTTCTTGATCCCTCTTAGCCTCATAGCGCTACAATTATTTTTCGAAATTTGTTATACAATGAACCATCGTCTTTAAAAAATGTTTTTCCTAGTACCTCTGGTTTCACAAAGTCTTAGATTTTGGTTTCGAATTTATTACCTTAAGTAAACGTTCATTTAGATCCTCAGGCTTCGAAAAATATTTTTCCTACTCCCTCCAGTTTCAAGAAGTCTACGATTTTCTGCTTAAATTTTTGTCACTTGATTGGAATATTTATGTGGAACAGTCTTTGAAAATTACTTTTCCCGTGTCCTCCAGTTTTCAAGATATTAAATTATACCTAACTCTCAACTTTAAGGGCTGTTCAACCCCCTAGGATCTGTTCTAAGCCTTAATATTGGAGGTTGTTTTTTCTCAACATGGACGACAGTCTTTTTCACCCCTTTAACGTCAATGATGACCAGTGAAATAACTCCCAAAAATATTCAGCTCGCATTTGAAAAGTTCCAACCCCCAATTTCGTGATCCGCCGCACCGTTTAATTTTCACCCCTTTAACATGAACGACGACCAATAAAATAACCCCTAAAAATATTTAGCTGAAATTTTGAAAGTTCCAACCCCCAATTTCGAGAGCCGCTGCACCCTCTAATTCGAAGAGTGTTTTCGACCCCATTAACGTGAACGACGACCAATAAAATAAATCGCAGGGTCAAACATGTCCCAGTGAATTACGTCCAACATAAATTCCATCGACAATTAGCGTGGCCATACTTCGTCACGGTTCCCGGAAACATTCAATGGAGATGGAGCGTAACAATGTACACACACCAACAGGCTACAAAGAAGCGAGGTCGCTGCAACAGTTCGTTTTCTTTATCTTCCTTCTCCGTTTTGCAAATGGAGAAACTGTTCGATGGAACTGGGCGATTGCTGGTTGAACGTAATGGAGTGGCGTAGATAAACACGATACAAGACCGGCCACCCCCCCAACCCCCTAAATCCTTCGAGACGAACAATTTTCACTTAACGCTTCTCTAACGCGGCGCGAGTTGTTTGCCTTCTACTTCGATCGAGAAATCTCGAAGGATTCGACGCTCGTGGACGGATACGAAAGGACTAGAAAGCCGTTCGAAGCCCCTCTTGAAACGTTGCAGACCCTCGAGGGTCTCGAACACGGCTCGAGCGACAGGGAATCGGTTTTTTCTTCTTCTTCTCCTTCTTTTTTGGGGGGCGAGGGTAGCTTGTTTCCAGTTTAAGAAGGGTGCGGAGTGGATACTCTCTCGGTTTTCTAAATTTTTTATCGGCTTTACAAGTTCTCAATTAAACCGACCGACAGACGTCCTCGTTCCGGATGTTCGAGCCACTTTGCAGGATGAAGTTCAGAAATAATCCATCGCCAGGTATTCGACCGGCTTGCAATTTTAATTTCTAGAGAAAACAGATGTTTTCGCGTTTCGTGCATGTTTCCCTTGGGAATTTTTAATCCTGGACAATATTCTTAATCCTTGAACGTTTCGACGCTTCAATTTTAGCCCGCAGAATTTTCATTTTTGAAGAATATTTTATCTCCGACCCTGGATAATTTGCATTTTGTTAAAATGATGATAGGAATTTCTGGCCACTCCAATTTTAGTCTGTATAATTTTCATTTGTGAGGGAACTAGGTTATTTTCCTGTTTCGTTCGAATTCTTTGAGAATTTTTCACCCTAAATAATTAAATCGTCATTAAAATTGCGATTGGAACATTTACTTACAGTGTCTCAACAGTACCCAAAATAAAAATATCATTAATAATTTCAAGACATTAAGAATAGTACATTCTGAAATTCTTTGAATCCTTAATGTGTTCCTTTTTCTCACTGATTTATGTTACAAATGCATGAAATCTGCGGTCCAGATATAACAAATCTATAAATATCCATCTTACTTCTAAAACCGAATAAATTCCCTTGACAAATCGCCCAAACTCCGAACACCAATTAAATCTCCATTCCAAACCACTAGATTACAGTCTGACCCATTTAAAGGTTTTACCACTGAAATCCTTGAAATTTTCACATTGACTCGAAATCCTCCATTTCCACCTTTAGCAGTAGTAGAATCCGTGTCCCAGGAGTGCCTGGATCCGGATAAGAAGATCTCTCACGATCAAGAAAGCCAAGATTTCCCACCTGGTCCAGACGAATCCCTCTAAATTCAATTAAAATTACAAAACACTTGAGCGCGTTACTACTGCCGGCGTTGATAACGCCAATCTCCCGACACAAACAACCAGGGACAGAGCAAAAAAGAAGTTTATAGAGAGGGTGAGAGAAGTGAGGGAAGAGAGAGGGAAGCGAGAGAAAGATAGACACGTCGGTCAAATATAAACCGAGCATTTCCTCTCATGTTTTAATTAAGTGAAAATTTTTAAAAATACTGTTCTGGAAACGACGGTTTTAAAAACAGGGGTTTCAAATTAAGGGGGATCTGGAAACAGGGGTTTGAAATTACGGGGGTTTGGACACCGGGCTTTTGGAAACAGAAATTTTCGAAACAAGGTTTTGAAATTACGGGGGTCTTGGAAACGGGACTTTTAGAAACAGGGGTTTGAAATTAAGGGGGATCTGAAAACAGGGGTTTGAAATTACGGGGTTTGGGCACCGGGCTTTTGGAAACAGAAATTTTCGAAACAGGGTTTTGAAATTACGGGGGTCGTGGAAACGGGGCTTTTAGAAACAGGGGTTGGAAATTATGGGGTTCTTGGACCCGAGCTTTTAGAAACGGGGATTTTGGAAACAAAGGCTTCAGAAACAAGAATTTTAGAAACGAGGGTTTATTGTTACGTAGGTCCTGGAAGCAGGGGTTCTGGAGGTTTTCCAAAATTCTCAAGAATTTGTAACTCTGGATAATTAGTATTTTATCAGAATTAGGGAAGGAATCTCAAGGGAGGGTCAGTTAAATATAAACCCGACATTTTCTCTGATTTTCTATTTTAGTGGAACTTTTCAAAAATACTGTTACGGAAACGGCGGTTCTAGGAGCAGCGGTTCGGCATTAACCCGGGCGTTGAATTAACAAACGAAACGAGTCAAAGGGGATATAAACGGGCAGACAGATCGTGCATTCAGGTGAAAGGGAAAGACAGTCGCGAGGGGATCGAGCGATTTTACGTAAGCGTTGCTCTCTCCGTTGTTGTTGTTCGATCCGCAACAGTAGGACGCGTCTGTCGATTCGTCAGCGAAATTCGCTTTTAGCTCTCTCTCGGCCTGTAAAAGCGCAGGCGTCGCTCCTACATAGATAATTCATAATGACGACAGCTGGGCTATAGTTGTCATTCCAGCACACGGAAACCCCTTCCTCGGCTTTTCTTCTTCCATCGACCCTTTTTTCTTTTCCTTCTTTTCCTTTCTCCTATTTCGCCTGGCTCTCTCGCTCGACGTTCCTCTCCTTCCTCCTCCAACTTATTCCACCTTTTCTTCATCTTCTCCGCCGCCTCGTACGCCTTTCCATTCGCCTTTTTCACACACCCACCACCGTTCCAACGCCACCGTCCCCCATGCCTATCCTATCGAGAAATTTGTAGCTCCACGACCACAGTGTTACGGATCTTTTAACGTAATTGGTCGGCGCACGTCCCTACGGCGAGAAATTGCCGAGAGTCTGACGAATATTAACCGGATTTTGTGCTGCACCTCTGACATCCTCGCTTCTACAAACTCCTGTTTCCGGAACCCCCATTTACAAAACCTCCGTTCACAAAACCCCCGTTCACAAAACCCCCGTTTACAAAACCCCGGCTTCCAGAACTCTCGTAATTTCAAACCCCTGTTTCAAACATTCCTATTTCTGAAACCCCTGTTTCTAAAGTTTCTATTAATAAAACCCCTTTCTATAAAATTCCTATTTCTAAAGCCTACTTTTCCAAAATTCCCATTTCTGAAATCCCCGTTCCAAGAACCCTATTTATGAAACCCCCGTGTGTATAACCCGCATTTACAAAAACCCTGCATCCAAAACTCCGTTTACAAAACCCCCCGGTTACAAAATTCCTATTTCTAGAATCCTTAATTCCAAACCCCCGTTTACGAAACCACCTGTTTACAAAAATCCCTGTTTACGAAACCCCCTGTTAACAAAGCCCCCGTTCACAAAATTCCTATTTCCAGAACCCCCTTAATTCCAATGCCCTGTTTACGAAACCCCCTGTCCAAGAACCCTCTGTTTACAAAACCCCTGTTTACAAAACCCCCTGTTTACGAAACCCCCTATTTACCAAAACCCCTGTTTACAAAACCCCCGTTCACAAAATTCCTATTTCCAGGACCCCCTTAATTCCAAACCCCTGTTTACAAAACCCCCTGTTTACGAAACCCCCTAATTACGAAACCCCCTGTTTACAAAACCCCCGTTCTCAAAATTCCTATTTCCAGAACCCCCTTAATTCCAAACCCCTGTTTACAAAACCCCCTGTTTACGAAACCCCCTATTTACGAAACCCCCTGTTTACAAAACCCCCGTTCACAAAATTCCTATTTCCAGAACCCCCTTAATTCCAAAGCCCTGTTTACGAAAACCTCTGTTCACAAAACCCCTGTCATCAGAACCCCCATAACTCCAGAACACGTCCTGTGTCACTCACGGCTTTATTCCCGCACAAACATTGTCTCCCAATAAAAAAGCTGACGAGCGGATGAGGCAGTTTAGGCTAGATTTAAGTCCATGCACGTTCGAGGCCGATAATTCTCGCGGCTAACGACCGAGCGGGCTTTATGGGCCTCGCGGCGACGATCATTCGGTCGGCGCGGCGCGAAGCAAAGCAGAGCAAAGCAGAGCGGAGCAGAGCAGAGCAGAGCGGAGCGGAGCGAGTGTTAAAGGCGTCGATTCGACGTTTAACTGCTCGCGATCGACCAAGTAATTTCGCCCTTGTCACCCGGCTTGCTATTCCCGATAAACGGGGTCCCGCCTCTCTGTCAACGCTCCTTTTTCTTCCGTTCGATTCTTTCGGAATCTCAATCAAATTCTCGAAATTCCGACCAACACCTTGCTCACTCTGACACATTGTCCTCCTGATCAGTTAGAGAGCATCTGTAGACCCCATAGTAAATTATTTCAAATATCTCGGATGACAGATTAGCTCCTCATCAGCTACAGATCAGTTACAGAGAGTTTGTGGACCTGGATAGAATTATTTCAAGCACCTCAAGTGCTTCAAGATCAGCTCCTGATCAGCTTCTACTCAGCTACACAGCATCCACAGACCCTATACAAAATTATTTGAAACACTTCGAGTGTCAGATTAGCCGTCGATCAGCTCCTAACCAGCTACGGAGCGTCTGTAGACCCTATACGACATTATTTCAAACGCCCCAGGTGAGAGATTACCTGCGGATTAACTACACAGCATCTTTAGACCCTGTATGAAACTATTTCAAATACCTCAGGTGACAGATTAGCTCCTGATCAGTTACAGGGCATCTGTAGACCCTATCGTTTCAAACACCCCAGTTGACAGATTAAATCTTCATCACTAGATCGGAGATCTATACACATTTATGTGGCATGTGCACATTTTCAAACACAAGAAGATATGTACAACAAACATTAATGACAACTGTACTCTACGCTGAGCGTACGAAATTTTCGAGTCGATCCAAATTTTTATAAAACAAACCACGTAATTTATCCCTTAGCACTCGAATGGTGACTGTACGGCACCAATAAAAATTTCTATATCATTATTCAAAATATTTTTTACATTATTAAATTTGTTTGTATTTAATAAGTCACTAAAACATTTCAGTATTGTACAAGTAAATCGCACCATTCTCGTATGTATAAATGAAAAACAAATATATAGAAGGGAAATATTCCAGGTCGGAAGAAATGTTTTGTTTTGTAGTTAGAATACCTTCGAGTGCAAAGGGTTAAAATTTGATTAAAAATCCACAGACTGCTGATCAGCTACAGACCCTGTATAAAATGATTTCGAGCACCTCGCATGACAGATCAGCTACTGATCAGCTCCTAGCCCAATATGAAATAATTTCGCTCCCAATAAATTCCTAACTTCGGAAGATAGTTCAAGCCCGGATCAACTCTGGATGATCTACAGATCGGCTAGGCGTCATCTCCGAGTCGGTTGGTAGCTCGAAAACAAAGAGTAACCGAGTCGGAACGGCATCGAGAAAAATCGTGTGCGTGCAACGAGGTGAAACGGGTCGAAACGGAGTGCAACGCGGTGCAACGTAGTGCACGAGGCGGCGTCGTCGTTGGTGCATCGATTCGGAAACGTTCGAAAATAAAAAGAGCCAGCTCGTCGAGCCGCTACTCACCCTAAGCAACGATCGCTCCGCCGTCCGTGCAGGCCTCAACTTGCCAGGGTCGTCGCCTCGGTGTTCATATCAAGCCGGGTTTGCCGAGCGAACGGTCGGTAGCTTCCTCGAGCCTGTGAAAGGTTCGCCGCGGGTGCAGCGAGGAGGACACACGAGAAGGGTGAACACTAATCCACTTCGTGGATCACACTCCCGAAGAGAAAAGACGAAGTCCGTCGTGCCACTGGTCGACGACGCGCACCGGTCGACAACGGTCTCCGTTGATCCTCTGGAGCCAGTCGCCGGCCTCTGTCTCTCAGCTTGACCCACAAGCTGGGACTCATTTGCCGAGCCTCTTTGCAGAACGAAGCCTCTGTCCGCGGGGAAATACGGTGCACTGTTCTGCGTGGCCGTATCCTCGAAACGGGTCCAGAGGCGAGGACGTTGCACCTGGCTCGGTTGACCTCGGGGGATTACGTTCGCCGTGGATCACGGTTGGCGCCATAGGACCTCGGGCCGATGGTCTAGGTGGCTTGCCACGTTGGTTCCGGACGCAGCATCTTCGCAACTCGCGTGTGCCAGCTTCTCGTAGGTTAGCCGGCCCTTCGGGGTTGTTCGCGCGTCGATCTGGACACCCGGACGATCCGGAATCCTAGAAGACCCTGGTCCTAGGGTTATCGACGCGGTTCTGCGAGCCTCCGGACGAGAAACGGCCGTCGTCGAGTGCCGTGGGAACTGTCTGCCGTCCATGAAGAGCGTCGCCGGCACGGACGCACCCCGTAGACGGGCTGCACAGGGCGCAAGACCAGTCCGGAACGGTCCAAAGCGCACGCGCGGCCTCGTGCGGTCCGATCGCCGCATGAGGGAACGCCGCAACCTCGTTCCGACAGCCTCCACTATTTCGAACACCCCACGCTTTCCCACCCTCCCCGCTACACCCCCAGGAGCCTGAGTCCCGGCTTGATATCTCGCCGTCTACTTCGTCTTCCACGGATCGAGAGATGTCGAAGGCCGAGGCCACGCGACCCCTCTCGGATCTCTCGCTGATCGTTCCTCTCTGACGGCGACCTCCTTCTGCGATGCTTCCCGCGATTCCGACGGGCTTCGGACCTCGATGCACGGGACCTCGCGATTCCGTTAACCTGTTGGAGGTTCACCCTGATCAGAGGATGCTCGGGGATCATTGTGCATGTACGGTAAAAATGAATTAATTCATCTTTCCCGCTCGAAGCTATATCGATCCCAGAATTCATTTAATCTAGAATATTTTTGTTACAAGTTATTCGCTCCAAATTTTCCACATCATATTCACCCCTTTGCAAACCAAATCCACCCCTTTGATGACCAAGTTCATCCTCTTGCAAAACAAATTCGCCCGTTCGAAATTCAATGTTTTAGCTCGAACAACAATGAACTGAAAATAGTTGTCCAACAGTGTACTGTACGCACGGTTTCATCTTTAATTCCGCTGTTCTTCTGTCGCTGCCCGAGGCAATATATTTGTATAATTATTATGACAATTTGAGGGCGCAAGCATTGCAAGAATGATTAGTAAGGTCCACGTTCGTGGTTTAAGTCGGAAGAAATTTCTTCGGTGGGGTTCAATTTTTGGAAAAATAGGTACAGTGAATTCTCGATATATGTCAACAACGCGGGTCTAGCCAGGGACATATATCGGTGAGGAGATACTATTCGTTGGTCCAAGCCGAACGTAGAAATT